>NC_090265.1:807172049-807519549 GCF_040414725.1 Anabrus simplex | reverse complement strand
CAATTTCCATTCCATATTGCTCACAGGTTGCATTTTCATTCTCAACAACACTGTATCATCCGCAAATCGAATATATTCTAATCTCCGGCCAGCGATACGTAATCCTCTTCTTCCATCCAGACATTTCCCAATAATATCTTCCAGGTAAACGTTGTATAGTACGGGATATAGACAGTATCCTTGTCCAACTCCCCTTCCAAAATTGTTATGAGTCCCGCTAACTACTTCGCAGTGTCCAGAGACACCTTGGACCCAGAATTTTGTCCTGCAGGGGATGATTGGTCTCACAAATGGGAAGGAATAACCATTTAAGTGCGTAGTCAAACATTAATTAACACTCTCAACACTATGCCCGCCCGACTCGTCGGCTGAATGGTCAGCGTACTGACCTTCGGTTCAGAGGGTCCCGGGTTCGATTCCCGGCCGGGTCGGGGATTTTAACCTTCATTTTTAATTCCAGTGGCTCGGGGGCTTGTGTTTGTGCTGTCCCCGACATCCCTGCAACTTACACACCACACATTACACAACCCTCCACCACAATAACACGCAGTTAACTACACATGGCAGAAGGCGCCCACCCTTATCGGAGGGTCTGACTTACAAGGGCTGCACTCGGCTACAAATAGCCACACGAAATTATTATAACACTTTGCTCGTACGGAATACGGGAGCACTGCTTTCCTGTTAATGGACGGCGCCCGTATACGATACGGGCGTGATTTTCACGCGTGGTTATAGGCAGCTGCACCCGATGTGCCCGATGCTGAGCGCGCCAAATTTCTCAGCTGTATTACTGTAGAAACATGTCCTCAAGCCGGCTCAATGATACTGATATTTTGGATATTTTATCGGTAGAAGCGGGATCGGAACTAGATGACAGTGATGATGACTCTACTTACAAACTAGATAAACATATAAAGTGATAGCCTAGTTCGGGCAAGATTTTTATTTGTTACGTCGTTTCCGAATGCAAGTTTTTAGCCGCATTATTTCACTCCGAATACAAACGATAAAAATACTTCACCTCTCCAGAAATTTTGGCCTATTTTCTCGTTTAGACTAAGAGAGACAGGCTGATTATTCACCTGTACCACGAAAAGAAAGTAGATGGTGCTGCAACGAGTGCAAGATTGGACTGTGCATAGCCCAATGTTTTCAGGACTACTATACCAACACAAACTATTCCTTAATAGGTACATTTTGCATTTCAATTGTAATTGTGCATTTTTGCCGCGTATGTAGCCACATTGCATGATTCATTTTTATTGTCTGAGCAGGCTTACTGGTATAACTTGAATGTAAAACAATTTTTCCATACATTTTCTTAAGGCTGCGAAAAAATGTAAACCTAATAAAGCGCCAGGATGCGATGAAATAACTGGAGAAATGATACAGAGACTGGATGATGAAACACACGGCTATATTTTTAAACTGATCACGGAAATATATGAAACCGTAGAAATTCCAGAAGATTTTAAAAAGTCTCTCATAATCCCTATACCAGAAAAACCTGAAACTCTAAAATGTGAAGAACATCGCACCTTGAGTCTATTGTCGCACATGTCAAAAATATTGACAATAATAATATATAAGTGAATAAGCAACAAATTTGAACCACATTTGGCTGAAGATCAATTTGGATTTAGACGGAATAGAGGCACACGAGAAGCTATTCTAACGTTACGACAGGTTACAGACAAAATGCTAGACGTAAGAAAACCTTTGTTTATTGCATTCGTGGATTTAGAAAAAGCTTTTGATAATGTGAACTGGAATATGTTAATGAAGATTATGACTAGTGTTGGTCTAGATTTTAGAGATAGACGAATAGTATATGAACTCTATAACAACCAAAGAGGCATCATAAACATAAACGGTGAAGTATGGGAGGCTTATATAAAGAAAGGAGTACGCCAGGGATGTAATTTGTCCCAGTGCTGTTCAATCTGTATATTGAGAAAGGCATTGAGGAATGTAAAGAGGATATGGAAGGGATAAAGAAAATGGAGTAGAAATCAAAATGATAAGATTTGCTGATGACATAGCATAGAGGAGAACGAAGATAAACTACAAAGTGCATTAATAAGAATGAATACGATATGAGAGATAAGTATGAAAATTAATACAAAAAAGACCGAAATTATGGCATGCAACCGCCAGCATATTGCAGTCGACATCAGAATTAGTGATATACCACTTTTCTTTTCTTTTTCTTTTTTCCTGCCGCTTTTTCCCACACCTGTGGGGTCGCGGGTGCGAACTGCGTCGCACATGTGGATTTGGTCCTGTTTTTACGGCCGGATGCCCTTCCTGACGCCAACCCTCTATGGAGGGATGTAAGCACTATTGCGTGTTTCTGTGGTGGTTGGTAGTGTAGTGTGTTGTCTGAATATGATGAGGAGAGTGTTGGGACGGACATATACACCCAGTCCCCGAGCCAGAAGAATTAATCATAAGCGATTAAAATCCCCGACCCGGCCGGGAATCGAACCCGGGACCCTCTGAACCGAAGGCCAGTACGCTGACCATTCAGCCAACGAGTCGGACAATTAGTGATATACCACTAAGGCAAGTAAATGTATTTACCTACTTAGGAAGTAAAATCACTCCAGATGGCAAAAGTTCAGTCGACATAAAGAGCAGAATTTCCCAAGCAAAGATTGCTTTTTACAAGAAAAGGATACTACTTACATCAAGGAATTTAAATGTGGAGACCAAGAAGAGATTTATTAAGTGCTAGGTCTGCAGTGTGGCCTTGTATGGTTCAGAAACGTGGACTATTAGTGCATGTGAGCATGTGATAAGAAACGTTTGGAAGCATTTGAGATGTGGTGCTGGAGGAGGACGGAAAAGATCACATGGAATGAAAAACTCACTAATGAAGTTCTTCGACGAATAGGTGAAAAAAGATCCTTTTTAGCAACAATAAAAAGAAGAGACCAATAAATTGGCCATCTCTATAGGCACAATTGTTTCATAGTTAATATCATGGAAGGAATGATTCAAGGTAAAAGAGGAAGAGGAAGACCTAGACTGCAATATTCTAGACAGATCAGAGATGACGTAGGAACAGGCTCATATGTGGAAATGAAGAGATTAGCGGATTACAGAGAAGAGTGGAGAAGACGAATTGCTGCCAACCAATCTTAGGATTGAGAATTTTTTTCGCTATTGGTTTTACGTCGCACCGACACAGATAGGTCTTATGGCGACGATGGGACAGGAAAGGGCTAGGACTGGGAAGGAAGCGGCCGTGGCCTTAATTAAGGTACAGCCCCAGCATTTGCCTGGTGTGAAAATGGGAAACTACGGAAAACCATCTTCAGGGCTGCCGACAGTGGGGTTCGAACCACCTATCTCCCGAATACTGGATACTGGCCGCACTTAAGCGACTGCAGCTATCGAGCTCGGTTGGACTGAGAATTAAGAGAGAGACATTTTCTTATATTTTTCATAACACTAGTATAATTAAATTACTTCATATATGTTTCGCTGTTGTGTTATAATGTATTAAAATGCAGGAAAAAAACTTCCAGTTTACTGCCAGGGTCCATGTTAAAATATGGCAGCGTTGAAAATGCTAAAGAATTACCAATGCATAGTCATTTTCACACGTTCGTTTAGTTGAAATCGTCTTCGGAAATGCACTCCCTAAATCGTGATGACTCCTTTCTAAAAAATCCAGTAAAAGAAAATGTCGTTCGCGTTCCTGTTCTAAGTAATACTACAATTTAACTAAACGTCTATGGGAAAGTTTCTCATTAGATTAGATCCGCTTACAATCATATACTTTCATAAAGTATTAGCGATAGATATAAAAACAAAATTGCGGTGTAACCTGTGGAAATATAATAATATCTATCACCGTGGAATGCCAAGGATACGGTGAGAACATGCGAAGCGAAATACCTTCATACCGAGTATTCCTAATACAAGTGTAATAACTCCGAACCCTCTCATTAGACGGCCAGAAATTTCTGGTATTTATATAATATTCCCTTTTCAGTTGAATGAGCCTTAACAAATCGCAGTCTACGCCGCGTTGTATTGCTGAGAGTGTTCGTCTTCTAGATATCTCCGCGTACATTGTTAATTAGTTGAGCTGCTTCTCGGGTATTAAACACATGTTCTTTAATATGAATAGAAAAGATATTGTGTCCATAAGAGAAAATGTCTCCGTCTACAAACGGTACTCATAGGCGCCGACATGTTTCAAATACTGAGGATGACAGCACTCTGCTCTTAAATCATACACAGGACAACCCACATAAATCTTTACAATTTTGATTACTTATAGCCTAGCAGGGGTCTCAAAATGGCGGACGTCGGTCCGCATCCCGGCTCCGTTGACTTTTTCCGGACCTGCACGGTTTATACGATGTCAAGAGAAAGCAAGCAAGAAAGAAGTACGATTAAAACAGGGAGTAATACACGACGTCCCATCACATAGAACAATGTTTTCTCTATAGATGGCAGTATCATATTTTGAAGATATGAGAGCGAACAGGTTTTCTGTTTGCTCCAAAGATGGCAGTGAGTGTTTATTTGTTTTTTATGTAGTCTTGCAGCCTCTTCCCTGTTTCGGTTAGTAGTAAGCGTTATTTTTGAATTCGTGTGCGGAGTAAGCAACAGCTAACGTAGATCTCTTCATTAAAAACTTGGAGGAAATAATTCAGTTTACCAAACTTCCTTCGGTATCTTGAGATGAAAGTTTGTTGCAAACATTTTCGAAGAGAGAATTTGATGAAACGATTCATGCAGTTCAACAAACTGTAAGCCTTTTTCAGGCTGTGGAAAAACCATTCTCGGAACATTCTCGAAAAGAATGATGTACCATAGGAAATGAATTTTGGAACTTCGACACGGTAGATGGAAATGCTACAGCCGCAGACGATAGAAGAAAGGGTAGAGCAAATTTATGTTTCGTTTTCGCTCTTTCTTGATAGAGATTCTTGCTCTCACTTGCGTTAAGTTTTCGAAATATATGCTGACAATGTTTAGGTCAACATATGTGTTTAAAAACATCAAAAATTGGAAATTTAATTTTAAGTAATTTTATTATCTTTTTTTTTTTAACTTCCCAGGGGGAGTGAGGGAGGAATGTTGATCACGTTCTCAGTTATAGATGGAAATGAATGATTTGTAGAGTGTCCCTCAGTATTTGTATTACTATTTTGTCTATTTCGCCGAATGGAACTTTCAAATGTTGTAGTAAGGTCGATGTCTGACTGCGAATAGCAGGCCTCTGACAATCCATCGATCGAGCCCTTGCTTTACTGTCCATTCTGTTGATAGCTATGATGTCAGCCGTCCGATTGGAGTACTGAATGACCTACCGGGAACCGATCTGCCTGCGGTGTGGTTGCATGACATCTTCACCGCGTTTGTGTGTTCAGAAGAGGACAGAGGTGATTTATGAGTCATCCTGGAGTTTACTTTCGGGCAGTCTGAATATAACACTACTCCCTATCATTTATTTGGTAACTGGCACCAATCACCGCAAGCAAGACGGGCACCTGTGTTATTCAACCAAATATTTGGACACCAGGACACCCCTTTATTGCAATATTATCATCAATCTGGACCCCAGGGAAAAATAACAGAAGACCCCCGACTTACAGGACTTCAACGAATAATAGTAAACATGTGGAATCTGGTCTGAATTGCCCAGTAACTGTGGAATATTGCTCAAAGTAAATGTTGAATACGTCATCCACCTGCATCCACACACAAATGTACTCGTCGCACCATATTTTATGATGTTCTGCGAACTGTACCTTCATCAGGGTTACTGATTTCATTCCTAATGACCTCACGGAGTTCAGAAAGTGACTGCGGTCTGTTCTTGTATACTAAAGTTTTCTTTGGCGAGATCATAAATATCTTCGAACATCATCCAGGTCTGTGTTTTCTACTCTCGCTGCGGAGCGAACCAGTTTTCTCCAGCTTTCTTACATTCGACAAAATTTGTTGGCCTTTTTCTAACATTGCACTGACTGACTTCTCTTTGAAATGCTGTTGCGTTTGATCAATGAGTTTCGTTTTCCAATCACAATAACGGGCCATTTTTCCGAACTTGCAGACTTGGTCCAATGAGGGTTTCAAATTACCTCCATTTCCCTGAAAACTTTGTTCAGGATTAGGGGCGAAAGATCTTCTTAGGTCGACGCCCCCGAATAAATAGTATTTAAAATGTTCAGGATTCCCAAGGGGTCCGTTGTTTTAAGCGCTGTTCAACCAGTCTCACGCTTGGAAAACGCCACTTAACACCAAGATATGTCCGACTCGTTGGCTGAACGGTCAGCGTACTGGCCTTCGGTTCAGAGGGTCTCGGGTTCGATTCCCGGCCGGGTCGGGGATTTTAACCTTAATTGGTTAATTCCAATGGCCCGGAGGCTGGGTGTATGTGTTGTCTTCATCATCATTTCATCCTCATCACGACGCTCAGGTCGCCTACGGGCGTCAAATGGAAAGACCTGCACCTGGCGAGCCGAACCCGTCCTGGGATATCCCGGCACTAAAAGCCATACGACATTTCATTTACCAAGATATGAATCCAGGACGGAAATTAAGAGAGATTTTTAATTATAATTGTTATTGTTGCTGTCGCAGATATTTCTCATTTACATCAGGTGTTTCTTCAGAGGAAGACATGAATTTTAGATTAGTTTAAGAAAAGGGAGGCTAGCCAGCTGGTGTTCGGGTATCGTGCCTCCGAGCGGACCCGAGTTGGATTTCCACCCAATCCAGAAATATTAATTCTGAAGTGAGAGCTGGAACGCGGTTCAGTCAGCCTTGTGAGACCAACTGGGGAACTAGCTGATACGAGGTGCAGCAGACTCGGTCACAAAAGGTGACGACATATTCAAGCTCATCACTGTAATAACACAGGTTACCTGGCTTGACAGGAGTCGTCTTGGGCAGGTTGTGTGTGGTACGGTATTGTTTTTGCATGGTGCAATCAGCTCCAAATAATACGATTTTAAATAAGTTACTTCTCTCGGCTCTCTTTAGGAACGCATTTCCGTGGTTTCCTCAGTTCAACGCAGGTGACTGCCGGGATACCGAACATATAGTCTAGAGTTTCCAAACTTTTAGCTCATCACAGTAATGCAGGTTTTTTGCAGATAACTCATACGAATCTGATGATCCAGATATCGAGAGAAGCATTACGTTAAGGGAAGGTATGACTGAATATTTCAACTTTTAATTGTAACACAACCAATTTTTTACCATATGCACAGAGAGTTGTTGGCATACATTGTACCAATTAACAGATACGTAGCTGTATTAGTTTCGGAAATATTACAGATTGTTATACTTAAAAGTGGTCTAATAAATAAGTCCCTTGTGTTCAAGATTTTGTTTGACCAAGCTGAGTTTCTTTATATAGTTCATAGATGTGCAAACACAAATTGTCATGGTTTATTGGATTCAATATCATTTTCTTCCATGCTATATTTGCTTTTAATTGAATTCTATCAAACATCATATTAAAATTTAAAGCATATGAAAACTATGGGCAAATTTAAATTCCTGCATCTTTAACAAAATCCTACCGAGTTACAGCAATTTCTGATAAGAATTGCAATGCAAGGAGTATTTTGTTCACAAAATACTGAAAAAAGCAAAGCGAGTAAATAACCATTTAATATTTGGTCCCTTCAGAACTGCCCTGCTCCATATGATTTCCCTTCAGATTTCCTCAATCATTCTTCCTTTGGTATCTTGCGGTACTTCACAGTTTTCTAGTCATTTTCTCCTGATCATGGCTTATCTTTTGTCTTTGAGCAACACGTCGAGCAACTTCTATTTTTACACGAGGAAAGGGGCACGCGCCGTGACCTTAAATACCAAGGCCTCTGATATTAAACAGCCACTAAGGCGGGCCCAACACCTTTGGGGATCCGAAAAAGTCATTTTTCAAATTTTGTCACGTACTATGAAGTATCCTTTTTGAATCAGTTTTAGAATTGTGTCGATATCTATAATACTTTCCACGTTACGACCTAAGGAGTGCAGGGCCGTCACTCACCTAAGACTTTTAAATTCTAGAAGTTAAGTTTGTCACTCGTTTTCTGTAGGACATGTTTTTGAAATCAGTTTCCGTGATATCTCCCTGAGTTATCAAGACAATGAGTTAAAATTTTGTACTCTTCTTCAATGTTCAGACAAGAACATCCCCTAGTAGAATGAAGCTCTCTGTCGTTTAAAGTTTAATTTTTAAAAGATATTTTTGGTTGAAATTTGAACAAAACATTTATAATAAGAAAGAACTCGGTAAAAATATCAATAATTCACTTATTCTACTAGGCCGTGTAGATACAACAATGATTAGTAGACTTAAAAAGATAATAATTGAACATATTGATATTCATAAATATTATAAAGAAAATGGTAAATGTGTGGACATTATACAGCCAGCATTTTGAATACCTGATTTTCTGTAATGACATGTACTACGTGACAATTTTATGTATGGACATGTTGGAAAATAATTTATATTTTCCTCATAAAATTTCACTTTAGTCTCCCGTTCTGCTGCTTAGAAAGAAAATGTGTCATTAAGCGTGCTTTTTTAGTTGTTAAAGGTGCTGGTCCCCCTTAAGAGTTTAAAAAATGCTAGAATGACCAAATGAATATCATTTTTGATAGAAGAAGTATTAGACTGTTTTTATTAATAAAACAGAACAACGAGTTCTTGGTTCATAAAAAGTAAATTTCAGTCATATCTCCCCTTAAGTATCAATAGCAGCGTAAAATAAGCTGGCAGTGGGTAATTACATTTTCTAACGAATGCGAAACTTAGCAGTCAACTGTAAGAACGTAAGATGCTGCTGCATCTCCACACCTCTCGGGAAATGACGTGGAGTCCTCAGCGGAAAGGTAAATCTCATGGTCATGCCGCGCCGTGGGCGGAGTGTACAAGTCAAGACGTGCAGCAGTTCTCAGAGAGCGAGGATCTGGTCTGTGGAAAGGACTAACAGTGGATAGCGCAAAGGCAGTGTTCTACTTCTAGGGCTGTTCACCTCGGATCGATATAAATTCCCCGAAACAAAGTCCCTATTATTTATATCATGCTATAGGCTACGTCTGTGGCGTAGACTACGTAGAATTTCGTCAAGGGGGCTCACTTTTAAGAATGATTATTCAAGTGCAATTTACCACTTTTGTAATAATTGTAAACCAGATTGTTTATATTTCCAGCACTCAAAAGGCATGTGTGTTTGGGGTGCTTATTATTATTATTATTATTATTATTATTATTATTATTATTATTATTATTATTATTATTATTAAGCTATTAGTTTCTCTGGTCGTAGATATTACTTCTATTGTGAGAAATTAACTAAGGTATTAATTAATAATATTTGTTGAGTATTGTTTTAAGTTTAAAATAAAGTTCAAATATTCGAATGCGTACGCCACTACTATGTTTCTAATTTTAATTTTAAGTTTTACTAAATTATAATGACATACCGTTCGTTATAACATGGGATCTTACACCACTTGACCTTGTATAGTGCAAGTATTCATTAATACTCTCTCCTTAGTTCCGCTGTTATCTTACATCTCTCCCGAACAGACCAATGTTTGATGAAGCTGTCCTAATTATTAATTCAATTTCCTCTCTTTCTTATTGTATCTGATGGCATTAAATCATTGATCATTCCTAACCGTAATTTAAAGGTGATGACACAATGCACCCAATTTTCTGAATTAGGGAATGAATCTATTTAATAATAGTTTACAACAGATGTGTTAAATCCTAATTTGCTGCTAGACAAGTATGACATTAAACATAATTCTTAATTATTTTCTGAAAAAAACACCACCACAAGAAGATGGTCCTTTTTTAAAGGGGCCTAATATCTAGATAATCGGCCCTAAACCACAAGAATGTTTCTCAAGTCATTAGGTATCTGTATTGTTAAATACTCTTGATGACTTTTGTATTTTTATTGATATGCTTAGGAATTAGAATGTTTCATGATTATTCTGTTGCATTCAGAAGTATTTCTAGACTGAAGTAAATCCGAAATGAAGTTATTCGTCAGTCTCTGAAAGTAACACAAATCTTAGAAAAAGTCAAAGAAATTCGACTCAGATGATTTGGTTATACTGGACAGGAGGAATATGTGGCTCACCGAACTGAGGGGATGGCATTAGAGGGGGTTCGAACACTAAGACGACCAAATATAATATGGGGAGCTACATTTATAGGATACCTGGAAACTTCCAGTGCTGATAGTGCTAGGGTCCAATACAGAATGTATTGCAGGAGAGAAATTAGGAAAGCTGTCCCCATTTAACCTGGACAAGGGGTGGAAGAAGTTAAGTAAAACCAGTAGGAAGCTTGTAATTCATTATACATTGTCCTCATCAATAACGGGCTTATAACGTTTCTTAGGTAAATATCAAAATTAATCTATATTATTGTAATTTCGTTTAATTACAATTTTGACCGAATTCCATTAAAAGGCTAAGTCTTAATGTCCAGCGTAGTAGACAGGCATTTCCTGCAACATTTGCAAGTTAAAGCTTCAGAAAGAACATTTTATTTATTTATTATTTATTTATTTATTTATTTATTTATTTATTGTGGTTCAGACAGGTATATACAGTACCTAATGATTTGAAACACATATGCATGTACTATTACATTAAATAAAAAATAAATATCAAATTAAAATTACATTATCTCATAAGGACGTCCTTGTAAAATAAAGTCATATATGAAATAACAATACACTTTTATTCAGTAGCATAACAGCATTAGAAATATTCAATTTCATATGCACATAGTGTAACAAAGTATTTAAAAGGTATTGTTGTTACCTATCGAACACATATTCAGAATAAGAAACATCAGGGTTCAGATGCACAGGTTTAGTTGAAGTAATCACTTCATTCTTTAATTGTCAATTATTGTCGCCTTTCTTTTACACCCATTGTGACTAATTCGACCCATTTCCTTCAGCAGGAACAAGTCAGTGAGCGTGAGACGAAACTTTCTCATTTATTCTATTTGCACGGTGTCTCAAGAGGGAAAGTACCGCCCCTCGTTTTATTTCCTTCTTCTCAAGTACTATCACCAGCGCATTTCGTGGGAGTTCTCTAACCGACTACAAGGGTTTCACTGAGAAAGAACTAGTATCTCCTTATCTCCCCCATTTGTGTGCAGTACCGCTCCTGGAGGCTGACAAGAACACTCCCGAACAGTGTTTTCCCACAAAGCGGAAATTCAGTTAAATATATTGGATTATATGGAATGTTGAGGTTTTATTCCTTGCAATGGACTGCGTACTGTGGCCCCACCGAACCCGCACACATATTTAATTATTTTTTATTTTAGGTGGAATTCAAACCACAAGGATGTGATTATTTACCTTAAAAAACCCACAAACATTTAACCGGGTTCGAAACGCGACCGAGTTGGTGAGAAGCCAGTGGACAGTGTCACTCAGTTATCACGCTCCCTGTCAACTCCACACCACACAGTCCCTAACTTCATTACAGTACTTTCAAAGACAGCCAACCAGTGTAGGTTACATAAAGGAGCAACAACAATAACAACAACAACTTTCTCAACGCTAAACCCAAGTAATACCAAATACATCAGAGGGTTAAAAGAGCAGCACAAGCTATCAGACAGAAGTAGAACTCGCAGTAAGCCACACAGATTTGTTGATAACCAGAACTGGGATTTCTACGTAAATACATATTTGTCTTTTCATCAGCTAAAGTTAATATTTTGCCATATTTTCACGAATTAGAATATTTGGAGCGATTTAACACCTAATTCATTTTCAATGAAAAAATGAAAATGAAAACCTACAACCTGTTTTCCAGTCATTGACCGGGTCAGGAATGGAATGAATGAAACAGATATAGGCTATTAGTACGATGGGGTCGCCACTCCCAAAGTGATTTAGTAATGACTGATAGATGCTATGAAATAAGAATGGAGAGCGTTGCTGGAATGAAAGATGACAGGGAAAACCGCAGTACCTGGAGAAAAACCTGTCCCGCCTCCGCTTTGTCCAGCACAAATCTCACATGGAGTGACCGAGATTTGAACCACGGTATCCAGCGGTGAGAGGCCGACGCGCTGCCGTCTGAGCCACTGAGGCTCCTCTCATTTTCAATATTTATCCATATTTCCAGCTTTCGTACACGTTTTTACATATTTGAGAAAAACCTCACGTAATCCTATATTTACATAATCTAACGTTTTATTTGATAATTGTTACACTGGGAGTAGAATAACTAACAATGGGAGAAGTAAGAGCAACGAGAGCACGAAAGGTCTTTCTTAAGAAAAGAAACGTGCTCACTTCGAACATTAATATAGGAATAGAAGACGTTTCTGAAGACTTTCGTCCGGAGTGTGGCATTGTATGGAAGTGAAACATGAACGATAACTAGCCCAGAAAGGAAGAAAATAGATGCTTTTGAAATGTGGTGTTACAGAAGAATGCTGAAGGTGAAATGGGTAGATCGAATCACAAGTGAAGAGATACTGAATGGAGTTGGTGATAGGAAAAACGATTTTGAGAAATTTGACCAGAAGAACAGATAGTATGACAGGGTACAAGCAGGACTTATTCAGTTAGTTTTGAGGGAAGTGTAGGTGGTAAAAACGGTAGGTATAGAGCGAAGTATGAATATGACAGCAGATTAGAGCAGATGTAGGATGTAGTGGTTACGTAGAAATGAAAAGTTCAGCACAGGATAGGGTGGCATTGAGGGCTGCATCAAACCAGTCTATGGACTCATGACCTAAAAACAACACAACACAACACAACACAACACAACACAACACAACACAACACAACACAACACAACACAACACAACACAAAGTTTTATTTTAAATTCTCGTACTGTATTTCTGTGAAATATGGAAAGATTTTCTGCTTTATGTGCGTGTTTTTTTTTTTCTTGCTGCCTTTGGACCATCTCTCATCCCGCTATGACCCATATCGAAAAAGTTAAACTCTTGTTCTGTGACTTTAATTATTTTTGTGGCTTCCTTGTTTTTTTTTTACGGTTTGTTTTACGTCGCACCGAGACAGACAGATCTTATGTTTCCCCCTAACGAGTTATTATCAATTTAGCAAAATAAAAATGGTACTCTCATTGATGCCTGTTGCAATACGTAAAATTGAAGCTGGCTACAATTTTCTTTCTTCATATTTGAGAGCCTATTTTAGTCCACCTCTGTGGTGTAGTGGTTGGTGTGATTAGCTGCCAACCCCGGAGGCTCGGGTTCGATTCCCGACTCTGCCACGAAATTTGAAAAGAGGTACGAGGGCTGAAGCAGGGTCCACTCAGCCTCGGGAGGTCAAATAAGTAGAGGTGGATTCTATTCCCACCTCAGCCATCCTGGAAGTGCTTTTTTCCGTGGTTTTTCCCACTTCTCCTCTAGGCAAATGCGGAATGGTACCTAACTTAAGGCCACGACCGCTTCCTTCTCTCTTCCTTATCTATCCCTTACAGCTGCCTCTGTGGATCAGTTGGTAGAGTGTCGGCCTACGGATCCCAAGATAGCGGGTTCAACTCCGGCAGAGGTAGTCGGATTTTTGAAGGGCGGAGAAAAGTCCAATAGACACTCCATGTCGTACGATGTCGGCATGTAACAGATCTCTGGTGACACATTTGGTGTTTAACCGACAATATTCATTAAATCTCAGCCATAGACGCCCAAGAGAGTTTCGGTTTACTCGGTCTGCCATCTAGTGGGCCTAGAGTAAACCGGAACGTCGAAATTGACGAGCAGACAGTCAGATGGCGTCAAATTGAAATGTCTGCAAACGGTAGCTGAGGCCATACGATTATTATTATTATTTTTATTATTATTATTATTATTATTATTATTATTATTATTATTATTATTATTATTACCTATCCCTTCCAATCTTCCCATCTCCCACAAGTCCCCTGTTGAGCATAGCAGGTGCGGCCGACTGGGCGAGGTACTGGTCATTCTCCCAGTTGTATACCCCGACCCAATCAATGTCTAACGCTCTAGGACACTGCCCTTGAGGCGGTAGAGGTGGAATCCCTCGCTGAGTCCGAGGTAAAAACCTACCCTGGAGTGTAAACAAAAGAAAGAAGAGAGCGTATTATAGGTACCTAAAATGACGTTTTAGGACCTAAAGTCCGAGGTCTAGTGATAATATTGCAGCTTTAAATTCTGGCCAGAAAGGTTTCTGAGAAAAAATGTATATAAATCAACCTTCTAATCAATACACAAACTTATAATCTAAAACTATTTTTTATCAAACAAAAGTGGACATGGATATCAATAGCATATAAACATATTTGGAAGAAATATCATGAATGTGTTTATGTGCTATTAATCTTATTTAAGTGTTTGTGTGCTGATCATGGCTCCAACAACCGAAACATGTCCACTTTTGTGCGATAAATAATATTTTTAGATAATAATATTGTGCATTGATTAAGTGGTTAATCTATATTTTTTTCTCAAGTTATATAGTTTGTCATCATCATCATCATCATCTGTTTACCCTCCAGGTTCGGTTTTGCCCTCGGACTTAGCGAGTGATCCCACCTCTACCGCCTCAAGGGCAGTGTCCTGGAGCTTCAGACTCTTGGTCGGGGGATACAACTGGGGAGTATGACCAGTACATCGCCCAGGCGGCCTCACCTGCTATGCTGAACAGGGGCCTTGTGGAGGGATGGGTAGATTGGAAGGGATAGGCAAGGAAGAGGGAAGGAAGCGGCCGTGGCCTTAAGTTAGGCACCATCCCGGCATTCGCCTGGAGGAGAAGTGGGAACCACGGAAAACCACTTCCAGGATGGCTGAGGTGGGAATCGAACCCACCTCTACTCAGTTGACCTCCCGAGGCTGAGTGGACCCCGTTCCAGCCCTCGTACCACTTTTCAAATTTCGTGGCAGAGCCGGGAATCGAACCCGGGCCTCCGGGGGTGGCAGCTAATCACGCTAACCACTACACCACAGAGGCGGACTATATAGTTTGTACGGAGCAATATGAACATGATTACTTGTTAGATAAAGGTTCTGTCATCTAAAATTCAGCATACTAATTTAATAATTTCGTGTGGCTATTTCTAGCCGAGTGCAGCCCTTGTAATGCAGACCCTCCGATGAGGGTGGGTGGCATCTGCCATGTGTAGGTAACTACGTGTTATTATGGTGGAGGATAGTGTTATGTGTGGTGTGTGAGTTGCAGGGATGTTGGGGACAGCACAAACACCCAGCCCCCGAGCCAGTGGAATTAACCAATGAAGGTTAAAATCCCCAATCCGAGAATCGAACCCGGGACCCTCTGAACTGAAGGCCAGTACGCTCGCCATTCAGCCAACGAGTCGGGCATCTAAAATTCAGTATTGCATGAAGTATATCAGTTAATTTTTCATTCTGTGATATATGTGCTGCGGATCAGTATTTATCCCCTCAACATTGTCACATAGCGGTATTTCGACCTTTATAGTCGACCTAGTCGTTTAACATCGCACTACCGTATCGAAGGTTTTCGGCAATATGGTGGGATTGGAAAGGTAGCGGCCGTGACCTTAATTAAGGTACAGTCTGGTGTGAAAATGGTAAACCACGGAAAACCATCTTCTGGGTTGCCGAGGGTGCGATTCGAACCTACCATCTCCTGAACGCAAGCTCACAGCTACGCGGTCCTAAGCGCGTGGAAAACTCATCCGTAAACAACTAAATTGTTTCTGTATTTGCTTTACATGACCTTCATTATTCATCTCCACACAGATTGAGGAATGCGATGTTGAGTCTCCCACAATCCGTAACCACGGCACGGTAGTAGAACAGAGTGGTTAGGCCTATGCCCGGCTAGCTGTGCTCTCTGGCTGCTACTCATTTCTGTTGTAGGCTGAATGCACCGTAGAGCCATTTGCTCCGTTTTCCAACTTCCCATCAGGGAATAGAACCCATGTCCTTCTTCGCCAACTGAGCTCGCCTTTCTCACATATACAAGGTAGTGCTCGTTATTTATATGTAGGATAGACTTTCAAAAATTTATAGACTCTTAACATTGTTATCCTAAGATTTAATTTTATGTTTGTAACTGCTATAGTGTACTGGGCCATTTTTCTTTACATAACTCCGAGGAATTTGGCGAGCCTTTCCTCCACTCCTCTGTGAAGTGAGCAGTTTAACTAGACGATGCGTAATAAAGCGATCTCCGGAACCGAAGGTAAGACTAAGCTTTCCCACCCACGCACGAGTTTCGCACCGGAAATCCGGACAGATGCCTGCCTTCGTGCCACCGCCCCTCCAAGTTCTGCTTCAGCGAGGTCTGCTCTTCTGAGAAGCTCGCCCAGGCTAATTGTGGTACCTGTGTTTTTGCTTTCGGTCAGGAACCTCCTCAGTTCTAACATCAGTAGACCGAGACGCAGCGCCGCTGCTTGTGTTCTGTTTCCTCTTCAGTTCAGACAGTGAGCAGTTTAACTAGACGATGTGTAATAAAGCGATCTCCGGTAAAATGACCAGATTAAAATTCCCTGGATTGACTGGAAGTCGAATTTGAGGCTTCCGTGGAAGAGACAGGGCACGCTACTCCTACACTAAGGGGCTGACACAGTTGGCCGTGCCCTTAGGGTCTAGCAGCTGTGAGCTTGCCTTCGGGAGATAGTGCGTTCGAATTCTACCGTCGGCACTCCTAAAGATTGTTATTCGTGGTTTCTCATTTTCACAGCAGGCAAATGTTGTGGCTGTACTTTAATTAAGGCCTCAGCCGCTTCCTTACCACTCCTAGCCCTTTGCTCTTCCATCTTCGGCATAAGACTTATTTGTGTTGGTGCGACGTAAAGCAAACTGTAATGAATCGGAACTTTACAAGCACAGCAATTCTAAGTTTAATCGCAAGTTATCCGAAGTATCGAATTTGCTATTGATTATAGTCGATAATTACCGACAAAATCACGAGAGTAATTCCTAAGATGATAGCATTAACTCTAATAAATTCTGCATATAATTTAATACGCAGAAAAAGTTTACGGGATACTTCGTAAATATGCGAAACGGGTGAGAAAAAAACTATCAAAGCTAAAGTACGGGAGAACCAGGGAAATACGGGAGACCTGGCAACTCTATCACTGTTTCTTTTCAACACGTCCGTTGTCTGTATCAACAAGTGAATATCTCCACGTCTGTCTGACCTGATCATCAATCGTGAAGGGTAGGAACTAGTTTTCCAGTCTGGCAGAGCAGCAATCGGTTTGCTTTTTACCCTCTCACCGTAAGCGAACAATGACATTTTACCTGGCCCAGACCCTACGGTTCACTGAAACTTTTCATTTTTTACCTTTAAAAGGACTGATATTAAAAGAGGTAGACAAGCTCGGAATATTTGTGTTGGCAAATAAATATAATTCTTCTTCTTACAATCTGTCTTTGCTGAGTGAAGGAAGTTACGGAAATGTTTGATTCCCTTTCTTGTCAACAGAACTGCTTATTCCTTCCATTGGCCTTTGCCGTTCTGACTGCTCTAAGAAGCAGAACAACAAGAGTATCAAGGAGTGTAAACGAAGAAAAGGAAAGCGAATCCCGGCCGTCTCAAGAGTGGTGGTATTAGATAATCACCGGTAGCGGTCATGATAGACGGAAAAATGAACGATGTTTAGGCCTCTAGTACAAGCCTTATCATGGGAAATGTTTGTTGTTAACGGTTTAACTTCACAGCAACACTGTCGCATCGTCGCACAGACACGGCAGCCCTGATGATGGCATTCTGTGGTTTCCATTCTTCACACCAGGAAAATGCTGGAGCTGTACCTTAATAAAGGCCATGGTACCTTCCTTCCCACTACTAGCCCTTTCCTATTCAATCGGCCCCGTAGGACCTATCTCTGCCGGTACGACGTAAAAAACCCAACACATAACACATCTAAAATACTTGTTCAATTTAGATTGTGCCGGTGCGACGTAAAAAACCCAACACATAACACGCCTAAAATACTTGTTCAATTTTTCACTGAGCATTAATGAGTTACATGTAACTCATAAGAATGAATATATCATTTTGCAAACTTATTTTAATTTTACTATTATTCATAACACGGGGACATCATGTTTCTGAACATGCGTGTCTAATCGAAACATCATTTATGCAGATCTCTTTTCAAATTCCGAAATAGGAATTTCTTACCACTTTGTATTCGGAGGAGGTTGCATGCTGTAACGACAGCGGGCAAGATAGTTTACTTTAACTGCTTCGGTAGTCTTAGGAACCTAATTTGAAAGAAGACAATGACTCAGTGTATATCAAAGATGGCCATTCTCATCCTTGGCAGCTATTAGAGCCACGCACAAGGCCACTCGGCCGTTGTTCCACAGTGAATTAAGCTGACCATGAAGACAGAATCTCTTATCGCGAAACACGCTGCTAATTAACAATGAACCCGTTTTCTCCCCACAATATCTTAATTATTGTCAAGGATTTTAAAATCAAACTGTTGTCTGTTTACTTTATGTTCATCGTTCGCTTTGTGATCTAAATACCGCTGACTAACTTATCAGAACATGATCATTATTTGCAACGACCACAGGTCAAATTTACTAATCACATTTTGCACTGCTTCCTCTCAGCTGTTGACTGGGAAGATTCTTTCTTTTTTTTTAACTTGTAGGTTCTTCAGTGTGGTGAAATTTATGAACTATTTGAAAAAGGAAATCATGCGGTAACAGTATTATGATCCTCTTGTTTTATATTATTATTACAGACATTATCACTGACAATCTCAAACACAATTCAAAAAATCTCGACGTTGCAAAGTTATAATTTCCTATCAAAGTAGACTTGGTAAAATATCCGCTCAAAGACTTGTTGAATACGACCCTAAGTTGACATGGATAGTCGCTTCTTAAAAGTGAAGATAGATACTAGAAGATTTACAACTATATTAATTAGCCCCTTCCTGAACGAAATGCCTATACCACGACACATGGCAAGTCCATTACAGGGGCAGTGAAACAGAAATAAAAAATAACAATGTGGCATACTGTAGTAATAGTAACAACATAAAATATCTTCATTATGGACTGTTCTGCCTTTCAGCGTTCAGTCTGGAAGCATCTGTGAATTTACTAAACACCACCATAATCCTCTGTTTGTAACTAGCTGTTTTGTTCCCTGTCTCTTATCTTTAAATAATCAGAAACTGAGTCCAATCATCGTCGTCTTGGTCTCCCTCTAGTTCTCCTCCAATCGCCTGACATGTCCCCACTACCGAAGCCGGTTTTCATCCATCGAATTCTGTCCTAAATTAGCCTTAATTTTCTCATACCATGTATCCTCGTCTCATTGTTCCGATAACTTATGAATAATATACTGTATCCTGAGTCCACCCAGATGTCACTTCTGTACAGCAACATACAGCAAGATAGTTTCTTCTGGGAGCTGACTTCATTCTTACAGAATACTCTTGATCGCAACTGCGAGTTCTCTGCATTAGCTTTGCTGCACCTTGAGTCAGTCTCACCATCCACGGAAAATACACATCCTAAGTACTTGAAATGATCTACCTGATCCAGTTTTGTACTTTGTATTCCCAACCTGACAGTCTCTTACGTTTATTCCCTAGTGACCTCACTTTGGTCTCGGAAAGACTAGTTTCAAGTTCCAATGTATTAGACTGAAGAATTTCAGCACACTTTGCCATTAAGACCAAGTTGTCGGCATAGGCCAACCTGCTTACTATTGCACTTGATAGGAAATAAGTTTGTAGAATGTGAAATTATTTTCCTGTCTATAAGGTCTTATTTATCTTATAAAGCTTTTTATGTAATTAAAAAAATAGAACTATTGGCATATCAAATAAATGCTCCAAGCCACTCAGTTATTTTTCAGCAATATATTATAACACTACAGTATATCTTACGCCAAAATTATTTATTTATTTATTTATTTATTTATTTATTTATTTATTTATTTATTTATTTATTTATTTATTCTTTATAAAGTGACGAGGGTAGGGTTCTTGGTTCTCTCTTACACTTAACAACGTACAAGTTTTAGACTTTTACAGCATCAATTTAAAATATCGTGGTAATTAATTAAAGTTTATGATATATGACCAGAAAGTCAAATAAGGACTAACAATAATACAATTAATTACTATTGATGAAAAAGTATGGGATAAATAGGGAGTGGACAATAACAGAAATATATCGAATTAATACCTAAAGAATATATCTACTAGCTAGCTTAAAGGAAAACTTATTCTATTATGAGGCAAAATGAAATTAACTGAATATTATTATGTTACAATCCTTACTACACTAAAAATCATGTTACTGTGTTTCTAGGAACAGTGCATAGTCTTGAATGAAAAGAGTAAAACGTAAATGGGATAGCCTAAGACACTTAAATATAATACGTAATTTCTGGTTTCATTCACACGTAATTCACTCTTACATTAATTCGAGTCAACTGTGCGTATTCTGGAGGAATTCACGATAGGCTGTTTTAAACGTTCTAAACGAGCAAGAATTTTTAATATCCTCCGGGATCGTATTCCATAACCTCGAAGCGGTGATGGAGGTGGAGCTGTAAGTATTTGCTCGATGCGGTGTTATTTAAAGTAGTGATCCGGAACGAGTATTACTTTCGTGGAATGAAGAAATAAGCCTAAAATCGGACGATAGATAGGTGGAGCTGTTTTTAGAAAGCAACTGATAGACGAGGGTCATTTGGTGGGTTTGTCTACGGTCGTATAAACGTAACCATCCCAACTTTTTGTAGAATGGTGTTATTTGAGCATCATGTCGGAGGTGGAAGGCATACTGGATGCAAGAGTTATGTACACGTTTTAGTTTTGCTGCTTGTTCACAGATTAGGTTAATCAGTATACTGTCACAGTAGTAAAAGATTGGAAATAGAAGCGTTTGTACTAGTTTTAATATAAGGTCCAGTGGGAGAACATTATTATGGCGCTTTAAGGGATAAAAGGATGCATGTATCTTTGGGTACACGGTAGTTATATGTTCATTCCAAGTCAAAGTCCTATCTTTTTTTTTTTTTTTTGCAAATTGCTTAACGTCACACCGACACAGATAGGTCTCATGGTGACGATGGGATAGGAAAGGCCTAGGAGTGGGAAGGAAGCGTCCGTGGACTTAATTAAGGTACATCCCCAGCATTTGCTTGGTGTGAGAATGGGAAACCACGGAAATCCATCTTGAGGGCTGCCGACAGTGGGGTTCGAACCCACTATCTCCCGAATACCGGATACTGGCCGCACTTAAGCGACTGCAGCTATCGAGCTCGGTAGAGTCTTATTTAAGGTGACCCCAATGTTTGTAACTGTCTTGGAGAATGGCGCTTCAGCACCATCAATGGTAATTGGGAGAGAATTTTTATTTTTATTTAGAGCGCATACAATTTTTTTTATGTCCAATGGGTCTTTCGTGGGTTGATGAGTAAGGCGTTGTTTCTGGCGTGTGTAGTGAGTCGTTGTAGGTCTGTATTTGTATGTTGGATCGCTTCGCATATACGATCTATACTAGTATTACCATTAAATTTCGTATTTGTTAATTAATTATTTCTCAAATGTTGACTGAAATCTCTTCGGTCCAACCCAAACAGTTTCCTTGTAAGCATTCGAAGCCATCGGCAGTTGTGCTTCAGGTCCTCAACATGAAGCTAGAACATCGTCGTGAATTACTAAGTCCGTCTGCAGGTAGAACCAAAGAGTGCGGGGCAGTTCCCAGGTATGATTGGGTACTTGAATGCAGACAAGCCCACTCACGTAGCGAACTGTTGAGCTCGCGTTACATAACAAGAGGCCAAACCCTGGCTTGATGTGTGTGATATGACAGCGAATGAATGGCGTGACCGAAATGATCTCCAGCGGTATGTCATATGCATCTTCGAACTGCAACTTCTCAGCCAATGACTAATGCTTATGAAACCTTTGCCCGTCCCATAATCTGTATGTGCGAAATCTCTTAGAAGTGCTTAAACAAGTGGGAATTAGCCGTGAAAGTGAGCCTAAGTTTCGCAACGCTGATTGCTCCTTAACTACATCATCTCATCTTATTTTAAAGAACAAGACTTTTGATCGCAGCCATACGTGTCTATCTACAACTAGACTTTTCCATTCAGCGCAGATCTTGCAGCTCATCCTCAGAAGAATGTTCTCGAAGTAACACACTCTGGGACGCCGTCTTCCTCTTTTTCCGTCGCCAATTACTCCTTCAGTGACGGTGCAAAGGAACTCCTCATGTCGCAGAATGTTGTCGCGCGCTAAGATGGAACCCAGGACAGATATTCCATCCCAGGATTGAACCCGGAAGTAAAAGGGCGACAAAGGATAAATGATGTCATTTTCTAATTATTTATGTTTCTGTTGTATCAAATGCTCGACTTCATCGGTCTTTCCTACTTGCACACTGAAGATCATTAACGTGATACATTAAATATCCCAATGCTGCGAGCCAAGATTGAACCCATAACATATATTCTATCCAAAGATCGAATCCGGAAGTAAAATACACAGTTCTAGCCCTTCAGGCAAGAAGCTCACTACTAAAAACATCCGAAGGACATGAGTGACGAATTTTAGGTAAATAAAATATAATAAAGTATGAGAATATATTCTTTATTTACTCCTAAAAGTTATAATCCTTTCATTAATCATCGTTATCCAGTCGATTACATTAGCAGTTTACCTTTTTCTACCACTACGAGCGCTAATGAGAGTCGATGCAGAGTTTCACTTAAGCTCTTGAAACTACATTCGGTGTGGACATTTTTCAAAAATAAAAAAAAGCCTGAGGGTATTGAACCAAGGACACATTACCCAAAACATTATATAAATAATTTGGCTAGGATTTGAATAAAAAAGAAAACGAGTAAAGAAACAAGCGATTTTAAGCTGTTTTTCCGGAACTGAATTTAAGCCGGAAGTGATTTTTCGAAATTTGTTCTTTGTAGTTTGATAGAGCTGTCCATGACTCTCAATCTGAAATATTTCCGGGCACTTTAACTCTTCAACTTTCGCCAAAATTGAGGACATTGCTCAAATTTACGTTTTTCGTAATATGGGGATCCCTAATTTGTCTCCTAAGAAATTAACATTAAAAAGGAACGTAGGATATACAGTACAGTGTCACCTGGGCATCCTTCCGTAAAACTGGGCGAAATCCATACAAATTGCCGACCCCACAAAAGTGGAAAAAGACCAAGAATAAGAGGAGCAACACATTAAATTTATATGATCAGTTATTTCTCCAAAGTGACTATTGAACTAAAATAAAAATATCTTGTTTGTTTGCGTGTCGGCTTGAACCCCGACTAATGCATGGGGCATTTTCGAAATGAAAAGCTACGTCCCTGGGTTCGGTTCGATTTTCACGTAAAACTGGAGGTCCCGATGGAAAGTTTGTTTTTGTTAAAATCATACTACGAAAGGACAAAATAAGACTAGAGAAAATCTACCCTATTTTTTGATATCCATATATCATGGTTTATTTAAAACGTAGATCTCCTTCGAATTGTCCGGCTCTATGGCTAAATGGTTAGCGTGCTGGCCTTTGGTCACAGGGGTCCCGGGTTCGATTCCCGGAAGGGTTGGGAATTTTAACCCTAATTGGTTAAATTCGCTGGCACAGGGGCTGGGTGTATGTGCCGTCTTCATCATCATTTCATCCTCATCACGACGCGCAGGTCGCCTACTGGTATGTCAAATCAAAAGACCTGCATCTGGCGAGCCGAACTTGTCCTCGGACATTCCCGGCACTAAAAGCCATACGCCATTTCATTTTTCCCTTCGTTCAGACATCCTGGCAACAATGTCGCACAGGAAGAGTCTGACATTCCTTGTTGGAGATACAATGCTCGAACTCACCGTGGGTTTAGGATACGTCATCTGCAGGGACAGCAAGTCCCACTCGTTATCCCTCCCAGTTGATTGCCATATTTAACCATACATTCTCCTTTATTTCAATTCCTAAGTACTTGAATTTTTCCACACCCTAACATTATTATCTCTAGTTTCAATCGCTTTTCTCCCTCTCCCCTTCCCCTTTCCATCACATTTGTCTTGTTTTTCTCGACACTGTTCCTAGTCTACATTATTTCAATTTCTCATTTACTGAAATGAAATAGCGTATGGCGTTTAGTGCCGGCGGTGTCCGAGGACATGTTTGGCTCGCCAGGTGCAGGTCTTTTGATTTGACGCACTTAGGTGACCTGTACGTAATGATGAGGGTGAAATAACGATGAAGACGACACATTCACCCAGCCCCCGTGCCAGCTAAATTAACCAATGATAGTTAAAATTCCCGACCTTGCCGGGAATCGAACCCGGGACCCCTGTGACCAAAGGCCAGCATGCTAACCGTTTAGTCATGGAGCCGGACTCTCATTCACTGTTTCTCGCTCTAAGATCCACCTCACATCCTTTCTTCAAGTAATAATTTCATCAATAAAGTTGTGTCCATTCTTGCACCTCCGTGATATCCTTGTCGTACCATTCATAGTATCATCCATCATAATATTACCAACAGTAAGGGTATTAATTTATTTATACAGCCTCACCCAAGAGGAGGCTACCGCAAGTACAAAGTATATCGAATACAAAATATTACATCTTCCAAGTCATTGATTCTGATAGAATGTGCCAGACAGAAAAGACAGCAAAGAAAATAAGTTTCACAAATTAATTTAGAAATATAGCATGATGTTGAGCTCGCCAAATGCTATATATACTGATCAGCCAAAACGTTACGACCACCTACCTACTATCAATATAAACCCGTCCGGGAGATAGCAGTGTCACCTGACGACGAATGACTGCTAGTCAGACACACGCACGGTGCATATTGTATCAGCGAGCGCGCTGTCGGTGTGTAGAATGGGTACGCGCGATCTATCTGAGTTTGACCGAGGGAAGATTGAGATGGCCCGGAGGCTCGGCACGAGAATTTCGGAAAATGCACGACTTGCCGGGTGTTCGAAGAGTGCTGTGCTGAGTTTCTTCAACAAGTGGCGAAATCAAGGTGAAACCTCGTCCAAATGTCGAGGAGTTGGGCGCCCACCCCTCATTACAAATGTCGGACGTCGTAGGCTGTACGGACTGGTAACACAGGACAGGCTGGTAACTGTGGCGGAACTAACATCAGACTTTAATGCAGGGCAGAGTACAAGTGTGAGTGAACACACCTAAGGATGAAACTCCGAAGCCGACAACCCATGCACGTGCCAATGTTAACACCACGACATCGGCTACTACGACTGAAATGGGCATGTGACCACCGTCATTGGACGTTGGCGCAGTGGCAGAGCGTTGCATGGTCTGATGAATCCCGATACTTTCTTCATCATGCCGATAGGAGGGTATGAATATGTCGTCTTCCAGGGGAACAGCTCTTTGACACCTGTACTGCGGGACGGAGACAAGCTGGCGTCGGCCCAATTATGCTCTGGGGAACATTCACGTGGGTTTCCATGGGTGCAATGGAGTTCGTGCAAGACACCATGACTGCCGATAAGTATCGTACACTGGTTGCAGAGCACGTACACCCCTTCCCGACAATCATGCTTCCCAACGGCAGAGGCATTTTTCAACAAGGTAATGCGCCATGTCACAAAGCCAGGAGTGTGATGGAGTGGTTCGAGGAACACAGTGGCGAGTTGAAATTGATGTGCTGACCCCCCAACTCGCCAGATCTTAACCCGATCGAACACATCTGGGATGCGATTGAACGTTGCGTCAGAACTCATCGCCCCCTCCCCGAAATTTACGGGAATCAGGTGTGCTGATGTGGTGCCAACTCCCTCCAGCGACCTATCAAGGCCTCATTGCTTCCATGCCAAGACGCGTCGCCTCTGTTATCCGTGCCAGAGGTGGAGATACCGGCTATTAGGTAGGTGGTCATACTGTTCTGGCTGATCAGTGTAAATGATTGCGGAGTATGGTTATTAAAACTCGTATTGCAGCGATAGTGATGTCGTGAAGTCGTGTCCGGTTGACACCGAGAGAATCCCACTGCTGTACAAGAAATTTAGGGATTGTGCCCTCGGCACCGATCATGAGTCCAGTAAGTTGAAGACCATAGCTTTCAGCACTGATGTGGACTACTATATGTATTTGTTTGCATATCCGGTACTTTATACAATGTTTTACCATTTTTGTCAACTGCAATTTGTATGTTGTTTAATGACAATACAATTATTCTAATTCTATTTGATTTAGGGCGATGCAGACTCTGTACTGTTAAGCCGCGTACACACCAGCGTATAAGAAACCGAATCGAACGCTGAGCGGTTCGGAGATCGGTATGAGAAAATAAGGATGGAAGTTGGGGATATGTGACAGAAAACCTTCAGTGCGATAGTGCGACGTTAAACCACTAGGAAAGCAAACAAGACAACAATATTCCGAACTGCTCGTAGTCACACCGATACAAGCAGGTAAACTGCCCCTCTCTTCCAGTGGGAGATGGTGACGGCCACAGAACCCAGCAACTGACAGTACATGCGATGTTACAGTATTAAGGTTATAAATAGGCATTCTCTTAACAACATAAGACATTAAAACGACGCTTTTAGCTTTAGCACAACTTTATGCTACCCAGACTTGCAGCCCTTTCGGTCTGATGACGAGCTGCCGCTACTGGTCATTTGATCCATCACTCGACTGTATCAGCATCAGTAAGTAGATACTAACCGAAGCTCTGAACACGTGACAGTCGGTAGATGCAGAGTGGGTCTCGGCCCATAAGTGGCCGTCGCTGGTCCGTGGTCCAACAGCTCTGCACTCTGGCCGGTAAGCCGAGCAGAGGACGGATGGCCACGGCTCTACCGTTGCTCCACGGCTCTGCATTCAGGAGATAGAACAGGGCTAGACCTCACGGCTGGCCCCAACCGTCGGCTGTCCTGAGAATGGTTTTCCGTGGTTTTCCATTCTCCTTCCGGGACAGTTCCTAGTATAGGTCACGGCCTGAGAGACGGCGTCATGGTCTAAGAGGCCCACCTTCCCTTTCAGGGGAGGAATGAAAACACTTTAGTAGTAGTACGCGTGTCAGATTTAAATAGTGCAGCTACAAAACTCCATGGTGCTGCAAGCTTTGTGGTCCTTCGCCTTTCTAAGCAGTGTATACTTCTCTACAGAGGAATTGGAAGTAATGTGGTCAGTGTATTGATTCCTGCGCACTTTACAGCACACTCAGTGTACAGTACTACTGCAGCTACAGATCATGGAATCCTCATATCGTCCTCAAAGGGCTGAGTTAACATCGTTCCAGCAGATCTTCAAAACAGACCTTCTCACTTTAGCGCGGCAGTGGCTCTCTCGTTTAACAATACTCCCTAGATAACAGATCTGATTTCGACCGAGGTTAGTGACTTTTAAAGGTTTAAACAGCCATCTCAACGGAGTCGCTTACTTGCAGCGTGTTAAGGAAATGCGAATTAAGATGTTCCTACGTCTGTTAAAACCATCGTCAGTTGATGAAAAATGAAAACATTCTTCTTATTGTTATTACTCGCTAATATATACAAATTCATTACAGATATTATGCCTTTCAGCGTTCAGTCTGCAAGCCTCCGCGAACTACGTAAGCCCTTCCAAATCCTCTATCTGCAACTAGCTGCGTGGCCTCCCTTGGTTCCACACATCTTATCAGAAGTCTTATTATTATTATTATTATTATTATTATTATTATTATTATTATTATTACTATTATTATTATTATTATTATTATCATCATCATTCAGCGAGAGGGAGTAATGGTTTACTATTTTCACTTCCAAACAAATGCCGAGGAAATTACTATTCATAGACAACAGCCGATTCCTTCCACTTCATTACCCAATTTCGTTCACTATGATTCAATTCATCTTCAATAACTCCTCAATTGTGGTTGCCGTGACGAAGGGCAGGGCACCCGGCCGGAAAATAGGCCGTATAATTTCATCTCACCCCATCCGAAGCTAGGAAACGAGACTAAGTGGTATAAATTATTATTATTATTATTATTATTATTATTATTATTATTATTATTATTAGTATTATTATTATCGGAGCTTGCAACGTCAACAACCAGTTGAAAGGAACAGTTTGCAGATTTATACTCGTGAGAAAAGGGTACTCTCATGTTGCTGAAAGAAGAGGGTTTCACTTCCAATAGTGTGCTTGTTTTATGTTACAAGTCGTAGTTTCTGCATTTGCTGTTGTTGTCCCTGAGATTCCCAGCCTATGCAAAAATTGAGTACTGGGTTAATTCCTGGGCCAACCCAGTCCTAGAACTACTAGTAACTAATCTATCTTACTTAGAGCCGAGGTTACGAATACTGGAGCCGAGGTCAGTAGCTGCAGTCGTTTAAGTGCGGCCAGTATACAGTATTCGGGAGATAGTGGGTTCGAATCCCACTGTCAGCGGCTCTGAAGATGGTTTTCCGTTGTTTCCCCATTTTCGCCCAGGCAAATGCTAAGGCTGTGCCTTAATTCAGTCCACAGCTGCTTCCTTCCCATTCCTGGCCCTTTCCTAACCCATCGTCGCCATAAGACCTACCTGTGAAGGTGCGACGTAAGACAACTTTAAGAAAAAAAAAATACTGCAATTCCTAGTTTCACTTTTTCCAAGAAGAAAATGAGTTTATTTTTCAAAACAGTTTTGTTCTTACGAAATGTTAAATGAAAATAAAATGCATCAACTTATTGCTAAGAGTGCGAAAACGTTTATTGTAAAATGTTGGTGTTTGTTTTGCTACAAGACGTCAGAGTCACAGCTTACCAAATCCATCATAAACAATGATACTACTTGTTAATTGTTTATGTAAATATGATGTTAAATAATCGCTACCGATTCAGCGATAATATTTTCCACTAAGGAGCAAACGTGGTTCTTATTTATGCAGAACTAAACAGTACGTTTGCCATCAATCGATAAATTGTTCCCCTCGCACCGAACTGAAGACCATGAAGGAGGAAGTCTCTGCTGCCTAACTTCCACTACGTTTCTTTTTTTAAAAATAACCTTTTCCCTTTTTGCAATATTTTTATGATCATAAATATGTCTACCGGTCATGGCCATCCATCTACGGCTGCTAATTTCAGATGTTAACCAGCCGTAAGTCATAGCTGCATGATTGCTAGGTAACATCCATCCATACCTTACATCACTGCCTGCACGGTTGCTAGGTAACATCCATCCATACCTTACATCACTGCCTGCACGGTTGCTAGATAACATCCATCCATACCTTACATTACTGCCTGCACGGTTGCTAGGTAACATCCATCTACTGTATACCTTACATTACTGTCTGCATGGTTGCCAGGTAACATCCATCCATACCTTACATCACTGCCTGCATGGCTGCTAGGTAACATTATCTGACCATCCTTCCATACCTTACATTACTGCCTGCACGGTTGCTAGGTAACATCCATCCATACCTTACATTACTGCCTGCACGGTTGCTAGGTAACATCCATCCATACCTTACATGACTGTCTGCACGGTTGCTAGGTAACATACATCCATACCTTACATCACTGTCTGCACGGTTGCTAGGTAACATCCATCCATACCTTACATCACTGTCTGCACGGTTGCTATGGTTACACTTCCGTGACACATTTTGTCTAGTTACGTTACACAAATTCCCGCATGACCCCCAGAAATACATCATATTTATGTTAAAAATGAATGCAGCTATTAAATATATTCTTTTTCTCCCTTATCCACATTTTCAACCTGGCCGATTTTATTTGTTCAATAGCGTATTGTTGGGTCAAGATTATATACAGTGTTAGAATATTCCTTCGCCGCTACAGTATCTACGAATTGATTCGTTCCTCTACCATCTAATGAAATTTTACAAACGTGTCATATATATTAGATTTCAACGACTGAGAGAATATACATTTCAGTTTATGCTCTCTCCGGTTGATAAACAATGAAATGAACGGATATGACCCGAGTACATGACTTGCAGACATACTTGCTACAACATGTATATTATATAAGGGACTTAGGGTCGGTCGAACCCTAATGAATACAGCTTGGAATTTTAGGCAGTAACGAGTTAGAATGCAAACTTACTGACGCGGGTAACAAGTATAGTCTATCCTGCACAACCGCTTTGCTGTGAGTTTTGCATAAACTTAAGGGGTGCGACCCATCAGAACCCCTAGAATTTATGTTACTCTCGCTACAATATGGAAACGGAGTAGAGGAAATTTCCTAATAACCAAATTAGTTTGCATTCTAACCTATTAAAAAAATCCTCAGCCTTTATCCAGCCATTCAATCGGGTCAGGAATGGAATGGATGAAGCTTCCATCTGGCGGCGAAGATAGGAACTGTGCCAGCTACCGAAGCTTGTCCCAATGATTAATGACTGGCAGATGAAATGAAATGATATTGGACAGTGTTGCTGGAATGAAAGATGACAGGGCAAACCGGAGTACGCGGAGAAAAACCTGTCTCACCTCCGCTTTGTTCAGCACAAATCTCAAATGGAGTGACCGGGATTTGAAACACGCTGCCGCCTATTCTATTCTAACTTACTACTGCTAAAGAAAACCCGGAGTCTAATAATGTGTAGTAGCCTATATACAGCGTGTCCCAAAAGAGCACCGACAACACTTACTATGTTGCGCGGGAAGGAAAACTGATCTTTTTTTTTTTTTTTTCAAGAAGGAACCCATATCCAGAAACGCATGACTTGGACGCTGTACCACATCTAAGTGTGAAATGGGTGTGCGTTCCGCATGTCGTCAATAAAACCAACATCGGGCTTATTACACACCGGGTTCGAACTGTGTAACTCCTACGTCATTGCAGGCCCTACATCGGCGGTGCTTAGCCTCACGCACATGACCCAATACGTGCGGTTGTCTTTGAAGAATTTCAATCGCCCCGTTGACTCGAGCAATGAGGTCCCCCGTTGACGTTACAGGAATGTCTCTCGATGGGCGCGAATAAGCAATGATGTGGAGTACGTCCGTTTGGAAAATGTTACGCATACAATCTTGCAGGAGCTCTACCGTTACAATCATCTTTGCCGTATGCGAGCACCACGTCGGTCATTTCCGCAGCTGTGTACTGGTACATGTCGCACTACTGTTATCAACGCTACTGCACTGGCAGACTACAGTACACAAGCAACGCAATAGCATGCACACCAAGAACTGCGTGGAGGGATGTAGCGAATGCGCAGGAATGTTATTAGGCTGAAATCGCCCATCTGCAGTACACAAATGGCTATTTCGTATTAAGACGCCAAATCGGATCAAATTGTCACAAATGTTTTCAGACTTCGACACTCTCCAGCGCCCAAACCGCGCATTTCCGGACAGGGGCTCCTTCTTGAAAACCGATCATTCCGCCATCTCGCACAACATACAGTACTAAGCCTTGTTGGTTATTTTCTCGGGACATTCTGTATAACAAACAATGCAGGTGATTGTGCAGGGGTAAGTATATTTCCAGCATTATTCTAGGGTCGAATTTAGGAAAAGCATCGAACATCCCTTGTACGGTGGCAATTATATTTTCATACTTCAAACTAGTATCGCATTCCAACATGATTTAAGAGAACTGGGAGCTACTACGCTCACACGTAGACCATGTCAGAGATCTGACACTGCATCGGTTCTTGATACTGTATACTATTCCAAGACGAGAAATAGAGAAAGTTCCGTATTCACAAAGAATGGGGGTAATTAAAGCCTACAGATCAGAATAATCAGACAGTTCATCACGAACGTGCCTCTTTGGTTGATACATACGATGAGAAACCTGGCTCAACTACAAAGCTACCAGATAACATCACAGCAGATGACAAGATAAGCAGATTGATTCATTGCTAGACAAGTTCCAAAGGAGCACTTTCCTTTCTGGACCAATCATGGTTACAAAGGAAGATTCCTTTCAACCTCAATTACAGCATCCCCAAACATAACAATAATGAGCGCTTCCTGATGTACTGTGCACACAAAAACTCGTAAACGTTAATTTACCCCTAACAACACACACAACGATGGGAGTGACTAAACAGACAAACACGTCAACATTTCTGCCTTCAATTCTCCCGTTCTGCCTCTGTTTTGTAGAGGTTAGTGTGATTAGCTGCCATCCCCGGAGGCCCGGGTTCTATTTCCGGCTCTGCCACGAAATTTGAAAAGTGGTACGAGGGCTAGAACGGGGTCCACTCAGCCTCGGCAGTACAACTTAGTAGAGGGGGTGGGGATTCGATTCCTACTTCAGACATCCTCGCACAGGATTCCCGTGGTTTCCCACTTCTCCTCCAGGCAAATGCCGGGATGTAACCTAACATAAGGCCACGGCAGCTTCCTTCCCTCTTCGTTGTCTACCCCTTCCACTTTTCTCATCTCCCCGTCCCCACATGGTTCCTGTTCAGGACAGCAGGTGAGGCCGCCTGGGACAGATACTGGTCCTCCTCCCTAGTTTCATCCCAGACCCAAATCTCATGCTCCGGTACAGTGTCCTCGCTGAGTCCGAGGGAGAAACGAACCCGGGAGGGCAAACGGATTAAGAAAGAAAGATAAGAAGGAAATTCTCCCGTTTATGAGCCGAAGTTGGCAGTTCCGATCCTGGCACAGTCCGGTTGTATTTGAAGGTGCTCAAATACGTAAGCCCCGTTTTGGTGATTTACCGGCAAGTAAAATAACTCCTGTGGGATGACATCATTCTGGCACCTAGATGTAACAGAAAACCGTAAAGTAGTTACTGGGACTTAAAACCAATAACAGTAATTATTAATTCTCCCGTAGACTGGCTTCCAGAATTCTTGGAGAAAATACTGTACAGAGCTAGTGCATTAGAGGGTCAAGCAGGAAGAGAAATAACTTTCATTCAATGTACACCAGCTGATTTCGAAACATAACAATGTAAAATGAGGGTGTGGAAAGCAGATTTACTGAATTCCTAAAGGGCCATTTATATTTGTGTGGTGAGAAGGACAGTCATCTTTATTTGTAGCCTTGCTGCGAAATGAAGACAAACCGATAGGTTCGTCAGTTTTACGTTCTAAAAGGAGGATTTTATATTTTTATTTTTATTTTTATTTTTACAATGTTTTGGTTCTCAATTAAGCGACGTTGGGTTAAGCGGGGTATTACTGTACCGTTAGAAATGAGTCTCCAAGCCAATGTGATACCATAACTGTTGCTCTAGAATCCTTAGGTGGTGGTGGTGATCATTATTTTAAGAGGAAGTACAACTAGGCAACCATCCTCAGAACTCTTAGGGCCGGGCTGAGTGGCTCAGACGGTTAAGGCGCTGGCCTTCTAACCCCAACTTGGCAGGTTCGATCCTGGCTCAGTCCGGTGGTATTTGAAGGTGCTCAAATACGACAGCCCCGTGTCGGTAGATTTACCGGCACGTAAAAGAACTCCTGCGGGACTGAATTCCGGCACCTCGGCGTCTCCGAAGACCTTAAAAAGTAGTTAGTGGGACGTAAAACAAATAACATTAATTATTAGAACTCTTAGGGACGAAGTTATGCAGGGTAGAAAATGAGAAGTCTTAATTTGCTTCATATTGTATTCTTTCATATAGGAGAATGAGGCACAGGCATTCCCCTAATCTTTATTCTGTGGAATTTAAAGAAGATTCAAATACAAGGAGGTGCAGATTCTTTGAACTTTGTTAAGCCAAATTGTAATCTCACGTCATGACTGTGGCAGGTTCGATCCTGGCTCAGTCCAGTAGTATTTGAAGGTGCTCAAACACGTCAGTCTCGTGTCAGTTCATTAACTGACACGATAAAGAACCCCTGCGGGACAAAATTCCGGTACCTCGGCGTCTCAGAAAACCGTCAGAAAGTGAGTAGTGGGAAATAAAAGCAATAACATTATCATAAACGGCAGAAAGATGGTTTTCTGAGCCAAGTTAGTCCGGTTATTTTGAAAGTGTTTAGATACACCAGTCTCTTATCGGTAGATATACTGGCACGTAAAGAAAGGAACTACTGCGGGACACAAATTCGGCTCCCCAGCGTCTCTAAAAACCGTAAAAATAGTTAGTGGGATGTCAGACCATTAAAATAATAATAATAATAATAATAATAATAATAATAATAATAATAATAATAATAATAATAATAATAATAATAATAATAATGCTATACTCGCCCCTGGGTAGAACACAGTTTGGTCGTGTGAGGAATGAAGACGTACGAAAAAGTATCGGGATAGTGTTATCGCTGACAAGATGTGTGAGGGACGACTACACGTTGGTATGGCCATGTTACCAGAAGCAGCGAGGCTACAGTTGCGAAGACGCAGTCCGCTGCCACCTAATGGACGCCACGCTGTAGACTGAAATAGCAAAGGCTAGACTCATTCACTTAAAGACATGCGTGCAATAACTGTCAGCCCCCGCGACGCGTTGCATCCTAACCTCGACCCTGCCACCACTTTCAAGGGCTCCCTTACCGCGATCCACGTGTAGCACATACTTGTCCAGTAAGCCCAGGGTCTTCTCACTGACCGCACCCACATAGTGGCTCTGTCTAGTTAACGAACACTGAAACTGTGCCGGCGTATTGACACGTTGAGTGCCAGACCAAATTTAATAGGATTGCCGTCTAGTGCCGTGAGCTAATAACATCGAGTTACTCCCTGGTGCCAAAACGTTGACAGGCTTAACCAAGCAAATTATAGCTGAAATTAGGATGTATTTATGATATATTACGTTAACTTATTATGTATATTAGGTAAAATAATGCGACCCCATATGGGGTCGTACTTATACAGTAGTTACTGTCCCGACGCTCGGTCATACTTACATTTTCCTTTGCAGGGACGCGTTATATGCTGTTGATTTTGATAGATATGTTAGCTTATTCATACTGGAGCCGTAAAAATGTACGATCCCCGATTTTAGGTCAGGAAATATTTGTAAATGACGATCTTCCGATTTTAGGTTAGGACATTTTCGTATAAAATGTAGTTACATAATGTAGTGAAAATCATGTGAATTTGGTAAATTAGGATGTAACAGAACAATATTGTAAGAAGAATTAGTAGTTACGGAATACTGAATAAGTACAGTATATAATTTTGTTTGTAGGCCCTATAACTTTTAATTTGAGTAAGATAACCTAGCAGCGATGATTGTGCAACATGGGAAACCAGTGAATATATCGTTGAATACCGTACCGTCATAATTGTTGCAACAGCTAGCTTGGAAACCAGGAGTACAGCGAAGTTGTGTATGCTGAAGACTAATTCATCAATGTGGATGAACGTGCGAGATCGCTATTTGCTCTATACTGGCTTCAAAATCACTGTAACTATATACTTCGTCTATACCATCATTGTTCGACTTGTTCGATATATCGTCCAGACTATCTGCACTAACTCTTTTACTGCTCGATTTACTCGTAACGACTTACAAAATAAAAAGGAAACTCAGAGCACTGCACACTTACATAAAAATTCGTGCGCGGGATAGACAATCACTTTGTCACCCTACAAAGCACTCTTTTTTATCCATATGGGGTCGCGCCAAAACAGGAATTGAGGAATGGAAGGTGGACTACGCAAGTACATAAATATACGACCAGCAGATGGCAGGAAGAGACTTTATACATCTTCGAAACACATACTTAATGCGTACCCAAATGGGTTCGCACCGTCCTCGATTTAGAGCGAACGTACGACCCCATATGGGGACGTGAAGTTCAAAAACTTGACTACTCTCACGTACCCATATGGGGTCGCATGGCACTCAACGTGTTAAAGCACCTTTCAAATATCATGAGACTGATCCGGGATCGAGCCCGAACTTGGGGCCAGAAGGCCAGCACTCAACCGTCTGAGCCACACAGCCCGACTGTCTACAAATAACATGTACTGTATGCTTAACACTTAGAAGACACGATGTGATAAACTACTGTGCATTACACATCAAAGTCAGAAAATATCAGATCGGGTTGAATGAACCATGAGACAGGGTTTGGGTTAATTTTGATTAACAGACTTGGGGAATTTTTAGCTCCTAAAAAGGTTATTTTAGGTGCCTAAAATAGGCTGTCAGATATGAAAAAATAGTTTCTAAAATGTATTTTAGGCAGCTTCAATTTTCTTTCTTTCTTGATCCGTTTACCCTCCAGGGTTGGTTTTTCTCTCTGCCTCAGCGAGGGATACCACCTCTACCGTCTCAAGGGCAGTGTTCTGGAACGTGAGACGTTGGGTTGAAGGATAAAACTGGAAAGGAGAACCAGTACCTCGCCCAGGCGGCCTCACCTGCTATGCTGAACAGAGGCCTTGTGGGGGGATGGGAAGAACGGAGGGGATAGACAAAGAGGAGGGAAGGAAGCAGCCGTGGCCTTAAGTTAGGTACCATCGCGGCATTTGCCTGGAGGGGAAGTGGGAACCATCGAAAACAAATTCGAGGATGGTTGATATGGGAATCGAAACCCCTCTACTCAGTTGACCTCTCGAGGCTGAGTGGACCCCGTTCCAGCCCTCGGACCACTTTTCAAATTTTGTGGCAGAGCCGGGAATCGAACCCGGGCCTCTGGGAGTGGCAGCTAAACACACTAACCACAACATCACACAGGCGGACATTTTCAATTTTTCTTATTTTAATAAGGATGTATCAATTAAAATACAATTTTTACTTTACTAAATTGATAGTAAATCTTTAGGGGAAATGTAAAAACTCCTTAACCACTGTTTAACTGTAGACGATTTGGACGCCAACAGTTTCAACACAATGCACTCACTGAACAAACCGACACAACGGTATGTTCTCACAGAATGAAATGAAGAGTTTTGTTTCTAGCAGGTCAATGGACACTACTGTCTCCCACCTCTTGACGCGAAGACTACGGACGTTTTTACTGCGGGACGTTAATAAGTACTTCCGGCGAGTGTGATTTACAGCTTCCCGCTTTTCATATTTTGTTTGAAAAATCGATTTTAACCTTATAAATATATGAAACATGTACACAGAACTTGAAGTTATCTCTTCAGGAACAAAACAGATTTTTCCCTAAAATCCGACGTCTAATGATGGACATCGGATGTTAACGGAGCATAATATTTTAATTCAGTGGCGTGCTGTGAACACATTCGTTACCTAATCTGCAAAATTAAAAACAAAAATCGCAGCCCCACTATTAATTGTGTATTTAAACTTTAAAAGCCTAACCTAAAGTGAATGATCAAAATTTAGCAGGTACTTTACCTTCGCCGACGTTTCACTGTTTCACTCGCCTACTGAGCGTATGTACAGCAATGACAAACGAGGGGAAATATTCCCCACGACGTTTACCACTGTAATATTAATGAAGAATGCCACAGAACTCGCGAAAACTTCACCTATAACCCAAGAGGAATGCTACAAAAATTCACAATATACCACCATTACAGGCAAACACACTCATAAAGAGCAACACATTACAAAATGCTTGTACTTCGCGGTTGGTTTTGTGTTCATGCTGGGGAACCTAATATTTTTTCGCATGCATCAAAAAACATACTCTACAAGTGCCTTGAATCGCTCCCAAAAACTTCATACATTGCGAAATCCAAATTAATATTAATTAATATTGATTGCATAAAATGGCTATTTTTATTAGCAAGACTATGTGCAAATGGATATACTATTTTTTCTTGTAACCTCTTTTTTTTTTGATACGGGATTTACGTCGCACCGGCACGGATAGGTCTTATGGCGACGATGGGATAGGAAAGGCCTAGGAGTTGGAAGGTACAGCCCCAGCATTTGCTTGGTGTGAAAATGGGAAACCACGGAAAACCATCTTCAGGGCTGCCGACAGTGGGATTCGAACCCACGATCTCCCGGATGCAAGCTCACAGCCGTGTGCCTATACGCGCACGGCCAACTCGCCCGGTCTTGTAACCTCTGACGTGCGGCGCTGAACACTTCGAGTGTTAACTATTACAATTTACAATTTACCCAAGCTAGCTGCTCCACCGTCGTCAGAGTGAGGCCAACAGCAATTACCCCGCCATCCCAAGAAAAGGTGGCTTGAAGCTCATACGTCAACCAAGCGATGAATTTCGCCGGGGTAACACTCTTTCGCGCCTGCAAAGAAACCCAGCTCGCTGGAGAGACCTGGACTGCAGTAGAGCGAACGGGTTATCGAGACAGCTGTAGCTGCATTGACTTAGTTTTTTCTTAACTTGATAAAGAAACGTTCTAAGGAATAATGGGAAAATGTAAATACAAAATTATTTTCCCCAGCAGCACTGGGGTAGCTAGGGTTCCGTGCACGCCACTGTATTTTACCATGATGCGTCTAGTTTAAAGGAAATATATAACAACATCCACCCATACAGGAGGGAGGTTTGTCTGTAGTAGACTCTAATAAGGAGTGTTTCAGTATTTAGATAGAGAGAAACTGGAGCTCGAGTTGTATTTCTGTGAGACTAAGGCAGAACCCGATATGCCCCAAAAAAAAAACACGTTTTTTTCAGGAGGCGGTTTTAAAAGTTAGGGAGATCGCAGAAATATTTCAATGATCTCTAAACTGAAGTGGCATACATTTGTGAATGTAATAACAAGAAGGAACAAGTTTTCTTCTTACTTATTCAGCAATTTCAGGGAACAAATCTCTCGGTTGTACTGAACGTATCGGCATCTTCATTAATTTTTGGGAACAGCGTATTCTATGGGCACCAGAATAATACAGAGTTTTGCCATCATACTCTTCGTCGCAAAATCTACCATATTGGGATTAAAACTGAAAATTCTATTTTTGATGTATTGTTTCTGCCTTATTACCACAGATTTATATTGACTATTTAATTATAATTACAAAATAAATTAAGCAATGACAATACCAATATAAAACCAATCAAATACACAAGTAAATGACATGGCGTATGGTTTTAGTGCCGGGAATGTTCGAGGACAACTTCGGATCGCCAGGTACAGGTCTTTTGAACTGACTCCCCTAGGCGACTGCGCAACATGATGAGGATGATATGAGGATGGAGACGACACATACACCCAGCTCCCGAGCCAGAGGAATTAACCAATGGTTAAAATTCCCGATCCTGCCGGAAATCGAACCCGGGACTGCAGTAACCTAAGGCTAGCACACTGACCATTTAGCCACGTACCTGGACAAAAACACAGTTATTTGTAACCTATACAGATAACAAAACTTTCAGCGCAGAAATAGACGGTTTTATTTTTGCATTTAAACTCTTTGGCCTGCAATCTCCCAATATGTCGGCTGTCGGCTTCATCTAAGTTATGCCCTATTGACTGTTTAGTCAGCCGTCTCTGTGGTGTAGTGGTTAGTGTTATTAGCTGCCACCAGCGGAGGACACCGGGTTCGATTCTCGGCTATGTCACGAAATTTGAAAAGTGGTACGAGGGCTGGAATGGGGTCAACTCAGCCTCGCGAGGTCAACTCGGTAGAGGGTTTTCGATTCCCACCTCACCCATACTAGAGGTCAACTCGGTAGAGGGTTTTCGATTCCCACCTCACCCATACTAGAAGTATTTTCCTTACATATCTCTTGCAATCTTTCCATCCCTCCACAAGGCCCCTGTTTTTCCTCAGTTGTATCCTCCCGATCGAAAGTCTCACGCTCCAGGACACTGACCTTGAGGCTGTAGAAGTGGGATCCCTCGCCGGGTCCGAAGGGAAAACCAACCCTGGAGGGTAAACAGATTACGAAGAAACATGATTGTTTAGTCTGTCACCAAATGTAGTATTGAAGATATTTAAGTTCCCTATTATGATGAATTTATATAAGAACCAATGCATGTAGGTGGGTTAAAATGAAAGAGATAACACAATAACGATAAAAATGTGCCGAGAGGCAACTGATAATTTTATACTAGGTTAGTCATTGGAACCACGAGCTAAATATTCTCAACTAGTTTGTAAATTACTTCTATATTCGACCTGTTGAACACTTTGGGTCTATGTAAGTAGGGTTTCAATTTATTTCTGATGTAGGTACTAATAATCCTATTCCTTTTCTCTTAAAACGATATCCCAAATTGTTGAAGAAGAGGTGTAATTCTATAATATCCACTACAGGAATCACCTGTACAAAAGTAAGACGAGTAAGTTTGACTCTACTCTTGGTTAAAGCAGTGGAATGCCCTTTATTAACTTATATTCTGAACGAAAAAATAGTGTAACAGATCGCTTTCAACTTCCCTAACTATCGTGTTACAGTAGCGATTCACAACAATTCAAAAAAGTAGAATGTAAAAATGATTACATCACTTACTGTAATCGATATGCGTAACTTAACACAGAACAAAGGCATTAAATGATATTATTTTCATTGCCAAGTGTGTTTGATATTATTCTGTTGTTACACGTATAGTAACAAAAACACACGAGACATTCATTAAAATGGACAAGGAAATACTGTATATTCTGCACAGAAAAATATGTAAGAATGAATTGTGATGTTATAATTCCTATTCATTAAAACTTGAAATAAAGAGAAAAATTAATTTCAAACAACTTCCAGAAAGTATAGAATGTAGACAACAATCTTAACTAATAATAATAATAATAATAATAATAATAATAATAATAATAATAATAATAATAATAATAATAATCAAAAGCAGAACAGTGGCTGGTCAGAAGAGAGAAGACAAGCGGCCAGAGAAAGAATGCAACGTTTTTGGGCTGCGAAAAAGGCCTCCAGAAATGACTCATAGTTACTTGACGTGGTCTCTAATGGTCCTACACGAGAATAATAATAATAATAATAATAATAATAATAATAATAAACGAAGCAAGTTGCATAGTGGTTTGTGTCATGTAGCTACCAGATTGCATTCGGGAGATAGTAGTTTCAAATATCACTCTAGGAAATCCTGAAGATGGTTTTCCGTAGTTTCCTATTTTCTCACCAGGCAAATACTGGGGATGTAGCCTACCTTATTTAGTGCCATGGCCACTTCTTTCACACTCCTAGCCCTTTCTCATCCTATCCTCGCCATAAGAACTATCTGTGTCGGTGCGGCGTAAAGCAGATTGTGAGTAATAATAATAATAATAATAATAATAATAATAATAATAATAATAATAATAATAATAATAATAATAATAATAATAATAATAATAATAATTTCGTGTTGCTATTCCTAGCCTGGTGCAGCCCTTGTAAGACAGACCCACCAACGAGGGTGGGTGGCATCTGCTAGGTTTGGGAACTGCGTGTATTTGAAGTAGAATGTAGTGTTGTGTGTGGTGTGTGTGTGTGAAAGGGATGTTGGGGACAGCACAAACACCCAGTTCCCGAGCCAGGGCAAATCTCCGACCGGGAATCAAACTCAAACCGAACGTGACTACGCTGACCATTCAACCAAGGGGTCGGGTTAAAAAAAAATAATAATAATAATAATAATAATAATAATAATAATAATAATAATAAGTATTCTTCAGCTTTTCTTCTTCTTAATCTGTTTTACCCTCCAGGGTTGGTTTTTCCCTCGGATTCAGCGAGGGATTCCACCTCTACCGCCTCAAGGACATTGTCCTGGAGGGTGAGACGTTGGGTCGGAGGATACAACTGGGGAGTGGACCAGTACCTCGCCCAGGCGGCCTCACCTGCTATGTTGAACAGGGGCCTTGTGGGGGATGGGTAGATTGGAATGGATAGGAAGAGGCAAGGAAGCGGCCATGGCCTTAAGATAGGTACCATCCAAGCATTTGCCTGGAGGAGAAGTGGGGAAACCATGGAAAACCATTTCGAGAATGGCTGAGATGGGAATCAAACCCGAGCCTCCGTTGGTGGCAGCAAAATGAAATGTCGTATGGCTTCTAGTGCCGGGATATCCCAGGAAGGGTTCGGCTCGCCAGGTGCAGGTCTTTCTATTTGACACCCGTAGGTGACCTGCGCGTCGTGATGAGGATGAAATGATGATGAAGACAACACATACACCCAGCCCCCGTGCCATTGGAATTAACCAATTAAGGTTAAAATCCCCGACCCGGCCGGGAATCGAACCCGGGACCGTCTGAACCGAAGGCCAGTACGCTGACCAACGAGTCGGACGGTGGCAGCTAATCACGCTAACCACTACACCACAGAGGCGAACTTCTTCAGCTTTTCCTAGATATTTATCGGATCGTTGGTAGCGTAGCCAGGATTGGCCGATGGGGAAGGAAGAGTTATAGTTGCAAAATGATTCTGAATGTGCGCTGCGCGCATGCAACACTTGTCATTATACGAACACTAATACAAGTAAATTATGTTGATATTCAGATAGCAGTACACTACAAAATCCTATATTAAACCACAGATCAAGAACAACACAATCAAGGTCGACAGTTGTACAGCGAATGGTAGGTTAAGCTTACAACCTAAAATATATATAATATATATATAAGATGCGAACCTCATTCACCTGGGTACAAAGCCAGTATCTAAGCCACTACGCTAATCACACACCCTAAAAAATTGATAACAACAACAACAACAACAATAATAATAATAATAATAATAATAATAATAATAATAATAATAATAATAATAATAATAATAATAATAATAATGACATTGTAAGGTAGGAAATGGCTGAATATATTGGTTTTAAGGTCCAATTTTGCTTGACAGCTACTATCTTGTAGCGGAACAAGACGCCAGCTCAAGTGGCGGTTTAATCATATTTTATTTTACTCATGATGATAATTACTGTTTTACAGGGCCTAACATCTAGGTTACCAGCCCCTTAAACATTATTTTAATATAAGTTACTGATAGAGCCCTGATTTTACCCGACAACTTTTCATTAAAGTGGAGAGAGTGCTTTAATCACGGTACTTACCACGAGATGCGCCTTCCCTGTGTTGTCGTCCACCCATCCGACGACCATATCAGCGTCGATCATACCGGCCCCGGGAGAGAAGCCTATCCCGACATAACCTCTTGTCGCCGCCTCCACGTAGAACTCGATCTCATCTCCCACAGGAGTCCAGCTCATCTTTATCCTCTGCTCTTTATCCAGATAAACACTGTGCATCAGCTCGGGCTGATCTACATGTCTCCTGACCCTACCTACACTCTTGAGATCTCCCTTCCCGCGGTCCACGTGTAGCACATACTGGTCCAGTAAATCCAGGGACTTCTCATTGTCCGCACCCACGTGGCGGCTCTGTTTTGTGTGGTGATTGTAGACGACGGCCACGAGCGTCAAGGCGCCTACGAGAAACAATACTCCAGACGGTCCCATTGTTTATACACACCCTATAACGGACACAAGAGTCTATTTACGTCACATAACAAATGGAGATATTTTAGGATTCATTCACTTGACACTACATTAAAATCATCCAACTTCTTTTCACTTTTATCTTACTTCAGTGAGCAAAAAGTTTTTCTTAGCAGTTCACAAACTGTTGCCTTCAGCACAAATAGCACATCACGACACTGTCTCGTATACAGCGTTTATAACTTCAATTTTGTTACAATAGATCATTGAAAATAGTCTACTACGACAATATTTTTGACAAAGGTCTGCCAAGATTCTTCTAAGAATATATTCTTTTTAAATACATATAAACAGGAAAAACGTTTGGAATGTACGGACTGAATTAAATGAAGAAAACCATGCTTTTAAAGTCCAATGTTATGGACAGCTTTTGCCACAATTGCATATCATTTCCAACAAACGAAACTATTTTTCTCAGACAACTACATTATTATTCAATCGACAACTGACAGAACTTTACTGTTCAGCAAATGATTAGAACAAACAGAAGCACAATAGATCGAAGAAGTTTTATTTCCACGTCCTTAAACAGACGGCAATTATTTCAACGCACCGCCAATAGTTTGCCAGTCGTTTCGCTTGCCGGTAACCGCCACTGTACGCTACACTGAATCGTTCCAAACTGAGTGGTGAATGTTTCTCTCCCTCCATCTGGCGGCGAGCGAGCTGCTACACCCCTCAGTCCCCCTCCATAGCGCGGCCTCCGGCTACAGAACGGCACAAGGAGGCCTGACACCTGGCAACCAAGCCAGGTGGAGCGCACAGCTTTTTAGTTGACCGCTTCATGAACAACAAGAAAGATTCCTAAACCAGTTGTTCTCTTCTGCTTCTGTCATATTACCGTCATCTCTCAACCTTCGCCCTAGGTAATGTGCTTTCCTCTGGATCAAATTCTATGACACCCATAATAATAATAATAATAATAATAATAATAATAATAATAATAATAATAATAATAATAATAATAATAATAATAATAATAACGTACCTACAAATTCATAGACTTCTTCTTAGAATAGGAAGTTTTCATAGAAGACTTTAGTGGACATTAGTAGACAAATAAGCTTGGGCGGATCTTTTAAAAATACGAACGATCAATATATGAAGTAAAGTTGGAATACAAGAGGACAAATTTGGGCAAATATCCATTTACAGGACTAGAAGTAAGGGATTAGAATACTTTACCAAGGGAAATGTTCGATAAATTTAAAAGTTCTTTGAAAATGTTTAAGAAAAAGGTAAACAATTGTCACGGAATCTACCACCTGGGAGAGAGCCCTAAATGTAGATTTTATTGATGACTGATTGACTGTCATGCCTTTCAGCGTTCAGTCTGCAAGCATCTGTGAATTTACTAATAACCTCCACAATCCTCTATCTGTAATCTCATTTAGTTCCATACCTCTTATCTTTAAATCATTAGAAACTGAGTCTAACCAACGTCTTCTTGGTCTCCCTCTACTTCTCTTCTTCTTCTTTTTCTGTTTACCTTCCAGGGTCGGTTTTCCCTCGGACTCAGCGAGGGATCCTACCTCTACCGCCTCAAGGGCAGTGTCCTGGAGCTTAAGACTCTGGGTTGGGGGATACAACTGGGGAGGATGACCAGTACCTCGCCCAGACGGCCTCACCTGCTATGTTGAACAGGGGCCTTGCGGAGGAATGGAAAGATTTCAAAGGATAGAAAGGAAGAGGGAATGAAGCGGCCGTGGCTTTAAGTTAGGTACCATCCCGGCATTTTCCTGGAGAAGAAGTGGGAAATAACGGAAAACCACTTCGAGAATGGCTGAGGTGGGATTCGAACCCACCTGTACTCATTTGGCATCCAGAAGCTGAGTGGACCCCGTTCCAGCCCTCGTACCATTTTTCAAATTTCGTTGCAGAGCCGGGAATCGAACCCGAGCCTCCGCGGGTGGCAGCTAATCACACTAACCAGTACACCACAGAGGCGGACTCTACTTCTCATGTCTGTTACTTCTAACTTAAGAATAAGATATCCTGATTGCACCCAGCTTACACTCCAGTACAGCAAAGTTGGTCTGAAAAGAGACCGGTGTAAACTTCGTCCAGGAGTTGACTTCCTTATTATAGAATACTGTTGAGTGTGACTGCGAACTCAGTACATTAGCTTTACTGCATTTTGATTGAATCTCACTTACTAAACTACCAACCTGATAGAACGCATATCCTAAATAATAATAATAATAATAATAATAATAATAATAATAATAATAATAATAATAATAATAATAATAATAATACAATCGAACGTCCATTTCTCGAACTTCCAGTACTGGAATTTTCAGTATCTCGAAGTAACTTAAATTTCACGACCGCTTGTCTTATTCTTCACGTGTATTTATTTCTCTATTAGGCCTACTCGAAATTCGGTTACACGAATTTTTCGATTTCTCGAAGCAAATGTTTCCGCCCTTGAAGCAAAGTACTCCGTAACTCGAATTTTGTGCAACATTAACTGTGAAATACTGTAACGGATCAAACACCCTATATAGATAATTAAAAACAATTGCACGCTGGACGTCAGGCTTCGAAATTAAATGTAATTTGAAACCGAATTTAGATATAAATTTAATGAGACTATCTCGGTCGTGAGGTATAGGGATACTAACCATTAAATGCCATGTGGAAAAACATAGGGAACCTACTAAAAAGTCAATTATTTAACGACGTAAAAAGAAAAAAGTTTTATTTAAAAAATGAAATTACGTAAAAACGAGTTTTTACCAAAATTAAAAATTACTGACTGAGATTACAATTCATTACTACACGCGCGGACTTGCGTTAACAGGGATCACCGTAGGTTGATCTTTTCGTCGTCTGCTTCCATGGTTGATCGTTGTCGTCCCTCTTCCACCAGCATCATCCTTGACATCTGCTTCATGGAATAGATTCCACCCTGTATCTATCACTCCCTATTGTGCTGAGTACCAATAACATAATACCAGCCTTACAATGTGAAATTCCACATCGGAATTAATTGAATAGAGAGAACGGAAACGTCCAGTCCTTCTATATTATATGAACTTGTCTTTCTAAATAATCTGAGTAAGTCTCACAGAGCCGATAAGAAATGTTGAGTATAAGCACATCGTAAGCGATGCACTCAGACAGCAGATAGCAGAGCTGGATGCAGAATGCAGAATCAGAATCACGAATGATCTTCACCACGCCGTGTAGATCTATATAAATCCTCTTCATATTCCCACTTCCTCCCTTGTCACACGACATCTCGTTCTAATGAGAGCCGATATACGTCACCACTCTGTCTACATATAGGTGAAGTATCTGTCCTTGACAGAAAAAGCCCTCCTGATAGGAGCACGTGATATGGGGTAATTTTGCGTCCCAACAACGAAATTATGTATCTTCCTCTTGCTGTTGCGTACGTTTCCAAGAACCATCCAAAATTAACCTTCCTGGACTATTGCGAGATACCAAGTAGCCTGTTAGCGCAAGACCTGTCTTGACATTACCACGGAATATTCTAATATATTACAAATAAAAATAATATCTCGTTCTTACGTACAGTTACATAAATGATGATGATGGACGTTAATCATGAATAAAATTATATATGATACATGATACATATATATATTGAACCCATGACCTTTGTGCCCTAAGAACATTATGCATTATATAACAATTAAACTAAAAGTGGGATTCTTGATAGCATGGATTTGACACGTGACGAGGGGGTGATTACCTTCGGTCCCACGCTCTGGGGTACGTGACGTCAACCACACGTGTCGACGGCGGAAGAATCTCAATTCATTTTTATGAACTATTTCAAAGCGCGTGTACACGGCGTGACCACGCCAAGTCAAAAAAATATAGTGCCTATCAAAGGAGGTCAATCATCTCACAAATCGAACCCGTAAAATTTTTAAATGTCCATGAACACTACCATCAGAAATGTAGCAAGCATGTAGTCACTTTCAAAACTCTTGAAATTACACTTTAGGTAAGTCAGAAAAGTTAGAGAAATTTTCTTGGCGGCAAAGGGAGAGATCCGAGAGAGGGGTAACTGCTATAAATATGAAGGGACGCCATGACGAAGCTTCCTTCTCCGGCATTTGTGATACAAAGCGGACGAAATTGTTGAGCTGCTCTGCGAAATCAAATCAACGAAAGTAGACTGAGTTCGACTGCGGATTTTAGCCAGTGTGGCTAAGTCTTGACTCCATGGGGAGATAGTTTTCTTGAGAAAAATAAGTGTATCAGATAGGACGGTCAAAGTACTGAAATATTCTAATGTGATTAAGTAATTCGTGTGCGGGAGTAATTATAATCCATTGTGTGCGTTCAAGCAATCAAGTGAAGGGTATTTTCTTTTTTTTATGCTTTATTCCAGGAAACCTGAAGAAACACAATGATATGTACAGCCATGAATGTAAAAATGGCTAAATAAAATGCCAGGGTCGCAGGTGAGCCCTATGACGAACAATGGTGTGACTACATAAGGTAATGTGACTTTCCATCTTACTACCTCTTATATCTCGTATCGTGATTTCTGAAAGTGTATTTGCATGGGGATATACGACGCAGTGGTCGCCCTACTAAGTTTTGTAAATGTGAGAGTACGACTAAAAGAGTCATTTGTTTTAATTTCCACTTGGATAAATTTTTGAAGTCTTGCGAGTGCCATATAATGTTGTAAAAGGTTATTGAATAGGGTTCGGAAGTGATATCACGTCCAATGTAGATCGTCATCCGTGTGAGTGTACTGCCTATATTTTGTGATGTCAATGTAAGATGTTCATTCGACGTAAAATTCTTCTGACTGCAATTTGACGTTAATAATAATAATCCATGGTTACTCATTTTCAATCGAGTGGAAGCGCGCTGTCGGGTGAGAACCTAGGGGATGAATTTGGTCACGGAGAGAAACGTTTTTATTTAATGCCCATTTTAAACTGTGTCTGACTGACAATAAAAAGATCTAGTAGAATGTTTCAGTCATTTCTCGTAAAAATCAAGTTATTAAATACGATATCATTTATGCGAAGTTATTCATGAGTAATGCATTGTGCGATATTAGATGTTGGGATTTCTAATGGGGATTTTATTCCAGTTCTTGGTCGATGATAATTGTGGAGCTGGGAAACAGAGGTTAGTTTTGTGAATCAGGTTGGACCTGTCATTGAAGCCGGGATACAGAGCCCGAGGAGTGTTTTATATGAGTTGAGATGAGATGTGCGAATCAGGTTAGAGTCCTGTCATTGAAGCCGGGATATGATAACCCGAGGAATATTTTATAATGTTGGGAATGGAAAGAAATTCATAGAAATCCATAGCGGTATAATTGGCGACGCGTATAATTAGTGTGGGCATCTTGAAGCATATCTGTGCATTTTGTTGGGTAGAATATCGTATTTGTTTAATTATGTCGGCAGAGTTTAAAGGGAACATTTTGAGAAGTCAGTCATCTGTGAATAAACCAGGTGGTTCCTGTAACTGCCAAGCGAGCATGGGGTGAGAGACCTAAGCGGACAGCGGGGATAATAACGGGAATAGGAGTGGAGTCGAGATTGTACTGCATTTCTTGGCCAGGGAAAACGTTAAAATGCTGGATTTAGTTGAAATTTCATAGCCGGTAATGATCTAAGTATTGTGAAGTACTGTAATTGGGGACGTAATGAACATTCGAAACCATGAACTTTGAGTATAAGGAACAGAGTAACCCAATTTCAAGGTTGTCCAAAATATAGAGCGATGGTCGTGATGATCGATTTGTCTGCGAGGGGTGTGCAAAATTCATAATGGTAATGACGAGATATGACATCGTAATTATATGGCGAGTTGTTTGGTTTGTACGTGGATTATTAGGATATCCAAGTGTTAATAACGGTTAGGATTAGATTAGATTTTTAAAGTGTGATATCACGATATGAGATATATAGCTGGACATGAATGATGTAACAAATTCTTTTCCAGCCAGATAAACATCGCAATATTGAATTCACATCGCAGCTGCCTAGAAAGTTGTGAAGAAACCAGAGTCCGCGGAGATAAAATTTACTGTTCTTTAACATTTCGATAAATCATTTAAATTTATTAAATTATTAAATTCAGTGAACCCGCATTTTGAAATAACTTTAATCAAGCGAATAACTTGGAGATGCATTCTGGAAATTTTAGTTTGTTGTCTGGGGAATATTAAAAATAAAGTAAAGATTAAAGGGACATATCCGAAGGAAATGGATTTTACTGCCACAAAGTTTGTGAGCATTGTTGTTGGTGTAATTATTGAACTTTGATTGATGGAGCAGTGAATGTGCTGGGGATAGTAAAGTGGAACTTTGGTCATCAACCGATGTAACTTAATTGTGTTTAGCCTTCAGCCTAGAAACTTGGATGGTCAGGGGGTCATCAACCTCAGTGACTTAGATTAGGGCCATATGCCATTGTAGCATCCTTTCCTTGCGGTCATCATCCACAATGACTTTAAAGTAACTTAGAAGATTAGATGTCGGTCCATGACATAGACGCAGGTCACATCGATTCAATTAAGGGTCCATGCCGTAGAACCACTGTGTGGCACACACCGATTGGACGGCCTTAATTATAACCAGAGCCCAGAGTTCGTGTTACGAGGGCTGGACCATAACGAATCACTATGATGGTACATGTGGTCTCACATGGAAGGCGAATTTAAGGATTTCCAGACTTTCCTTTCTTAAATGATTAATAATTGAGATAATGGTTTCTAGTAAGATTGCCCCTCTGGCAGTTACCGGTACGTTAAAGTCTCACACCAGTGTTCTGACATTTATGTAAAAATGATTGTGGTGTCCAGTGGACACAAATGACTATGACATCGTTGACATAGTAAATTACTTCATTTCCCTGAATAAATAGGAATTTTTTAAATAGACCTTTCATTCCAGTAGATAGATTAGAATTAATGAACCCTACCTTTACCTCAGCAAGTGACGAAGAACCCGAAACGACCCAAGAGACAGATCTCATGAGCTTTGCTGATAGGTAAGGAAGGTAGGTATCCCTCAATATGGACCTAAAGGGTTCAGTAAAATGGCGCCCAACGTGGGGCATTAGTCACGATAACGATGAGGGAACCTAAGTCACGATAACGATAACGATATTTTGGAAAAATCGTGTACTAGAGGAAAAGAGAAATAATGTTGAGGCTATGCCACATTATGGATGATAAAATCGTGCGCCAGAGTTGATAGTGAACTCGAGGAAATAGATAAACGCCCGATGAGTAAGGCTAGGAGATACCACTATAAGAATAATTTATCTACTGAATGAAAGGTATAATTTAAGTGTGTTAGAGTAATTTCCCAAATTTTTGAATACTGGTTTGAGTGTTTTGGCCGATCACTTTGATCGAGTGAACATTGAATTTCACATTTCATTAAATAAAATTTTAGAGAATATTGCATTAACAGTGTGATGTGTTAGATAGGAGGATGTTGTGATGTTTATCGTTGTAGTCGTATTATACGCCGTTGAAGTCTCGGGCTCACCGATGACCTATCGTTTTCTGTTAAATACAGTATGTTTATGCAGGAGGGAGAATTGGCCCAAGGGCCGTTGTACCAAATGATCAAGGACTTAAGTGAGAATATTAAATGTATGAGTATGAAGTTGGATAGTACAGAGGCAGAATTGAAAGGTATGAAGGAAGTCGTAGGAACAATGGGCAATAAATTAGATAGTGCAGATGTAGAATTAAAAGGCATGAAGGAGGTCGTACAGGACACGCAGGATAGCTGTAAAGAAGCTAGTGGGGATATTAGGAAGGACATTGGTGACTTAAATGTGAAGGTGGAGCAGAACACTAAAGCACAGGTTGACTTTAAACATGAAATAAATCAGCAGTTCATGGAAACTCGCGAGCTACATCGTGTTCTCAGTGAAAATCAGGACATCATTAGAGGGGACCTCGATAGGCACGTCAACGAAAGTAGGGAACTACATAAGCAGTTGATGTCAGATCAAGCTGAGCTTAAGGCCGATCTGAAAACCGAGGTAGAGAAGTTCAACATCATGCGTGAAGACGATAAGTCAAAGGTCTTCACAGCGATGAATGAACATAAGGAAATGTTGTGTAAAGAGATAACCGTCGTAAATGACAAAGTAGACCAGGTAGCCGAAGACGTCAAGGCAACTGTAGACCAGCGTATTGAGGCCATTGACTTTAAATTAATCCGGATGAATAAAGAGGATATGAGAAAATTAGGTACAACTCAGGAAGAAACGGCTAGGAGTATTGAGGAGGTACAAGCAGATATTGAGGAACTAGGAAAGGATCTAGGCGATACAAGGGTAGACCTATCGAAACAACTTAAAGATACCCAAGATAAGGTCATAACACTGAGCGACGAGTTGACATCTGTTCATGAGGCTCTTAAGGGGGAAGTTAGTGCCCGGAAATTGGAACTGGATGGGTTAGTGAACAATATCGTAGGAGTCCAGGCCAAGATAGAGGAAGTGGTTAGTAAATCTCGCCGCACCTCAGATATGTCGTTCAGTTGCCCTAGCAACGCTAGTAGTCCCATACATCCTGCAGGGAACGGACACTTTGACAATTCTACCCATTCTCAGGGGCAAAACGTCACTAATGTTATAAACATGATTCGTCTTAAGGAAGATCAGCCTAAGAAATTCGATGGCAGTGGTACCCAGACGCCAAAGGGTTTTCTTAGAGAACTTAGAGAGTATATTCGCGATAATAGGATACCCGAAGAGAGGCAACTAAGGACTGTGGAACGGTACCTAGATGGAGTTGCGTCGCTGTGGTTCAAAGGTTTTCGATATAGCTTTGACACGTTCGAGGAATTTCAGACCGCTTTTTTGGGCAAATTTTGGAATTCTGAGATTCAGCAGAACCTAAGGCTAGAGTTATATAGTCGCCGATATAACACCGCAGGACCGCCGAAATTTTCGCTTTACTTTACCGAACAATTAGTTAAGTTCAAGGAACTGGAATCAGCCCCAAGTCAGCAAGAACTGGTTCAGGCTATCCAGAAACAGTTCCCACCGGATATCCAGAGAATATTAATTGCTGCGAAGGTCGAAACCCCGATGCAGGCAGAATTGATATTGCGACAGCTGGACCAGACCCATTCGCATCAATCAGCCCCGCGAATAGTCAGGCATTCAGAGCCCCAGGTGAATGTCGTAAATCACAGCCAGGAGAGCGCGCCAGATAGGGAAGTTTCACGAGCACCGAGATATGAGAATGAGGGGCGGCGGTTCGACACCAGGCCATACCAAGGTAGGAAGAACTGGGAACAGCCCAGATACCATCACGAAGAGTGGGACAGACGCCGAGAACAGTGGAGAAGAAACCAGGATCGATACCAGGGGAACTCAGATCTAAGACGAAGGAACCCACGCGGGAATGAAGGCAACAGAAGAGGGGACGGTTACGAAAATTCCAGACGTTCTGACCGTTGGCACGGGCCTGAAGAGAGAAGGAGAGAAGGGGACCAGTATTTGAGAGAGCTGAGGTCAGGTACCGGACAGGACAAATGGAAGGACAGCATCCAACGAAGGGAAGTCAACACTGACTGTGTAGGAGCTCAAGACATGTCCCATACTGGAGCTATCCGAAAGACCTACCACCAGGATAGGGAATTAAACCCTAACGCGCCTCATTTCGACGAAAGTCTGAACTCGTCAAATGAGCGGGAAAAAAACTCCAAATTTCCAGTAGTGGTTACGAGACAGGATCCCCACACACAGCCTGAATACGTTTCTCGCGACGGCTGGATAGTAGCCCAGATTGACTCCTGGATTATACAACCAGATGAATTAGTGGAAGACCACCTCAGACAGGAGGTTAGGAAAATAAGAGAGCTACCAATCATTAATGTCAGGATATGCAACTTTAAAGTGAGCTGTTTATTGGATACAGGCGCCAGCATCAGCTTAATTTCACAAAATTTCTTTAACGAATTGTCTACTCGGAAGAAATTGCCAGAAATTCCTGTAGCAAATATCAAAATTAGAGGAGTCATTCCCGACAAAACTGCCATTTGTAAAACGCAGACATTTTTGGATTTGCAGATAGGAGACATGACATTTTCGCATCCTTTTGTCATAATCTCAAAGCTGCACTATAATGTTATTCTGGGGGCAGACTTCATTTGTGAAAGTAATGCCGTCATCGATTTAGGAAGGAGAGAGGTGAAATTTAGGAAGGATGACGGACCGGAATTAGTAGCTCTAAACGAAGAATCATTGGGTCAGACTGGGAGAAGAATGTGTGAGGAAGAAGTCCATTTTACTACCGTTTCTAAGGAGACAGAAGAGGAGATAGAACAGGGAACAGAAGAGGTCAACCAGGAAGAGTGGGATGTCCTCGAGACTGAATTGGGAAAGGCTGTAGAAGATTTGATAAATCAGAAAGTATCAGAATGCCCAGGGACGGCGGAAGAGAAGATGAAGTTGAGGGAGCTACTTCTCAAATATCAGGATGTATTCGATTCAAAGCCAGGATGCATTCCAAATTTCAAATATGTGTTGGCTGTAAACAGTTGGGAGCCGTTCAAACGTAGGCCGTATCCCATTCCGGAGAAACATCGCCAGGAGGCTGGAAAAATTATTAAAGAGATGGAAGAAAGTGGGTTGATTTCCAAGGCAAATACTCCATTCGTTAATTCCTTAGTTACCGTTCAGAAACCCGACGGGTCCCTGAGGGTATGTTTGGATGCAAGGGTCGTAAATGACAGACTAATCCCTGAAAATGATAGAGCTCCTCCCATCAAAGAAGTTATTAGGAGGTTTAGGGGCAAGCGCCGCTTCACTAATATCGATCTGACCTCGTCGTATCATCATATAATGCTCGATGAGAAGTCAAGATTGTTTACTGGATTCCTGTATGACCAGCACACGTATGTTTTTAACCGTCTCGCGTTTGGGATAAAAAAACGCCGGTGCAGCTCTCATACGCGCCCTAGATCGCAACCTCACCGAACAGGTTAAGGCCATAACTACGCGCTATGTCGATGACATATTGCTTTCGTCGAAGGATTTCGAGGAAAATCTTCATCATCTCGAGTTGCTACTCGAAAATCTCAGGGTGGCTGGTTTTAAGATCAACTTGAAAAAATCAAATTTCGGACAGGAGGAAGTTCTCTTCTTAGGACACATCATTGATGGTGAAGGAGTACGCCCTAACCCAGTGAAATTGCAGGCAATTGACAACTTTCCAAGGCCTATCAAGGTAAAGAACGTCCGACAGTTCTTGGGTATGAGTCAATTTTTCAGTGATCACTGTCCAAATTATACGGAAGTTGTGGCTCCATTGCAAGATTTGCTAGTAAAGAACAATCGATGGAAATGGTCTAGGGAACATGAGATTTCTTTTCGGGATACTAAGGAGATGTTAGCTAGAAGTGTGAAGCTAGGGTACCCGAATTTCGATAAGGCCTTTATCTTGCAAACTGATGCTTCCACCGTAGGGATTGGTGCAGTTTTATACCAAGAGGAAGGAGAAGAACCCAAGAAGAAGAACTACTTGGCATTCTTTAGCCGTAAACTTAGGAAACACGAGCTAAAATACAGTGTCACTGAATTAGAAATGCTTGCAATTGTTCAATCACTACAGCACTGGAGAAAGATGATTTTTGGATTCCCTATAACCATTAGGACGGATCACAAGGCCTTGACCTTTGTGATGAAGACGGTAGTTGCTAGCGAGAGAGTAGCTAGGTGGGCACTGTTTATTCAGCAGTTTGATCTGACCATCGAGCACTGTTCAGGAATGTCAAATGTCCTGGCGGATGCCCTAAGTCGAAACCCAAACGATAACGAACATGAGGTGAACTTCGTGGAGTTAACTGACGAGGACAGAACCTTTCTAAATGAGCTGACACGATTACCAGAATGTCAACGACAGGACCAGTTCTGTGGCAGGTTAATTTCGTTGTTGAAGGGAGAACTTCCACATGACGACCCAGGACGTGGAGAAGTTGAGAAGCTAGCTGAGAGCTATTTGTTTGTCGACAACACCTTGTTGAAATTCATAGACAAGGATCACACTAAATCTCGAATTGTGGTACCACCACCACTTAGGAAGGGTCTTATATGGCATGCCCATAGGATAACCGGTCATGGTGGGATTGACAAGGTCACCGCCACCCTTCAGGAAACGTTCACTTGGGTTCATCTACGAGAAGACGTGAGAAGCCTTGTAATTACATGTGACACATGCCAGAGGGTTAAGGCGAACCCGTACCTCATTCGACAGGCACCGATACCTCTCTTACCAGCTAAACCTCGTGAATTGTTCGCGATGGATATTTACGGAGTCCTTCCCAAGTCACGTAGAGGGAATAGATACGTCTTGGTAACCGTGGACGTATTCTCTAAGTTCACATCGTTATGTCCATTACAGAAAGCAAACACTAAATTGGTATTAAGAGCTATAAATAGGACCATAATTCCAGCTATGGGGAAGCCCATGTTTTTATTAACGGACCACGGTACACAATTTACCTCAGCTCAATTTAAACAGGAGTTGCAAAGGCTTGAAATTCGACATATTCTTAGTTCAGTTCGCCATCCGGAGGGAAACCCGTCAGAGCGAATTATGCAGGTCATCGCGAAGTTCTGTCGGATCTTCTGTGCTCAAGAGCATTGGAGATGGATGGATGTGTTACCTATCATAGAAGATTGCGTGAATAACACAATCCACGAATCTATAGGATGCGTCCCAAATGTGGTTCACTCCGATATTTATCCTTTGAGACCATGGCACGCAGTGGTGAAGTGTCCGAACGACCCACGGCCGACTCAAGCGATGCGCATTGAAGAGACAGCTAGGCATCTTCGTCAGCAAGCTGACCGACGTTTGAGACGCGTCAAAAATAAGAGATTTCATCGGCCCTTGAAAGAAGGCGAATATGTGCTTGTTCGTAAACCCGCTCTTTCAAAACCTGAGGACAAGTATTACGCGAAGTTTGCACCGTTGTATATGGGTCCATTTAAAGTCATCCAGAGTTTCCGAAATAATTCCTATAAAATCCAGTCGTTAGATGGACGCTCTGAGGCTATTTTCAATGCAGCCAACTTGAAGGTTTATCGCAAACCTGAAGATATGGCGGACCAGGAAGTTAACCTCATTGAATCAGTGGTGGATCAAGATGTGGAACCGCTCGAAGAAAAGCAGGATGACCCACTGAAACGATGTAGGGAATGCAGGCAAGTCCCAGACTCTGTGATATTGAGAGCATTTGAGGAGTATTGGAATCTTACAGAGAAAATCTCGATAGAACAGGGAGAATTTGAGGAAGGTTCTGAGGAGGAAGACTTTGACAGCGAGGAAGACTTTGACGGCGAGGAAGGGATAAATAGCTCAGTCGAAAATTCAGTGGAGAACTACCAGGAAGCTGGAGGCATCAACTAATATCCGTACACCAGAAGATGACCAACTGCATAAGAGAGAGGAAAGGAATTTACATTCAAAGGTCATGTTTCATCAGACGTCAAAATTAGAAATTTCGCCATCTGGAGTATTTAAAGGAAATTCCTTGTCACTGCGCGAAAGGAATTCGTGTCTTGGGGGAAATATGAACCCATGACCTTTGTGCCCTAAGAACATTATGCATTATATAACAATTAAACTAAAAGTGGGATTCTTGATAGCATGGATTTGACACGTGACGAGGGGGTGATTACCTTCGGTCCCACGCTCTGGGGTACGTGACGTCAACCACACGTGTCGACGGCGGAAGAATCTCAATTCATTTTTATGAACTATTTCAAAGCGCGTGTACACGGCGTGACCACGCCAAGTCAAAAAAATATAGTGCCTATCAAAGGAGGTCAATCATCTCACAAATCGAACCCGTAAAATTTTTAAATGTCCATGAACACTACCATCAGAAATGTAGCAAGCATGTAGTCACTTTCAAAACTCTTGAAATTACACTTTAGGTAAGTCAGAAAAGTTAGAGAAATTTTCTTGGCGGCAAAGGGAGAGATCCGAGAGAGGGGTAACTGCTATAAATATGAAGGGACGCCATGACGAAGCTTCCTTCTCCGGCATTTGTGATACAAAGCGGACGAAATTGTTGAGCTGCTCTGCGAAATCAAATCAACGAAAGTAGACTGAGTTCGACTGCGGATTTTAGCCAGTGTGGCTAAGTCTTGACTCCATGGGGAGATAGTTTTCTTGAGAAAATTAAGTGTATCAGATAGGACGGTCAAAGTACTGAAATATTCTAATGTGATTAAGTAATTCGTGTGCGGGAGTAATTATAATCCATCGTGTGCGTTCAAGCAATCAAGTGAAGGGTATTTTCTTTTTTTTATGCTTTATTCCAGGAAACCTGAAGAAACACAATGATATGTACAGCCATGAATGTAAAAATGGCTAAATAAAATGCCAGGGTCGCAGGTGAGCCCTATGACGAACAATGGTGTGACTACATAAGGTAATGTGACTTTCCATCTTACTACCTCTTATATCTCGTATCGTGATTTCTGAAAGTGTATTTGCATGGGGATATACGACGCAGTGGTCGCCCTACTAAGTTTTGTAAATGTGAGAGTACGACTAAAAGAGTCATTTGTTTTAATTTCCACTTGGATAAATTTTTGAAGTCTTGCGAGTGCCATATAATGTTGTAAAAGGTTATTGAATAGGGTTCGGAAGTGATATCACGTCCAATGTAGATCGTCATCCGTGTGAGTGTACTGCCTATATTTTGTGATGTCAATGTAAGATGTTCATTCGACGTAAAATTCTTCTGACTGCAATTTGACGTTAATAATAATAATCCATGGTTACTCATTTTCAATCGAGTGGAAGCGCGCTGTCGGGTGAGAACCTAGGGGATGAATTTGGTCACGGAGAGAAACGTTTTTATTTAATGCCCATTTTAAACTGTGTCTGACTGACAATAAAAAGATCTAGTAGAATGTTTCAGTCATTTCTCGTAAAAATCAAGTTATTAAATACGATATCATTTATGCGAAGTTATTCATGAGTAATGCATTGTGCGATATTAGATGTTGGGATTTCTAATGGGGATTTTATTCCAGTTCTTGGTCGATGATAATTGTGGAGCTGGGAAACAGAGGTTAGTTTTGTGAATCAGGTTGGACCTGTCATTGAAGCCGGGATACAGAGCCCGAGGAGTGTTTTATATGAGTTGAGATGAGATGTGCGAATCAGGTTAGAGTCCTGTCATTGAAGCCGGGATATGATAACCCGAGGAATATTTTATAATGTTGGGAATGGAAAGAAATTCATAGAAATCCATAGCGGTATAATTGGCGACGCGTATAATTAGTGTGGGCATCTTGAAGCATATCTGTGCATTTTGTTGGGTAGAATATCGTATTTGTTTAATTATGTCGGCAGAGTTTAAAGGGAACATTTTGAGAAGTCAGTCATCTGTGAATAAACCAGGTGGTTCCTGTAACTGCCAAGCGAGCATGGGGTGAGAGACCTAAGCGGACAGCGGGGATAATAACGGGAATAGGAGTGGAGTCGAGATTGTACTGCATTTCTTGGCCAGGGAAAACGTTAAAATGCTGGATTTAGTTGAAATTTCATAGCCGGTAATGATCTAAGTATTGTGAAGTACTGTAATTGGGGACGTAATGAACATTCGAAACCATGAACTTTGAGTATAAGGAACAGAGTAACCCAATTTCAAGGTTGTCCAAAATATAGAGCGATGGTCGTGATGATCGATTTGTCTGCGAGGGGTGTGCAAAATTCATAATGGTAATGACGAGATATGACATCGTAATTATATGGCGAGTTGTTTGGTTTGTACGTGGATTATTAGGATATCCAAGTGTTAATAACGGTTAGGATTAGATTAGATTTTTAAAGTGTGATATCACGATATGAGATATATAGCTGGACATGAATGATGTAACAAATTCTTTTCCAGCCAGATAAACATCGCAATATTGAATTCACATCGCAGCTGCCTAGAAAGTTGTGAAGAAACCAGAGTCCGCGGAGATAAAATTTACTGTTCTTTAACATTTCGATAAATCATTTAAATTTATTAAATTATTAAATTCAGTGAACCCGCATTTTGAAATAACTTTAATCAAGCGAATAACTTGGAGATGCATTCTGGAAATTTTAGTTTGTTGTCTGGGGAATATTAAAAATAAAGTAAAGATTAAAGGGACATATCCGAAGGAAATGGATTTTACTGCCACAAAGTTTGTGAGCATTGTTGTTGGTGTAATTATTGAACTTTGATTGATGGAGCAGTGAATGTGCTGGGGATAGTAAAGTGGAACTTTGGTCATCAACCGATGTAACTTAATTGTGTTTAGCCTTCAGCCTAGAAACTTGGATGGTCAGGGGGTCATCAACCTCAGTGACTTAGATTAGGGCCATATGCCATTGTAGCATCCTTTCCTTGCGGTCATCATCCACAATGACTTTAAAGTAACTTAGAAGATTAGATGTCGGTCCATGACATAGACGCAGGTCACATCGATTCAATTAAGGGTCCATGCCGTAGAACCACTGTGTGGCACACACCGATTGGACGGCCTTAATTATAACCAGAGCCCAGAGTTCGTGTTACGAGGGCTGGACCATAACGAATCACTATGATGGTACATGTGGTCTCACATGGAAGGCGAATTTAAGGATTTCCAGACTTTCCTTTCTTAAATGATTAATAATTGAGATAATGGTTTCTAGTAAGATTGCCCCTCTGGCAGTTACCGGTACGTTAAAGTCTCACACCAGTGTTCTGACATTTATGTAAAAATGATTGTGGTGTCCAGTGGACACAAATGACTATGACATCGTTGACATAGTAAATTACTTCATTTCCCTGAATAAATAGGAATTTTTTAAATAGACCTTTCATTCCAGTAGATAGATTAGAATTAATGAACCCTACCTTTACCTCAGCAAGTGACGAAGAACCCGAAACGACCCAAGAGACAGATCTCATGAGCTTTGCTGATAGGTAAGGAAGGTAGGTATCCCTCAACATGGACCTAAAGGGTTCAATATATATATACAATTAATTCGGGTGGGCAATCAAATTATGTAAATGTCGTGGCGACCACGATTATTACATTCGCCCCCCTGATTCTGACATGCGTAACACATAGTGTCGGAATCACTCACAACATATTTATCTATAACACAGAAAAATATACTAGTTTGTCATACATCGAATCATTATTCACAGCTTGTCAAATTTACACTCCTCTCTACTTTAACATGTATACATATATCTCAGCCTCCACGCTATCGAGTGTTCAACTGTCCTTCAACTTCCATCGAAATTCACACCCTGCACAATTACAAAAACAATACCTAAAAATACTACTACTACAACATCTCCTCTGATTTCTTCACACTGAAGTGTTCACCAGTTTTAAGATTGTCTTCACCAGATTAAAATGGCACAAAAAACATATAGCGCAACCACACGCTATTCCATATGTGAGATCATCATTTCACCTGGTGTCATCCAATACCAAGTGTATCCCCACACATGACCCTACAAGTACTGTTACACACTTTCACCGGCCAGGCTCCGATTTACAAATGGGCGGACTGGGCATTTGCCCAGGGCGCCAGTTTTTGAGGGGCGGCGTCCGGCGGATCGAGTAATTATGGACTGCGTGAATTACGCCTTAAATTCATTTCCCTCAAATTACTTTTACCTTCCACAAATTATTCCAATTGTTTTATTAGACTATATAAAACACTTTGACCTATTCTAACTTTTAAACCTGAATTTAATCTATATATTTAAGTTTTATGAAGAAAACGTGTCTTATTTCTAAAATTATTTACTAACACACAAACTATCAAACTGAACCAACGGTTTTTAAAAATAAAAATAAAAACAGCCTCATTCTTATTTGGCTGTTACCTTTGTTTGGCTTGATAAGTTTAATTATGAGAACTGTATTTGCATAATGTGCTGTTTTAAAACTCATAATCTTGAAAACTGTAATATTTAATTTGTAAACAATTATTTTTTAGAGGAACAGGAAAACGAGCAGAGGGGCGGGCGGCTAAATATTGTTTGCCCAGGGCGCTAACTACTTGAAATCGGGGCCTGGTTCACCCACACACCGTTGGAACATGTCACCGTGCCACCGGAAGTCCTCTCATGGCACATATTCGCCTGCGATAACTCTATTTTACAAAAACAAACTTTTTTACGTAGGTCTTCCTATTGGGCAAGTCTGAATTCTTTTACATTTACAAAAAAACCATGGCATCACATACGCGCCGATTGACATGACTCACGTGCGCAGCAGTACAGCGAGCTCACTCCAGACAACACACCACGCCCCCCACATGTCTACAGACATAACCCGGAAAATCCACTTCTTACATACACACAGCTGATACACAAACACACCAACACCTCGACACAGTAACCAGGCTGACTTTCCGTTATCTACATTCTATAAGCTCGCCTTCGTTTGTCACATACCTCCGCAAACTACGAATGTTGTAGGACCCAAGTAAAACATTTTTCCCGTCAGCTAGTTTATAGGCACAAAGTCCCAACCTCTTATGGATACTGTACGGCCCCTGATAGAAAAGAAAGAACTTCTTGATGACTTTTTCCTCACTGCACGACTGCATGGGTACTCTTAAAAGCACAAGGTCATCTACTTCAAACTCATCCAATACCCTGCGTTTCTGCTGTTTCTTACGCGCCTCACCAGATTTGACTATATTTTCCCTGGCCAGTCTCACGTAAAATTCGGCGTCCCGCTGAGGTTCCTCAGTAATGCCTAATACCCTCACCAGTTCATTCTGGGGCTTCCTACCGAAATGAACCTGTAGAGGTGTGAGTCTGGTACTATCGTGTTGGACAGCATTAATCCATGTCTCGATGAGCGATAGTTGCGCCACCCAGGCAGAATGCTTTTCATGTACCAGAGCTCTAAACATACGGCGTAATTCACGCATGACCTGTTCACTCATGTTACCTTGAGGATTTCTAACAGATGACTGAACATGAGTAATTCCTAAATCTTTCATAACCGACTTCCATTTTCTCGAAGTAAACTGTGGTCCGCTATCAGAAAGTATGCTACAAGGAGTACCCATTTCAGGTATGTACTTCTATTGGATTATACGGCTACAAGCTTTTCCTGTTGCTTTCCTCATAGTGTACAATCCGACTAACTTCGAGAACGCATCAATCATGACAAAAACGTACTGAAAGCCGAATTGTCCTTTAACAAGGGGCCCAAACAAATCCACACACACCAAGTCTCCCATAGTTTTTGAAACTACCGTTTGTCGTGGCCCCTCCAGGTAGCGGTTCGGAATTTTGCTCCGCTGACACAAGTCACAAGTGGCCAGAATTTTCCTGATTTCTCTGCTCATCTTGTCCCAGATAAAGTTCTGCTGGATCTCATATAGAACTTTACTTGCACCGTAATGCCCTAATTCACAGTGGATAAACCATACCAATAGAACACGGAGCGATTTGGGTACACATATTGCCCATTTGTCTTCGCTACACTGTCTAGCTAAAAACCCGTTGACTAATTTATACGTGTGTCGACCGCGTGTCACTGTAGCTCGCTCACTTCCCAGTAGTACAGACAATGGTTCCTGGTATTCATCGTCTTTTGATAGCTCTACTAACAACTTACGCAATCTTTTCAGAGCAGGTTCATTGTCCTTGCAGAGGCACGCACAGACTAATATGCCTTCCTGTGGCTTAAGGATCTCTCCTTCTTTACACAAGTTCTGATCCCTGGACAGAAGATCGGCAAGGACATTGTTCTTTCCTTTAATATGAGACACCGTAAAGTCATATTCCTGTAAAACCAGTATCCACCTACTAACTCTATTTGAAGATAACTTATAAGTAGAAATAAAGGATAAAGCATGATGGTCCGTCCTTATTTCAAATTTAGTGCCCAGCACTTACATCCTAAACTTGCTAAGCGAATACACAATACTCAGAAATTCCAGTTCAATAATAGAATATCTCTTCTCACAGGCACTCAGCCCTCTAGACGCTAAGGATATAATTCCTAAATTTCCATCTTCGTCTTCTTGACATAGAGCTCCTGCCACTCCACACAGCGATGAATCAGTGAGTAAAACATATTTCCCATTCTCCGTAGGGTACTTGAGTACAACAGCCTGCCTGAATCCTTCTTTTAGCTCCCTTAATGCAGTATGATGATTTTCAGTCCATTTCCATTTACTGCCGATTTTCAAGAGTTCCCTGAACGGCCCGTAATTTCCTCCGTGCTTCATCCCATCACAGCTACCTTGTTTCTCTCGTATCTCCCGTCTCAGCTTCGCTTCTACATTATTGACTCTCTCCTCAACTTTCATATCTCTACCTTCTATCTCACTTAACATGGTTGTCTGTTTGTTTCTTAACACTTTAATTTCACTTTCCTGTGTTTCTACTCTCTCCCTAGTTTTATTATTTTCCTTCCCAATAACTTCTAAAAGTTCGCTTTTTTGCTCTACCAACTTCTTATCCACCTCTCCTTATTTCAGTATCTCTTCGTTCGTGATTCGATGTATCCAGCTCATAGTCAGCATTTTTCTGTAACAATTTCAAAAACTTGTATTCTCCTGATTTCTGAACTAGTAATCGTCCATGTTTCACTTCCATACAATGTCACGCTCTAGAAGAAAGTCTCCAAAAACAACTGCCTATATCAGTGTTCTATAATTATTATAGTTAATATACTTTTGCATCCAGCAACACTAATTTGTTATTTTGGATATAATAACAATATAAATAAATAAAATAAATTTGAATACCACTGGTATATGGACCTGGAGGTAGACACTTTGCCGCTGATCCCATAGTAACAGTCTGCGAGAACAGATTCAAGTTCTAGTATTTTATTCTCAAATTTCTTTTCCCCCCTATCTAACCGATAGCCTATGGATAGCGTTTAACAAAGCAAAATTCCCAGCATTCCATCTCCGTTTGGTGACAGTAATGGCTGTAGTTGAATAACTGGTAGGCATTATCTTTGTCCACTGTCCAAGGCTTGCGACGGGGAGTGATTTATGTTCACGGCGAGTTTGTAGTTATAGTGGATCACCAGAGAGGAAGAGCCATTCAAGAAACTTTCATTCAATCATATATTGTGCAGTACGGCGTTCCTGACTTCTATAGTTGCTCAGATGCTCGTCTCCTATCTGGAAGTTGCTGAATCGAGTCCTGGCGCAATCCATTATCATTTAAGAGAGCACGTCAATGCGAGAGATCCAGCCTATTAATACCTGTATCAGTACTGTACAATAGCTTTGAAACATTATTATTATTATTATTATTATTATTATTATTATTATTATTATTATTATTATTATTGTCTGACTCTTTCGATGGATGCTGAGCGTAGTGACCTTAGGTTGCCAGGGCCCGGTTTCAATTCCTAGCTGGGCCGAGGATTTTAGCCGTGCTTGGTTAACTCCGCTAGCTCCGAGTCTTAAGAATTTATGTTCGTTTAAATATAGATCTACATGTAATACGTCTCACTACTAACCACCAAAGGAACACTGAATAGTTAATACATATTTGAACATAGGGTTGGCGTTTGGAGTGGCATTCGAATGAAATTCTGGGTTTTATCCATACTGTTGCAGTTTCCAAGTTGTTTAGTCAAAGGTCAATCAAAAGAAGAAGTTTCGTATAGCCTAAGCTCATTTAGTACTACACAAAATAGCCTACTTGGAGGCGTTTGATTATCTCTTTCTATGCCGATATTTCATTCTTTTGCTGTGGGTTTCTATTCTCCAATTGCTCCAACTTTTACCGGGACGATTTTTTCGAGTGGTCATTTTAGTTAACTTGCCATTTGTGAACTGTAGATCTAAAGGATTTCTTTTTTCAATGTGGTCTTGTGTGATTCATTTTATAGTGTCTGTTTTCACCTTAGGCCTGTTTTTATAGAAACATATTATTTGTTTAATGAATCTGTCAACGTATCCGCACCCGTAAAATTGCAATCAGCATTTTTTAATATCACTGCTTGTTTTCTGCATTGTTCGTCTGTGCGTTTCGGGCTTAGAGTTTACCTTCTGGGTTTGCTTTCCTTTTCCTCAGTATTTTCCATGTCTGCTTTTCTGTTCGAAGTGGGGTGTTTCTGATCGATATAGACATTATTGTTATTATATTTATTAGATTTTATGGCCGGTCACTCCATGTGAGATTTGTGCTGGACAAGGCGGAGGCAGGGCAGGTTTTTCTCCGGATACTCCGGTTTTCCCCGTCATATTTCATTCCAGCAAAACTCTCCAATATCATTTCATTACATCTGTCATTCACAAATCATTGCCCCCGAGATGTGCGACAGGCTTCGGCAGCCGGCACAACTCCTATCCTCGCAGCTAGATGGGGCCATCATTCATTCCATTCCTGACCCGTCGAATGACTGGAAACAGACTGTGGATTTTCATTCATTAGATTTTTTGGATGAAGCCGCCACAGTCTTTGAACTAACCCGGCCGCGGAATGAGTCACCCATCACACACTGATAATTTAAAGATAATAACACAGGTACAATACATTTAAACATACGTAGAAAAGAGTTATGCATCATTTGCCAAACAGAAGTCTTAAAACATTCTATACAATCTTGAAGTGGTACTTCAAACGTAATGCATCATACAGTTTATTGACAACCAAAACCAAACACTTCACTGTAAGCTAAGAAAAACACAAATCACTTTTCTTTACGTAAGCCCATTATGTAGAAACCTCATTCAGTACAGAGTAACATATCATCTTGCATGAATGAAAGCTTGTACCCTACATGGCATGCTGCACAAACTTTTTTTAACTACTGCTGATCTAATTTATCCAATTCTTTAGTGGCAATCGTGCCTGACTCGCGTAGATTTCGTGGTGGAGCTAGATGTGTTCACCCTGCGCTTTTAAATCGATTCCAAGCATGTTCCATGGGATTCATTTCTGGGCAACATGAAGGCCAATCAAGTCGGGCAATATCGGCACGATTGATGAACTCATTGACGATGCCTGCACGGTGGAGGCGGGAATTGTCATACATAAATTTGAATTCTTCTCAGAAATGCAGATGAAACGGTTCAGCGATGGGTTGGAGAATTTCATCCCTGTATTGGAGAGCGTTGAGTGTGCACTGACTGGACAACAATGACGTCCGAAACCCCCACATGATGCCATCCCAGTACATCACTGATCAGCTACCTTGCTGTATTCGATGGACGGGGTGTCTCTGGCATGCAGCATTACCAGGTGCCCTCTACATAAGGTAATCGGGTATCGGACGTATGCGGCATTCATCTGTGAAGAGAACTTTGCACCAATTTTCCACACTTCATGCTTGGTGATTTTGTGCCCACCTGCCTCTCAACGACCATCTAGAATACAGAGAGGTGTTGTGATGTCTGTTTCCTACAGCTTGGCAGGACACGTGCCTGCCGTTGCCCCTCCTAAAGTCATTGTTAATCATGGCGGCATTGTGGTACGAGTTCCTGCGGGCTGGATATCGCAAATACCGGTTACCTACAGCAGTTGTTGCCTACGGCGACCAGTACGGGGCAAATCATGAACTCTACCTGTGTTTTGAAAACGGTTCTAGACCCGTACCACATCAGCCTGGCTCACTGCTATTCGCCTCACGACGTCTCTTGCTTATAGTCCTTGTTGATATAAAGCAACAACCCGTGTGCGATCAAACGTTCATATCCGTCGTCTTGCTATCGCAGAACGTCCATACACTGATTAAAAAAGCCCTACACTGTTGTCTGAACGAAGGTCTACAAGTAACTGCCTCACCGACATTCAACAAAACGGGTGTGCTTGTGATAGATGGGGCTATAAGCAAGATCGTTTAAATGTTCAGACAATTCAAAGGATGAGGTGTTTCGCATCATGTCAACGTTGGTCGAGGAGGAATGTGTTTATGGCATACACAGGTGATGTATCACTTTTTTGATGTGTGTGTAATAACTAAGGTTTGATTCACGTCACTCACTAATTCTCATGCTGGATGAAGGGGAGAAGGGAGAACTCGTACGTAGGAAGTTCCACACATTACAGTGGATATTCAAAACAACAACCTCTTTAAAAATTCATTTAAGTGAATCTATATGGGTTGAGTGTTGCTGATGGACTGTGCAGAGGCTTGCGAATGACACCAGAGTAGACGGTAATAAGACTATTGTAAACTGTTCTCCTCCCAATATAACAATAATGCTGTGTGGAGCAGTGTCCCTGATAGGCTGTATAATATTGTACAGTCATTAAAAAATGAATGCATGACATTGTGTAAATTCTCGTAGATACACTTTCCTGAGAAGCAATTGAACTTTTAGATATAATGCTTCTTGCGGGTATGTATCTACGCGGGATATGAATTATATTTAATAATAATTAACATTAAGTCTTATCAATTATTAAATGCGTGGACCATAAATGACCATGTGCTCGCTCTATTTGTTGAGCGGCTATAAAATATTGTACAGTACCAGGTGCTTCAGATACACACTCCGCAGTAGAGTGGGTGGACTACCTGGTCTGCTGTAGAAGCTTTTATTATGATGCACGGAATGACATAAAGTCAGAGATGTTGCCGAACTTTGCAGGGGCTGCAAATTAATCGTGAACTCGATTTTCTGTAACGCCACACGAGGACTCTGTGCATTGCTCAGGATACAAACGGCGTAGACATTCAGTCTAGCCAAATGTATAGCGATGGAACGACTATGTTGTACGAATGTGGGTATGTTGGTTATATTTGAAGAGAGTCATCACAATGAACGGCAAGAAATTGCACTTTATGCAAAGAAATATAGGCTACAGAAATCCAGATCGCAGAGAAGAGACTGCGGCAGTATGGCATGCATCATGTAACAACTCGTTCATTGAGGACCCGGCAAATGGATCTGTAGAAAGAGATGTCGCAGAACCTCATACTAGTATTACAGCTGTGGCGTAAATATTGGGAATACCCACACCATGCTAATGAGCATAGGAAACACAACCTGCACTGACACCCATTCAAACGGCACACTACTTAGCGCCTGCAACCATATGAATTTGTCCTTCACGAGGCTTGAGCTGAATAGATGAGTAGCGCACGCCTGAGTCTAAACTATGTTGTTACTTAAATGTAACATATTATATGTAGTGTCCTTCTTTGTTCCAGTTTTGCAAGTTTACGCTTGCAAGATCACCTTATTTGTCCCCCATGTACCTTTCTATGGAGTGTTTGCGTTACCAAGTTCAAGTTTATGCAACACTGAAAACAGCGCTGACCTTGTGCGTGAACTTCGTGCGACACCGAGCAACTGCCACGCCATTAATGTTAACAAGAGTGTAAGTGAAAGTAATGAGAAAAGTAGTACTCCGTGCAGAACGGTGATGAGGTTATTTTTGAGCTTTTATTGTGATGAAACGTTCAACAATATTCATACGTATTGTGTTTTACTTTTCACTATCCCTTCCTTTCCTATTGAATACGCCTGATAGGTGCAGCAACTCAATATACTGCAGAACATGCGCCTGCTGGGTGCAGCAACCCAATATATTGCGGAGTATGTATATGCAGCACCCTGTACAGTACTCACGTACTAACAAATGTAAGTTCCTCTCGGAGCTATTGGTTTTAGGATATCCAATGTACAGGAATTTTACTTTTTAGCGTTTCTTTAAACGTGAGCACCTAATAATGTGCGCTACACAGACCGTGAAAGAATGAACGAAAGAAAGAAAGAAAGAAAGAAAGAAAGAAAGAAAGAAAGAAAGAAAAAAGAAAGAATGGGAAGATAGTTTCAAGAGCTGAAAGTCGTACGAATAAGAACGCAATAATAGAGAAAAGCTTTTAGAGAAAACTGTCATTTATAACATCGGTGACTAGTACCAAAGTAATTAATCAGCAGGGGACATTTGACAATGCGTGTTCCTTCCGATTACTGTAATCTCCCTAATAGATTCCGTGAGCTGTGGAACCTTGTCAGCTGTCACCGCTCTACCACTCCCCTACACAGAATCTCGCTTTGTTAATTAAGAAGTCAGTATATTTGCCTGTATGCAACATAATATACGACTACACATGACTAAGATAATGTCCTGGTCACGTTAGTTCTTCATCTGAAAGAATGACGTTTATTTTTTAATTTCCAGTCCTGCAGTCTGCCAACCTCTTGATGATATTCCTCCATGTTCGTCTTGGATTTGGAATAATCCTGATAAAGAAATAGCGTTGTCACAATTGCTAGGGGAACTCCCTACTTTCAAAACTGTTAGAAACTCTGGGATTTTTGTATTTTGAAATTTATCGTACATTTAATAGAATTAAAAAACGTGATTCCTCGAAAGAAACCATACTAATTGGGAGAAAGCTGTATGAAACGCATTCCAAGTACATTTAAGACACTTTCTCAAACAAAGTGAAACCTCCGTCTGTGGATCAGTAGTAGAGTGTCAATTTATGGGTAGAAGTATCGCCGATACACAGCCAGCAGAATTACTTGGCACTCCATGTCGTACGATGTCAGTTTGTACAATATTTAAATGTGTATTTCATTCACACCTTTTAATATTAATATGTACGCGTACTATGTTCTTAACCCCTCAAAATGGATGAGATGTCTTCAGGCATTTTCGCATCAAATTACCATAATTGGATGTTCATATTTACGGTAGGCTATCATTGTCTTAATTATGCTGATAATCTACTGTATGTTATATCGATCCGCCTAGTCAATACGTACTTGTGACAAGAAATTGTTATATACATCTTATTTAGTAGATTATTTTATTGTCCGCCTCTGTGGTGTAGTGGTTAGTGTGATTACCTGTCACCCCCGGAGGCCCGTGTTCGATTCCCCACTCTGCCACGAAATTTGAAACGTGGTACGAGGGCTGGAACGGGGTCCACTCAGCCTCGGGAGGACAACTGAGTAGAGGAGAGTTCGATTCCCCCCTCAACCATCCTCGAAGAGGTTTTCCGTGGTTTCCCACTTCTCCAGGCAAAATGCCGGATGGTAGCTAACCTAAGGCCATGGTTACTTCCTTCCTTCTTGTCTATCCCGTCCGAACTTCCCATCCCCCACAAGGCCCCTGTTCAGCAGGTGAGCCCGCCTGAGCGAGGTACTGGTCCTTCCCTGACCCAGAGTCTCACGCTTCAGGACACTGCCCTTGAGGCGGTAGAGGTGGGATCCATCCGCCCGAGGGAAAACCGACCCCGGAGGGTAAACAGATTAAGAAGAATTTTATTTACTACATGCATGTATGTATGTATGTATGTATGTATGTATGTGTGTATGTATGTATGTATGTTGGGCATTCAGCCCGAAGGCTGGTTGGATCCTCAAAAGGTTCACCATTAGCTGTCATAGATGGCCTAGGTGTCACTGAAGAGGCGTACTAGGGAAATGAGAAGTGAGGTAGTTTCCCGTTGCTTTCCTCACCGAGCCAGAAGTTGCTATTGCACATCAGTCTGCTAAGCCCACTGAAATGCCTGCACCAACCGACCCTATGAGCGACATTTACACACCAATATAGATGAAGATTTGTTGTCACAAATATTTAGTAGGCGCACCCATATAACACAGATTATTGTATTTTGTCAATGCGGACCAATCGGCCTATACAAATGGTCATGATTATAATTTAAGCATGAGCGCATACGTCTTTTTAGGAAATCTTGTATTTTATGTTTTCACAAAGCAGTCAAGACTTATCAAAATATATCTGTCTTGAGGTTAAGGGCAAAACATCCTGCTAGCTGTTTACTGAGAGGAGATGTTTCTGAAAATAATTTTATTACATTGAACATTGGAGAATTTCAACAGTTTTAAGTAAAAGAATATAAACATCTGATGGTGATTTGTGTTATAAAGAGTCACTGTGATTCTAAACTGGCAAACACATATACCCCATAATGGCGGTTTTTCTGATTTCTTAATCGAGATCAACAACCAGAAATTCTGTAGAGAGAGATAATAATTTCGTGTGGCTATTTCTAGCCGAGTGCAGCCCTTGTAAGGCAGACCCTCCAATGAGGGTGGACGGCATCTGCCATGTGTAGGTAACTGCGTTTTATTGCGGTTGAGGATGGTGTTATGTGCGGTGTGTGAGTTGCAGGGATGTTGGGGACAGCAAACATCCGACCACCGGGCCATTGGAATTAACCAATGAAGGTTACAATCCCCCACCCGGCTTGGATTCGAACTCGGGATCCTCTGAACCGAAAGCCAGTACCCTGACCATTCAGCCAACGAGTCGGACTGTAGAATAATACATACACGCTCCTCTAGTAATAAAATAGTTACTAACACATAATTTGTACAGTGTGGATTTAAATCAGTAGGCTAAGTAGGTAAGTAAATATGTATTAAGCAAGCAAAGATCTGGCTTCCTGGCTTATTGGTCAGCGTTCTGGACATTAGTCCGCGAGGTTACGGACTCGATTCCCGATTGAGCCGACGGATTTCAATGGCGTATGTTTAATTTCTTGCTGCAGGACACTGCCCTTGAGGCGGTAGCGGTGGGATTCCTTGCTGAGTCCGTGGGAAAAACCGACCCTGGAGGTTAAACAGATGAAGAAAAAGAAGATGCTTAATTTCTTTTACTTGGGTACTTATTAAGTGCATTGGATTGCCTACATATCTACATGCATTGACTAAATCATATTGGTGTATGGTTAGCAGGCCGGCAGCATCTAATACTTTTCTCCTCACGATACGGTTTCATACCCAATCTTATACCTAATGATTTGCTAATATGCACATTATATAACTAGGTGGCTCTCGAACGCCGTACTTTCTACTTACAAATGCCCCGCATGCACAAATGATGAATGGGATGTCTGCTATCTGATTTTCAGAGGGGAACTACTTCCAGCGGGCATGTTACGTCAGAATATGAAGAGATAAGAAACGAAGTGTCGCTCGCAGCATGTTACTCAGCGCTACCGGTCTAATGCACCCCTTGCATTAGTAAACATCGTTTTCGACCGCATAGTTCTAGACTGGTGTATGGTACAGCCGCACTATATTTGCTGTCTGCATATCGGCAATGGCTAGTGTGAACAGCAGCGGTGAATACACATGGATTATATTAAGTTGGGCAACCTGGTCGGAGTGCAACAGAAGCTCCAAACGGACGTGCGCCTTCCACACACGTCCAGGTTATCAGTCATACTCACTATGTACATCAAGATGATGATTAAAATGTTCCAAGACACCTGCAGGAAGGAATACATAATTATTTATAGAATGAAAGTCCCCAAATGAAATTTACGCAATCAAGTACCATCCGAAGACATGTTCTTTTTGTCTGATAGAGCGCTTGCGATGTTGAGGTAATTGAGGGATGCCCGTCGTCATGAAAGAGTTGGGAAGATTCTAGAACCTACAATAAAAGGATTGTGTGAAAATGTAAATATCAGAGTTTTATTTATTTATTTATTTATTCGTATTAGAAGCATTAATACTATAAATACATAGACATATATACTCTTACTGAATTATATACATTATATACAAAGTCACACTTATCAAAAAACAAAGGTTTATACTACTTTTGCCCAGAAATTGGTGACATCCAGTGCATTTTCTGTTGCCTGAAGTAGATCTTGTACTGTGCATGTTTTAGGGCACTTACTACACTGCAACAAATGAGACGTCGTCTGGATTGCACCATACTCACACAATGATGACTCGATGTTAAAACCCCACTTCTGCAGGTTGCTTTTACATCTAGTCACGCCTGCCCGTAATCTGTTCAGTGATCTCCAAGTACTCCATTTCTCCATGTGACCAGGTGGTAATTCTTCACTTGGTGTCAACCATTCTTCGGAGCGAGTGCAGCTTGCGCGCCACATATCAGTTCGGGATTGCTGAGGTGTCCCATTAAGAGCCTCTGTTGTTCTGAGGAAACTTTTCCTTGATTTGAGTCTTGAAGTAACTGGCCTGTATCCATACAGAGGGTGAGCTTCAGAAGTTTCCGCCTTCTTCCTCTCGTTTTTTGCTGCAACCTCTCGACGGATATCAGGAGGGGCAATACCAGCAAGACTATACAATTTGTTCAACGGAGTTGGTTTTAGACAGCTGGTAATGATGCGACAGGTATCGTTTAGAGCAACATCTACCTTCCTGGCATGACTTGACTTGTACCATACTGGGGATGCATATTCCGCTGCAGAGTAACATAGAGCAATGGAAGAGGTTCTCACAGTATTGGGATGTGCCCCCCAGGTAGTACCTGTTATCTTCCTTATAATATTGTTTCTGGCTGCCACTTTTTGCTTGGTGTTCGAGCAATGTTTCTGGTAAGTTAGAGCACGATCAAGGGTAACTCCAAGATATTTTGGTGTGCTGCAATGTTCTAATGTGGTTCCTTCCCAAGTGATTTTGAGAGTTCTGTTTGCCATTTTATTTTTGAGGTGGAAGGCACAAGTCTGGGTTTTACTGGGGTTCGGTCTCAGCTGATTCTCCTTGTAGTAAGTAGACAGCACTGAAAGTGCATTAGATAATTTCTCCTCAATAGCGTCAAAGCAGGTGTCTTGAGTGGTAATGGCACAGTCATGTGCATAGATAAAGCTCTGTGTTCCTTCGGGTAGCGGCTGGTCATTGGTGTAGATGTTGAACAATGATGGAGAGAGTACACTTCCCTGAGGTAATCCATTCCTCTGTGATCTCCACCTGCTTCTTTTCCCCTGAAATTCAACGAAAAATCTTCTATTTTCAAGGAGATTCCTAATGAAGCAGGTAAGCTGGTAGTCATTAGTTGCATTATATAGTTTCATAAGGAGTCGTCTGTGGTTGACGGTATCATATGCAGCTGTAAGGTCGACAAATACAGCTCCAGTGATCTGTTTCCTTTCGAAACCATCTTCGATATGCTGCGTTAGCTTCAACACTTGAGATGTATAGCTCTTCCCAGTTCTGAATCCAGCTTGCTGCGGTATGAAGATTGCCTCTAACTTCTCCGTTAGCCTATGGGGTATGAGTCTTTCAAGGATCTTGTACAGATGACAAAGGAGCGAGATAGGCCGATAACTCTTTGGATCATTTGAATCCTTACCTGGCTTGCGAATAGCTATAACTCTGGCTTTCCTCCATAATTTCGGGATCTTGCATGATTGGATGCAGTTGTTCATCAGCTCGATTACCCAGTGCTTTGTGGCTGGACCAAAGTTCTTAATTTGCTCGACTCTTATATCGTCAAGGCCAGCAGCTTTACCATTCTTGGTTTTGCTCAATGCATAATCAAGCTCAGCCTGAGTGAAAGGTTGATATAGAATGCTGGATTCTTGATCAGGTTTTCTCTCAAATGTCTTCTTACTAGTCTTGATGGTTCTAGTAGTTTTACCATTTTCAATGAGCTGGTGTGCAATTTCATCAGCTTTGACATTTGCATGTGTACTTGTTTGAGAACGGTCATTATTTAGGCGCTGTAGCAATCTCCAAGCCTCTTGGCTGCTCCTACTCATATCACAGTCTGCCATCAGTTTCTCCCATTGGTCTCTCTTTGCCTCAGAGATTGAAGAGAGAATACGTGTTGCAACGTTGGAGGTTTCCTCACTAAATGGGTTTTCGTTGTATGATTTGTAATATTCATCTAGTAATACTGCTGTCTCTGCAGTTACCCCTTGGAGATAGTTAGTCCTACAGCCTCTTGGGATACATGTCCGAGAGCATAGATTCACAACATCAACAAAATGTTCATATTCTTCAGGTACAGCTGGGATAGTCCGAACTTTCTCATCCAGCATTTCGGAAAACTTAGACCAATTAGCCTTTCTAAAGTTGTATCGTCGCCTGAAGCGAGTTTCTTGAGGTCTTATTACAGGAAGTAGCTGACACATTATTGGTCTATGTTGTGTTTTGGGGATCGGTGAGCACACAGATTTCTGACAGTGTTGTGCTATACTCTCACTTACGAAAAGGAGGTCTGGGTTAAATCCTCGTTGCCATCTTCCACAATTGAAGGATGGAGGTAGTTTGCTGTCATGGATGAGAGAGAGGTGGTTACTTTCAGCCCAGGAAAGAACAGCTTCACCGTTTTCATCTTCATGTGTGTATCCCCACACGTGGCTGTGACTATTGAAATCTCCTATTACCACAGATGTCTTCTCTGAATAGAAATTTTTAGATGGGGCAAAGGAGAATCTTTCTGAAGGAGGCTTATAGACGGAGGTGATTACACAATTGCTGAGTTCTAGGGAGATTATCTCGATGTTGTGGTTGATTGTACAGTGGACGCTCTCAACTTGGATCTCTGGTTTGACAAAAACGGCGCTACCATGTTTAGGTTGTGGTATTTCTGCAACTAACTTCAGACCTGGTATATATGGTCGAATCTGATGGTTATCTTTATGAGTTTCCTGAATGCATAAAACATCGCATTTCTGTTCTTGGCAAAGTTCGTATAGCAATTGTTGTTTCGGTGATGACAAGCCTTCGATGTTCGCTGATATTACAGTCAGAGTAGGTTCTGAAAAGAACCGTTTATTAGGTCCCATGATTGGATCTGTATATCTTTAGTTTAGTGCTTCTGGAATGCTGACGTTCAGTTCGGTAATGGATATTTAATTCCAACTACCTTAGCAGGGGCACCACAAGCAGGAATCAGCTTCACCCCTAATATCAGAGTAATAGAGGAAAGCAATATCGCCGAGGCAAGTGCTTGGACAATACATAGGTATGTAGTTAGATATAGGAGGATCCCTTGCTTTTGTTAAGAACAGCAGCTTTATAGTTTTTCATGAATGTCGATATCGTGATCATAACAAGAGGACCTCCAGTTGTACGTGGAATCCGAATCATAAGGACAATAATTTCTGTTTCTAAACACTCACATACAGTGGTATGGATTCGGACAGCGGCTGCCTCGATGGAAAGTCGATGGCAATGTCATTCAGTACTCATGATCCCTATCGTTGAAATTGACTACTTTAATATATTTTATACTAGATTGGCTGTGTTTCGAATTACTAACAGAAAGATATAGCCTGCCGCGTGGTACAGCTACCCCTATTCTTCTTCTTCTTCTTCTTCTTCTTCTTCTTCTTCTTCTTCTTAATCTGTTTACCCTCCAGGGTTAGTTTTTCCCTCGGACTCAGTGAGGGATCCCACCTCTACCGCTTCAAGGGCAGTGTCCTGGAGCTTCAGACTTTGGATCGGGGATACAACTGGGGAGGATGACCAGTACCCCGCTCAGGCAGCCTCACCTGCTATGCTGAACAGGGGCCTTGTGGGGGATGGGAGGATTGGAAGGTATGGCCAAGCAACGGGCAAGGAATCGGCCGTGGCCTTAAGTTAGGTACTATCCCGGCATTTACCTGGAAGAGAACTGGGAAACCACGGAAAACCACTTCCAGGATGGCTGAGGTGGGAATCGAACCCTCCTCTACTCAGTTGATCTCAAGAGGCTGAGTGGACCTCGTTCCAACCCTCGTACCGCTTTTCAAATTTCGTGGCAGAGCCGGGAATCGAACCCGAACCTCCGGGGGGTGGCAGCTAATCACACTAACCACTACACCATGCCCCTATTCACTCAGTTGTATGCAACCTAGAAATATTGACCCTGGCTACTCACACCAATGTCTCGTCTCAAAACGCTTTCTATAATTCGTTTATTCGTGTCACTCAAATCAGCATTAATGATCATCATCATCATCTGTTTACCCTCCAGGTTCGGCTTTTCCCTCGGACTCAGCGAGGAATCCCACCTCTACCGCCTCAAGGGCAGTCTCCTGGAGCTTCAGACTCTTGGTCGGGGGATACAACTGGGGAGAATGACCAGTAACTCGCCCAGGCCGCCTCACCTGCTATGCTGAACAGGGGCCTTGTGGAGGGATGGGAAGATTGGAAGGGATAGGTAAGGAAGAGGGAAGGACGCGGCCGTGGCTTTAAGTTAGGTACCATCCCGGCATTCGCCTGGAGGAGAAGTGGGAAACCACGGAAAACCACTTCCAGGATGACTGAGGTGGGAATCGAACCCACCTCTACGCAGTTGACCTCCCGAGGCTGAGTGGACCCCGTTCCAGCCCTCGTACCACTTTTCAAATATCGTGGCAGAGCCGGGAATCGAACCCGGGCCTCCGGGGGTGGCAGCTAATCACGCTAACCACTACACCACAGAGGCGGACTAGCATTAATGATAAAATACCAAATGATGGTAAAGAATCGCGAAAATTCTGTATCACAGCAACGTCATGTACAGAGAATAGGATGGCTGGGCTGAATGACTTGAAATTGTGCAGGTATAACACAGCTCAACGAGAACGCGGGACAGCCTAGCGTGCTGTAATTTATAGAAAGGAACGGGTGTTCGTTAGGCGGAGGTTCGAGTCGGATGTAAGACGAATATTTTCATTTCGTTGTTAATGTTCCCGTGAGTCTCATTGTTGAAGACAAATCTAAATCATGACTAGTTCTCATATAGCAGGTACTCTGCTATGTTTGGTTTTAAGTAGCTCTTAAAAGAGCTATTGCTCTAAAAGGCTATACCGACGGAGGTGCAATGGGCTTGTATATGGTCATTCGGTTAATGAACCAAATGTTCAGAAAGGCCGCCTCCTTCGTTAACGCAAAGCTGAGCACGGTGGAGGAGCGACATTCTTGTTTGCTGTAACATATGTGGTGTAACCTACCTGCAGGCTTCAGTGATGAGCCGCCGTAAATGATTCGGACTCTCTGACTCTTGTTCATAGAATATTTCCTTTAAATAACCACAGAGCAAAAAACTAGTGGATCTAGGTAAGCTATCCGGCAATGTGAGAGGACCCTTCGTCCACTCCATCGTCGAGGATATGTCCTACGCAAGTGGTTCCATCTGCCAACGACCAGTGTGAGGAGCTCCATCCTGTTGGAACCACGTCCTTAACCGTGTCATGAGGGGCGCACCTTCCAATAAGAGCGAGAGGTATTCACGAAGAAACTACTTAATAATAATAATAATAATAATAATAATAATAATAATAATAATAATAATAATAATAATAATAATAATAATAATAATGTTATTTGGTTTACGTCCCACTAACTTCTCTTTTACGATCTTCGGAGACGCCGAGGTGCCGGAAGTTTGTCCCGCAGGAGTTCTTTTACGTGCCAGTAAATCTACCGACACGAGGCTGACGAATTTGAGCACCTTCAAATACCACCGGACCGAGCCAGGATCGAACATGCCAAGTTGGTGTCAGAAGGCCAGCGCCTCAACCGTCTAAGCCACTCAGCCCGGCGAAGAAACTACAGATAGCGTCGTTCCGTGAGGCTTCCTTCGAAGAAATATTGTCCAATTATCTTGTCACTTATTATACCGCCCCACACGTTGACGCCCCATTGTCGGCTACCTGAAATCGAGCTCTCCATATTCAGTGCGGATTTTCGACGCTCCAGCAATGGAAGTTATGACGATTAACAATTCCGTTGTTGTGAACTCTGCATTCATCACTAAAGTGAATATCCGTTAAGAAATCCGCATCAGCTTCAACTCTTTGCAATATCCATCGCGAAAACTCTATCCGCTTTTGAAACTCTTCTCCGTGAATTTCCTGGTGTGGTTTTTGATGGTAGGGGTGGAATTTGTGGCGGTGCAATATGCGCAGTACAGATACATGACTGATGTTCAGTTCATTTTTTTTTTTTTTTTTGCTAGGGGCTTTACGTCGCACCGACACAGATAGGTCTTATGGCGACGATTTGATAGGAAGGGCCTAGGAGTTGGAAGGCCGTGGCCTTAATTAAGGTACAGCCCCAGCATTTGCCTGGTGTGAAAATGGGAAACCACGGAAAACCATCTTCAGGGCTGCCGATAGTGGGATTCGAACCTACTATCTCTCGGATGCAAGCTCACAGCCGCTGCGCCTCTACGCGCACGGCCAACTCGCCCGGCCAGTTCATTTCCAATGGCCCATGTGCTTGTATGCGGGTTGTGCGCAATTGCGTTTTGAACAGCTTCTTCGTTATTTTCAGATGCCACTGGAGCATCCCGAACAGGGGATGTTGTATGAAATGACTCCGTTACCTCTAATCGCACTAACCACTACACGAATTAAGGAGGTTAAACCTTAATTAGGAATGCCTTTACGAATATATTATAAAAATAAAATTGAAAATCTCGTCAATATAAAGAACTCGGAATCCCTAGAACACTTCACATGCAGGCTGCGATTAGTACAAGTAGCCACTTGAGGCGACAAATAGTATGTATCGTAACTCTGTAGTAATGGAATGATCTAGGCTATTGCTTCGAAACTCATCTTGTATGTTACAAATTCTGAAACAGGTTAACCTTGCTGCAAACATCAGTGTGTGCTAAAGAATCATGTCTATCTTAATCCCCAGATAGTCGCAGCCATTCCCTACGCATAGAGTATGTACCTATTACTTCGATGAATGAGTCTAGCATAATGTTTCATGTGGTATTCGTCCGACTTGTTGGCTGAATGGTCAGGGTACTGGCCTTCGGTTCAGAGGGTCCCGGGTTCGACTCCCAGCTGGGTCGGGGATTTTAACCTTCATTGGTTAATTCCAATGGCCCGGGGGCTGGGTGTTTGTGCTGTCCCCAACATCCCTGCAACTCACACACCACACTAAACACTACATTCCACCACAATAACACGCAGTTACCTACATATGACAGATGCCGCCCACCCTCATCGGAGGGTCTGCCTTACAAGGGCTGCACTCGGCTAGAAATAGCCACACGAAATTAAAAAAATGTGGTATTCACAATGCATTTGTCCATAGTCGGAGCTTACATGGCAATGTTTATTATAACCTTAGAAAAATTTCTGAGACTTCAGAAAAATGGTCTTCGTAAAGGATGCCTAGGCGAGTACGAAATGAAAATTTAAAAAATAAAAGGAATGACTTAAGAGAGACTTGAACCTTCACTGCTCCAAGTAGCCTGTCCACACATACCTACCACGCGTAATACCTCGCAGCTCGTCGAAGCGTGAAAGTACGTACGCTCCTTACAATTCTATATTCAGGAGAGCGAAAGTTCTCGCTTCGAAAAGATACTGATGTGTTACAGCCTTGTGGCCCGGTTTTATCCCTTTATTGAACGCTCTGACGGTAGTAATTACATCGTGTAAGCTATCAAACCTGCTATACAACATTTGCGTACAATAGATTATAAATTACTGTGAAAAATAAGTTTCTATCAATTTCGGTGTGATGAGATTATACAAAATGGTGGTGAAAGGACATGTCTTTGTTTGATCCTAACGTATCAAGTTTTCTAGGATACTGCTACCGTCCTTTTCTATCAAAAGGACAATCAGGTGTGCAATTCTCTATCGATAGCTGTAGGATTGGTTATGGTTTGTACAGTACAGTAACATTTCGTAATAATGGCTAGAGTATTGGACTCCGCTCTACATAAAATGGTACAGTGTTTTTAAGATGGGCCTCACTTAATCACTTTTGGACCGTTTATGCATTTTGCCGGAAAGTCTAAATCGGACTAACTGGACATAAAATTGCTGTACCGGGTGAGTTGGCCGTGCGGTTAAGGGCGCGCAGCTGTGTGCTCGCATCCGGGAGATAGTGGCTTCGAATCCCACTGTCGGCAGCCCTGAATATGGTTTTCCGTGCTTTCCCATTTTCACACCAGGCAAATGCTGGAGGTGTACATTAATTAAGGCCACGCCCGCTTCCTTCCCACTCCTAGCCCTTTCCTATCCCATCGTCGCTTTAAGACCTATCTGAGTCGGTGCGACGCAAGGCAAGTTCTAAAAAAAATTGTTGTAACATTAAAAATCCTAGCTGGTTGCATATTTCTTTCTTAATATGTTTACCCTCCAGGGTCGCTTTTTTTCCTCGGACTCAGCGAGGGATCCCACCTCTACTGCCTCAAGGGCAGTGTCCTGGAGCTTCAGACCTTGGGTCGGGGATACAACTGGGGAGAATGACCAGTAACTCGCCCAGGCGGCCTCACCCAGGGGCCTTGCGGGGGACGGGAAGATCGGAAGGGATAGACAAGGAAGAGGAAAGAAAGTGGCCGTGGCCTTAAGTTAGGTACCATCCGGGCGTTTGCCTGGAGGAGAAGTGGGAAACCTAGGGAAACCACTTCCAGGATGGCTGAGGTGGGAATCGAACCCACCTCTACTCATTTGACCTCCTGAGCCTGAGTGGGCCCCGTTCCAGCCCTCGTACCACTTTTCAAATTTCTTTGCAGAGCCGGGAATCGAAACCGAGCCTCCGCGGGTGGCAGCTAATCACACTAACCACTACACCACAGAGAGGGCCGATGACCTTCGATGTTAGGCCCCTTTAAACAACAAGCATCATCATCATCATCACACCACAGTGGCGGACTGGTTGCATATTTTTCGTGGAAATATAGGGGCAGGTATACCACCCGGTAGACTGACACACATTAGACAAAACGTGCATGAACTTAATAATATCCTGCGCAGGAAAACTGTAGACTGACTGAAGAACCTCCTGATAAACAATATTAATATCTTGTTCTGATTTCTCCGCCGACCGATGAGATTTTTATTTTCAGGCCTGGCTTGTAATTAGAGTTGCGGAAATCTACCAATAAAGAAATGGACTATAGTGGCAAACACTGTCCAAATAGTAACAAGGAAACTTAGCGATGTTCAGGTTATAAGATGACTGATTTCTGGTGTTATCATCTAAGCTTAATGATAATCCAATGTAAGTATAAAATATTAAGATCAAGCAAAAAGTGAAAGTCGAGGAAACATGCAGTATCCGTACTCAATGAAAAATATACCAGTAACCAGAAAACTCCAAAGAGCACAGCACTGTTCAAATGCTGTATGAACGTTAAAAAGTTTACGGGAATAATGATGAACACGGCATCGGTAGCATGTGAGCAGTTGCAGGCAGCCGTAGCGTTACCATGTCAAGCGACAGACAAGCTGCGATGGAGTTAGCGGCGATGGCTATTTTTAATGGGTGATAATAGAACGAGGCAACCGTCCCCTAAATATATGAGGGAGGCAATCAATCATGGTAGTACATAAATATCGAAGAAAATATTAATTTGCCTCTTCATTTCGAAGCAAACGTTGGAAAACAAATGTTTATAATAAGCGGAGATCTCAAAGAATTAATACATTTTATTGAAAATCAGTAGTATACTAGAGAACATTAAATAACTGCTTCGTTCCTCTTGTAAACCGTCAGTCTATTGAGTGATTTTGAAATCCCACGTTTATTAGAGCCTACTCCTGGAATGGTAGACTCAGCATATGTAACGCGTTACGCCGAAAGTGACCCGAAGTCGGCATTAGAAATTTTACAGCAGAGCTAAAACTACATCACTCTGCTGCTACGTGCTTAGAGCCTACCTGCTGTAACAGATGTGGTGGTTCTCACCGCCACACTGTTTGCACGGTACCACGGGACCAGGCGAGGTTTGCCAACTGTCAAGGCAGCCATACCGCCTCTTTCCCTGGATGCCCCTTCATACAAAGGCAGTTAAGACATAATAGAGACACGCACAACACTTATCCTCACACAATAAACCTCCCCCACTCTTAAATCTTTCCGGTCCCACCACCCTCGAACCGGGGACCCCTCGCCCCAGATCTCACTACCCACCCCAACCAAGACATCTCAACCGTACTCAACATCCTCCTTCTAAAACTACTTTCGGCCCAAAACCAGATTCCACACCCCAATATGCCCACCAGACAATTAATCATCAACTAACCCCCCTCCCCCAACCACCAAAAATCCCCGCCAAGACAAATCAAGTTCTCACCTCCTGCCCACATATAAAGCCTTCAAAGCACTGGAACTCGGGTACAGCCGAGACGGAGTGCCACAAACTGCAACACCTCAGATGCTGATTTTTCCAAATTTAACACCTACAGATGCTGACATTCTATTTAACATCCCCAAAAACTTGCTCTTTTAAAATGCTAAAAGAGCAAGTTGCGAACTTAACATACGATGCAGCGTTGCAAATATCAAAACGCAACACCAAGCTAGGCAAACCCTGAATTCAAACAGGGTGAGCCACATCGTATACAAAAAATCTGTGCCAGTCATGTCACAGGATGGTGATCATTTCTCTGGGCATATAACACATACATAAGCATCACACACATACAGACAATTAACACACTTACAGAGTTAAGCCAACGGCCGTAGCCGTGCTGAAACACCGGATCCCGTGAGATCTCCGAAGTTAAGCAACATTGGGCATGGTCAGGAGCTGGATGGGTTGCCACGCGCTGTTGGTGGGGGGTAAGGGAATGGAGGAGCGGAAAGGAACTGGCCACCCTACCGCACGTAAACTCCGGCTCAGGAACACCTCTGCGGAGGTTCGGACCTGCCTTCGGGCAGAATAACCCTTACCTACAGAGTTAAGCAATATCGGGCGTGGTCATCCACTGGATGGATGACCACCACAATATTTTCTTACTACAATACAGTGATAATTTTTTTTTTGCTAGGGGCTTTACGTCGCACCGACACAGATAGGTCTTATGGCGACGATGGGATAGGAATGGCCTAGGAGTTGGAAGGAAGCGGCCGTGGCCTTAATTAAGGTACAGCCCCAGCATTTGCCTGGTGTGAAAATGGGAAACCACGGAAAACCATTTTCAGGGCTGCCGATAGTGGGATTCGAACCTACTATCTCCCGGATGCAAGCTCACAGCCGCGCGCCTCTACGCGCACGGCCAACTCGCCCGGTGCACAGTGATAATTATCCTTCAGGCAACTCAACATATAAATTTAGCTAAATTACTCATTAAAAACACACTACAGATAACGAACATTACAGGCCGACTGAGGAGACTCGAACGAGACACCGGTATCGGCGAGACACAGAATGGATATACAGAGTCTAGGGTACAAATGTACATACAACAGATCCCCTTCATGTGTATTTGTATACATACACTCATAAGAACCATTTCAAATCAGAAAAGTAATCTCTGCAGTAAATACCAAAACCTGTCATTATGTTACTGCTTCTCCTTTAATTTGATGTAGTGCTGAAACTTTATACTCTCTAGTTATCAATCGGGTTCTCAAGATTAAATCTCATAGTGCGTTTACAAGTAGGTATTACGTTCATCTGGCAGCGAGAGGAGAGGATATCATGTTACGACCGGTTCGTTACACACTGAGAGCAATGAGCCGGGAGAAATGACACTTGCTAAACCGTTGCGAATAGCACAGCGAAGAAGATGACCATAGGGTGCTACAACTGAACCGGACGTCTCATCTAAGAGTCACCGGGTGACATTTTTCCAACGTTTCGGAAGATATTTTCATTTTTTTTTTTTTTTTTTGCAGTTGGCTTTACGTCGCACCGACACAGTTAGGTTTTATGGCAACGATTGAATAGAAAACCTTAGGATGGAAAGGAGGCAGCCTTGGCCCAGCATTTGCCTGGTGTGAAAATGGGAAACCACGGGAAATTTCCTTTTTTTTGTAATTTGTGGGTAGAATCAGTCCAAACAAAAACTGCTCATCCTGTAAATCATGGGAATTTCAGTGTAAACGGAAAGTGTCATTTGGATTTTTACTGCAAATTAAATGTTGTTTAAATTGTAATTTGATGTGTCCAGTCGATAGAAAAGTATCCAGTTAGTCCGTTAAGTACAGCTTCCATGTTATCGCCATTAACATATCTACGGCATTTGATAGAGTAGATCATGGAAGACCACTGGCAAAATTGAGTGTAATTGGACTACAGGAGAGAGTAACTGGATGGGTCGCTATATTTCTAGAAAATGGAACTCAGAGAATTAGACAAGGTGAAGCTTTGTTTGATCCTGTAATCATTAAGAGAGGAATTCATCGATGCACTATTATTGGAACTTTACGTTTTCTTACATATATAAAATATATGAGTAAAGAGCTGGAATCAGAGATAATGCTTCCTGCGGATGTTGTTATTATGTATAAAGTAAGAGATAAGTTACGAGATAGTGAACAACTGCAAAAAAAAAAAAAAAAAAAAAAAGAAAAAAAAAAAAAAAAAGAAACCTCGACAATGTTTACGTCTTGCCGACACAGATAGGTCTTATGGCGACGAAGCGACGATGGGAGAGAAAAGGGCTAGGATTGGAAAGGAAGCGGCTGTGGCCTTAAGGTACAGCACCAGTGTTTGCCTGATGTGAAAATGGGAAACCACGGAAAACCATATTTAGGGCTGCTGACAGTGGAATTCGAACCGACTATCTCCCGGATGCAAGCTCACAGCTGCGCGCGCCTAACCGTACCGACAACTCGCCCGGTGGCGTGAAAATGAAATCTAATATCGGTGTGGTCGGAAAAAGAACAGAAGTTGACCAATGGAGGTTAGATAGGATGGATGACGGTGAGGATCCTGGCACGAGTAAATTGAAATAATGCCAGGACTCAGCTAAGTGCTCCGTGATCGCGAACCAACGCTTCCAATTTAATGACCCTTGGAGCCGCTTTTGGTCGCCTCTTACGACAGGCAGGTATACCATAGGTGTTTTATACCACTTGCACCCACAGGGCGTCGGGGATTTTAATCTCGTGTGATTAATTCTTCTGGCTCGGGGATTAGCTATTTATGTCTGTCACAACACTCCCCTCTTCATATTCAGACAACACACAACACCACTTTACCAACCACCACCGAAACATACAATACTGATTATATCCTTCCACACAGCGTTGGAGTCAGGAAGGGCATCCGGCCGTAAAACAGGGCCAAATGCACTTGTGCAACACCCGCGATCCCATAGGTGTGGGAAAAGCGTTAAAATGAGAAGGGGAAGAACATCAATTTGTTGGCGAGCCTCTGTAGAGACTCTTTGGCATGCAAGAAAGAAGAAAGAAATAGGCTGTGGCCTTAATTGCCTGGTGCGAAAATGGGAAACAATGGAAAACCATTTTCAGGGCTGCCGACAGTGGGGTTCGAACCCACTATCTCCCGTATGCAAGCTCACGGCTGTACGACCCTAACCGCACGGCCACCGTGTGTCAAAATGGGATGCCATGGATAAAGTATAGCCCTACTCAGGGTTGTCAACTGTGGGGTTCCAACCCCTGAATGCGGGGCCAAAGCTATGTGACCCAAACTATGTTGCCAGCTTGTTTGGTGGCATTCTTTAGTGCTCTTCGTTAAACCTTGTGTACTCAGCAGCTGCATATGGAGCACCTCTTTGGATAGACAACCTATATGTAGACACCTCTAGGACCATTAGGTCCACAATGGCTCCCTTTCCTCAGCCACACAGTCTCTCCTAATCTTCGCCGAAAGGATGTCTAGGTTCTTGAATGGAAAAGGATATATACTGGCGCAAAGGCCGGGGCTGTATCTTAATCAAGGCAACGACCACTTCCTTCCTGTCCTAGGTCTCTTCTATCCCTGTGCCGCCGACAGATCTAAGTGTGACGGTGTGACGTTAAAACACTTGCATGCCTAGGAGTGTCTACACGTGCAGTACCAGGTGTACGCATACGTTTTTGCCGGTGTTTTTGATAAATAAAACACGTAATTTTCAAGGGAAATTCATTTTTTTAAATTCAAGAAATTGGTCATTGGCTTCTACACATTTCGCCCATCTTTCAGGTAAGTTATTAATACCATGCCAGAAAAACTGCTTGTCTTTTGTGGGGAAGGATGCCCCGTCCAAGCGATTTCAAGGTGACTTTCACTGGTTTTGCTGTGTGAGACGGTGCATTGTCGTCTAACAAAATCCCTTTGCCACGTCTTCTGGCCCATTCCGGTCGTCTTTCGACCACTGCGTGATTTAAATGAATAATTTGTTGGCGATAGCGTTGTGCATTAACGGTTTCGCCGGGCTTCAAGAGTTCATAATATACGATACCGCTCTGGTCCCATTAGACACAAAGCATTGAAATCACCACGTTTAAATTGTCTAAACCATGTCTCACATGTTCTAATCGATGGAGCGTGTTCACCACATGTTTCTACCAGAAAACGATGACTTTCCACAGCCTTTTTTCCTTTTCATTAAATAAGAAAAGCAATGCGTGCCGCAAATGTTCCTTTTCAGGCACAAACGTCGACATGATCAGTGGACGATACAACACAGACGCTAGAGTTTGGCGGACTCAACTTTTGTGTGTTGGTAGGTGAATGTCGAACGAACAACCTGACGTATGTGTCAAATTCATACACTGAGTACTGTTCGCATTGTCGTGTAAAGACTTATGCATGCACCTGGTAGTACCGCACAGTTTGCGAACGTCACCATGTTGCCTGCTGCCACAGGGAACAAAAGGCTCAAAACGACGAAACCTCCCACCGCAACAGCCCAACAACTGGCAGGAGAGAACCTGCATATTACAATAAAGTGGACAAAATATTGGGAAACAGAAACAACTCCCGTTCCTCACGACTTCTTACTTACCAAGGAGTGTCCTCCTGGATTTGAGCTTCCTGGAGAGGGCAAATCTGAACAGAGTGAGGACTATCGTAGGAGTTATGGCGATCTTCTGCATAAGTGGAGTAAAGTTTAATCTCCAAATTGCGGCCGTGTGTGTGTGTGCAGCTTGACAGACTATCTTAGGCCCTCAATGTATAAATCATGGAGAAACAGATTACTTTTTATTGGTATCCTATCATCACTTCAGTAGCTGCCTCTGTGGATCCGTGGTAGAGTGTCGGCCTCCGAATCCCAAGATAGCGAGTTCAAACCCGGCAGAGGTAGTCGGATTTTTGAAGGGCGGAAAAAAGTCCATTCGACACTCCATGTCGTACGATGTCGGCATGTAAAAGATCTCTGGTGATACATTTGGTATTTCATCATCATCATCTGTTTACCCTCCAGGTTCGGTTTTTCCCTCGGACTTAGCGAGGGATCCCACCTCTACCGCTTCAAGGACAGTGTCCTGGAGCTTCAGACTCTTGGTCGGGGGATACAACTGGGGAGTATGACCAGTACCTCGCCCAGGCGGCCTCACCTGCTATGCTGAACAGGGGCCTTGTGGAGGGATGGGAAGATTGGAAGGGATAGGCAAGGAAGAGGGAAGGAAGCGGCCGTGGCCTTAAGTTAGGTACCATCCCGGCATTCGCCTGGAGGAGAAGTGGGAAACCACGGAAAACCACTTCGAGGATGGCTGAGGTGGGAATCGAACCCACCTCTACTCAGTTGACCTCCCGAGGCTGAGTGGACCCCGTTCCAGCCCTCGTACCACTTTTCAAATTTCGTGGCAGAGCCGGGAATCGAACCCGGACCTCCGGGGCTGGCAGCTAATCACGCTAACCACTACACCACAGAGGTGGACCATTTGGTATTTACCCGACAAAATTAATTAAATCTCAGCCATAGACGCCCAAGAGAGATCCGGTTTACTCTGTCTGCCATCTAGCGGACCTAGAATAAAACGGAACGTTGAAATTGACGAGCAGACAGCCAGATGGCGTCAGATCGAAATGTCTGCACACGGTAGCTGAGGCCATACGATTATTATTATTATTATCACTTCAGTTGATAGAACAAGTCGATTATAACTTAATGCAAAAGCCATACGATAGGTAATAAAATAATAACCCTATTGTCCTTTCATTGCTTGATTGAATCGCAAATTGCATCACTAATCTCAAATGTTTTTGTCTTAAATGATTGGAAGGTGAGAATGATACTGGCCTAGCTAAATTCGCACCATAGAGACCGGAAAAGAGAATGCCAGGAGGTACAAGTAAGTGGGAGTAAGGACAGTCTCAGCTGGGGCTTCATGATTTGCCACACACGTTCCTCAGGTTAAGCCCATGAGTCACTAACGGGAGAGCTACTGCGTGTAAAAATTCACTCTTATAGCATCCGTTAACGTGGTGTCCATAATAATGTGCGATCTTAAGAGTTCTCTAGGTATATGACTTGAAATATATACGCCATGGTTTCTAGGTCTGACGTGGGAAATCAAGGAAAACTATTTTCTAAATGAAGAAACTGGTTAGTTGGAAATTCAATAATAATAATAATAATAATAATAATAATAATAATAATAATTGACTGATGAAATGAGAAAGAGACGACTGAAATTTGCTGGGGACATTCATCGGATAAGTAACGAAATATTGGCGAAAAGGATATGGGAGTACACTAGGAAATGCAAGAGCACAACAACCTGGATGAAATAATGTATCAGAGATCTTACTGCATTAAGTCTAAAACCCGAAAGCATGTTGGACAGAAACAAATTCCGGAAAAAAGGTTGACTGACACAGGTAATTTCAGAAACCAGAGAAGCAACAACGAACTTTGACAGACCGACAGAGGGAGGCTAGAAGTCAAAATATGAAGAGGTTTTGAGAGCAGAAGAGACAGAAAGCCAAGCAGCAGAAGCATAAGCTAAGCGTTGTCCATAGAAGGCCAAAACGAATGTAAAAACAAAATAATTATAACGGACACTGTCATTGAAAAAAGAGAAACAAGATTTCTTAGAAAAATCTTAGGTCCAAAGAAGTCATAAGATTCACAACCCATGTTCCGATTGAGAACGAATCGAGAACATAATGAATAATTTGAAAATATAACAACTACTATGAGGAAAAGAAGACTATCATTTTATAGGCACATTGAGAGGATGAATCCAGAGAGACTGGTACACAGGATACTTGGTCTACAAGGAAAGTGGAAGGCACAACATTTATGGCTTAAGGAGGTTCATAAGGACTTGTAAGAAAGGGGGGATCCAGGAGGGACAGATACAGGAAAGAACAACCTTTAGAAAGAGAATTGCGGGAATGAGGGAGAAACTCGCCAAATCACGCAACGTATCAGTTGAAAAGCGACAAAGGAAAAGTCAAAACATAAGAAAGTCTGGAAGGAGTGCAAATAAAATGGAATAAGTTTGAGAGATAGAAGATCTGGTGGATTCTGTAAAAGTGGTCCATAGATGACCGTAACGAAATAAATAAATAAATAAATAAATAAATAAATAAATAAATAAAGGGGCAGACGAAGACAAAAACACAGCTGGAACACAAGCACCGTGGTCCACAGATGGCCTAAACGCAAAGAGAGAGAAATAAATAAATAAATAAATAAATAAATAAATAAATAAATAAATAAATAAATAAATAAACAATACGGAACATGTTGATCGTGCTGTTAGGTTCGCGCAACTGTGGGCTTGCGTTCGGGAAATAGTGGGCTCGAATCCCACCGTCCGCAGCCCTGAAGATGGTTTTCCGTGGTTTTCCATTTTCACACTAGGCAAATGCTGGGACTGTACCTTAATTAAGGCCACAAGAACTACCTTCCCAGTCCTAGCTTTTACCCGTACTTCCGTCGCCGAAAACCTTCGATGTGTTAGTGCGACGTTAAACAAGTAACAAGATAATAATAATAATAATAATAATAATAATAATAATAATAATAATAATAATAATAATAAAAATCATCATCATCATTTCGTATGGATATTCCCACCCGGGTGCAGCCCTTGTAAGGCAGACCCTCCGATGAGGGTGGGCGGCGTCTGCCATATGTAGGTAACTGCGCGTTAATGTGGTGGAGGATAGTGTTACGTGTGCTGTGTGTGTTGCAGGGATGTTGGGGACAGCACAAACCCAGCCCCCGAGCCATTGGAATTAACCAATGAAGGTTAAAGTCCCCGACCCGGTGGGGAATCGAACCCGGGACTCTCTGAACCGAAGGCCAGTACGCTGGCCATTCAGCCAACTAGTCGGACATTAATAATAATAATAATAATAATAATAATAATAATAATAATAATAATAATAATAATAATAATAATGGTAAAGTTCTTTTTCTAATAGACGTCCGATAGGCAACCTACATATCTGCAAGGATGGGGCCCTACGTAAGTTAATTTGTAATGAAGTTGCTACACATACCCAGCTCTCGAGCAAGACAAATTAACCTATTAAGGTTAAAATCGCAAACCCGGCAGGGAATCGAACACCGGACCCCTCTGGACCAAAGGCCAGAACGCTAACCATTTAGCCATGGAGCCGGAAGAGAGTGTAGTGTGTAGTCAATTAACAACATGGGAATTACTCGTAGAATGAAAGAAAATACATCTTTTGGCTGTGTAAATGTATCAAGTTTTTGTATTTGCTAGTATTAAGGGTTGCCTTGTTGAAGCGAAAAGGTATGCTTGATTTACACGAAATGAAGTTAGGAAGTCGAAGAATTGAGAAACAGAGATTTCCACTTCATGGGAGGTGCATAGCGATGAGATTCACTTAACCTACACCATAAAAGTGTTCCGCGTCTATTCCTCGGGGCAAAGGTGTCAGATAAAGAGCTAACCACTACAATACCACTCAGTGTTGAGATTTGCGATAGTCGAAGCCATTACCTTCCACTAATACGAGGGGATTTATACCCTGAATACCGAGCGAGTTGGCCGTGCGGTTAGGGACGCACAGCTGTGAACTTGCATTCAGGAGATATTGAGTTCAAACCCTACTGTCGACAACCCTGAATATGGTTTTCCGTGGTTTCCGTGGTATCTTAATCAAGGCCACGGCTGCTTCCTTCCCACTTCTAGCCCTATCCTATCCCATCGTCGCCATATGATCTATCTGTGTCGTTGCGACGTAAACCAATTTGTAAAAAATACCTTACACTGAATTGATTTTAATTTGCGAGTATAAAGAAAGGTATGTAAAAGATTTTCAATGTTTTCTATTGGAATTGTGAAGATTCATAAGGCAAAACTCATTACATCAGAATTTTTAGAGCATATTTCTGGGATGAAAAATGAAAGTCTACAGCCTGTTTCCAGTCATTCGACCGGGTCAGGAATGGAATGAATGAATGAAGCCCCTATCTAGCGGCGAGGATAGGAATTGTGTCTGCTGCTGAAGCCTGTCGCACTCCTTTGAGGCAATGATTAATGACTGACAGATGAAATCAAATTATGGTGGAGAGTGTTGCTGGAATGAAAGATGACAGGGAAAACCGGAGTACCCGTGGAAAAACCTGTCCCGCCTCCGCTTTGTCCAGCACAGATCTCACATGGAGTGACCGGGATTTGAACTACGGTATCCAGCGGTGAGAGGGGGGCGCGCTGCCACCTGAGTCACGGAAGCTTCATTTCTGGGATATACAGGATAAATATGAATTCTACCGGCAAACTTTCAGAAACTGTTCAGTGGTTGTTTGCTGACTGTTTTCATATAAGGAACCCATGGCTCTCCGGTGACTCGTTACCGAATTAGTAGGTCTTGACGTGTTAGACATGTAGTGTCATCCGGACCGTGACAGGTGCACTGGGATATTACAAATCAGTAAATCAGCTACTCACTACCCTCGGTTCCATGGCTTACGTTCACATCTCGTGCCTTATCATGTTTACACGCGTGCTCAGAAATGGTGTCCCGACATAAACAATCAACACTGCCCCACTCACGTACTCAGTATGAGGGGAGGTAGTGGAGGGGTGTTGTTGAAGGCCACTCCAGTATTGAAAATGAGGGGAGATAGTGAAGGGATGTTATTGAAGGCCACTCCAGTACCGAAAAGGAGGTGAAGTGAGTGAAGGGATAGTGCTGAAGGCACCGTGTTTGTATTGCTATACATCCATAACTGTACCCATTTCAGTCACAACAGTCTTGTAGCGGCTGTCTACCTGCAGCAATGCGTTAAGCGAGGAGATTGGGGGACGCCATGCTTCGCTTTTATCGGGACACCATTTCTGTGCATGCGTGTACCAACAGAGGAAGACACGGTTTCCCGTGGGTGCACGTGTGCCACCATGAGGTTGCCTTCACTGCGGTAACAGCTCCTTATTGCGTCGTTGTGCCGCTCTTCCATAGCATCCAGTGTAACCATGTCCGGCTCCATGGCTGAATGGTTAGCGTGCTGGCCTTTGGTCCAGAGGGTCCCGGGTTCGATTCGCAGCCGGATTGGAGATTTTGACCTTAAATGGTTAATTCCCTTGGCTTGGGGACTGGATGCTCATGCTGTCCCCAACATCTCTGCAACTCACACTCCACACATAACACTATCCTCCACCACAATGACACGCAGTTATCTACACATGAAAGATGCCACCCACCCTTATCGGAGGGTCTGCCTTACAAGGGCTGCACCCGTCCAGAAATAGCCACACGAAATTTTAATATTTAGTGTGACCATACGCGAGGTGCTCATCGGTGAACTCTACTTAAGTAAATCTATCCATACCGTATTACTCGTAACGTACAACTAACAATGTAGGAAGCAAAATCCGAAAATCCGTCAGCTGAGTTGAAGCTAAGGGGAAGGAAAGGCATTTCACTGTGGTTTAAAACAGTGTTGCCAACTAATGTACATAAAAAGTAGCTACACTATATTAAAAGTATAGGTAAAATGGCTAAAATTGCAGACTAGAATAGCTTAAAAAAGGCTAGATGGACTCGCCGAGCTCCGACAAGCGGTCACTAAGGAGTAGAGTACAATGTTCTGACAAACAACGCTATTTTACCCTCTGCCTCACGCACGCCTAATGAGCGAGTGGTGTAGAAGTCTATAGTTTATCGTGTTGTGCATGCGATATTAAATCAAACAATTTTGATTTTATTTCAAACTTACAGAATTTGCAATATGCTTTAGTTTTATCACTGGAAACAGGTTGAAATCACCTTTTAAATTGGGCCGCAGATTCTCACTCTTTTCTACATTGTTGCGTATATTTAGGCGGCATTTTCTCTACTTATTAAAACTACAGTTCTGACTAATCTTAATCAGCAGGCCACACGCCATTATTTATTGCAACTATTAAGTACAATGTACATTATTACTATGTTATGTTACACTATAATTTTCAGTCAAATATTTAATTTAGCAACTGCACTGGTTTAAACGTTGTCTCCCTGCCAATCGGGAAGCTAATCGATGGAAGTCAGGAATTTGCCGGTTGATTGACTGGTTGATAGCCTCTAATGATGCAATGTAGTCCTGAAACCAGAGTGTAGTGAGTGATGTACAATAATTAATAACCGTTGCATCATTTCGTTAAAGGTCGCCTGTGAGTTAAATATGCAGTAAATTCGTGTGTCAGTCGCCGTGAATGTTTATAAAAATCCATTAATAACTAAAGAAAAGCGATTAAGAGGGAGACAGCCAAATTAATTCACGTAACGAAAATTTATAGCCAAAAATGTAGGTAATAGCTACACTAAAATTTTTGTAGCAAATGACTTTTTAAGGTAGTTAGAACTAGCTATAAAATGGATAATTTGGCAACACTGGTCGCAAACACGACACACTGTGTAAACAGCTGAAAATGTCGTTGGGGTACGGAAATGGGCGAAATTTAGGCAGAATCTCGCCACCGGAGACGATGGATTCCGTGTATGAAAACACTCAGCAAACATCCCCGAACAACCTCCAAATGTTTGTTGATGGAGTTCATGTCTACCCTGTGGAGATTTATCTTAAAAATAACACATTAATATTCATATTGTGATATACTGGTTGATAGTGCCTGTGAAAATAAATACTCCTCAGAATACTGCACTGACTTTCGATTCTGAACCTCAGGTATCTGGCCAGTAAACGTTGTGCACTGACCGTTCTTCGCACTTATCAATTAGAGAGATGGTGCTATTGACGGATTAGTTTTTAGTACAATTAAGCAAAATTTGATCTTCATAATACTTTCGATAGCCTTCGTGATTCAGGATGCAGCGCGTCGGCCTCTCACCGCTGGGATCCGCGGTTCAAATTCCGGTCATTCCATGTGAGATTTGTGCTGGGCAAAGCGTAGGCGGGACAGGTTTTTCTCCGGGTACTCAGGTTTTCCCTGTCATCTTTCATTCCAGCAACACTCTTCATTATAATTTCATTTCATCTGTTAGTCATTAATCATTGCCCCAGAGGAGTGCGGCAGGCTTCGTCAGCCGGCACAATTCCTATCCTCACCGCAAGATGGGGCTTCATGCATTCCATCCCTGACCCGGTCACAGCCTGGAAAACATGTTGTAGGTTTTTATTCACTACCTTCGGTAGTAATGGCATCTATAGGATATGAATGGAAGAAAAAGAGAACACCTCACCAGAGAAATGTCAGTGAGAGTAACGTAATTTTTGAATTGCATTAGGGGTTTAGACCATCACACTCTGTACAGCTACACCTTCAATTACTATTATTATTATTATTATTATTATTATTATTATTATTATTATTATTATTATTGTTACCGTGTTTTTGTGGTAGTTATGCGTGAAAGAAGGTGCGGGGTGGTGAACAGGTCTCAAGCTACGGAAGTAAAATTAATTTAAAATTTAATTTGGTTATATTTTCTTTTCAAAATAAAGAAATAACAAGCATTACAGGTACAGAGTAGCAAGTCAACAAAATGTAGGTACAATATTTACTGGATTTGGGCTCAGCGCCTTTACTTCACAATTTTTTGGGCAATCAGCCCAACCTTACTTCAAAATAAGTTTTACCAGAGGGGCAGAAAACCCCATTCATGTTCAGGAGCACTTGCTCCAAATTACACAGGAAAGCCTCCTCGAGGCATACAACACTCAATTTTCGAAAAAGAGCCACTCGCTCTCAACTTTAAGCCTCTCAACGGCTACACCAAACTCCACCTTCAAGTTGTCCTCTCTGGACATAGACACAGGGGTAAAATACCCAACCTACTGAGGTCTATTAGATAAAAAAAAAAGGGGGATTACATGACCTCTAAGATAACAATTTGAGAGGAGGCGATCTGCACTCCTAATGAATTTGTTTCAAAAACCTACTTTGGCTCTAGGCCACTGATGCAAGGGCTAATCCCATACTACGGAGGTGACTTTAGAAAAGCAACAAATTTACATAATGTTAAGGAAGAATAGGTTGAGAAAATAAGTTCACCTCAAAACAATATGAATGGGAGCTCGAGAGGGTTAAGCACTCTCTATCCCAATATGTAGTTTGAAAGATAGAATAGATACAAGTTTCTTTACATTTTAAGGAAGGTTACATAATGGAAAAACTTCGGACCCGCCCCGAGAGTTAAACTGCTGAGCAAGCAAGAACAGAAGTAATTAATCGGCCATTACCTGGTTGTTGACCGCTGCCGGAGAAAGAGGCGCTTCCCGCCCCCTGCTATGTACTTTACACACAGAAAGATGGAACAGAAGTCGCGCAGAGACCCAAAAATCAGCAGTTTATATGCTCTCGCGGAAAGTTCGAGGCGTTAGGGGAAAGAAAACACCCTCCCACAATCACTTTATTGGTGGATAAATAAAACCCCTACACAATATGAAGAAGAAACACATTATTGGTGGAAAATTAATTGAAGAAATTCGGGATTGGCTACATTCAAAACAAGGGGAAGGAAAGGGTTAATATTGCCAACTTAAACAATGACTGAGAGAAATTTAACAAAGAACAAACTTTTGAAATAAAATTTTCTCCAAAGAACAGTTCTTTCACTTTGCACTAGGGTGCACCATTGTAGTTTTTCAGTAGTGTCCTCTAGAAGAGAAAGTTCACACTTCTTACTTCAAGCAAAACAAAAACACATAAAAAATGACACAGTTCAAAAACTCCAAAATTTCCACGTGGTGACATCTTCTGAGAAAGCCGAAAATTAATACCGTAGATAAAGTTCAGACTTCCTCCAGCAGAGGAGTTTCAACTGGCGCAAATTTTAAATTAGCGGCGTGGAGGTGTACCGCCCGGTACAGACCTCCCCCCCCCCCAAAAGTTCCTCCAGGGGTGACACATGAAATTTGTTTGAAAACTAGGTCCAAGTTTTGATGTTGATATGGAGATTAATTGCAGAAGTATTTATCAAATGTTAAAATTTGGTTTGATACAGTTTCCAAATACTTGTAGTAATTTTTGAAGTAATGTCTTTAAGTTGGTAGAAGTTGAATTCAGAAAGAAAAACTTTAGTCTTTAAAGTTGAGGAAAAAATTTTGCAAGGTCCACCAAATATTGCTGATGAATTCCCAAGTGTAGTAATTGCTGATAGTAATTGTCCATGTAGTTGATGTTGATTAAGTTGGATGGCCAGACCGGCCGTTGCAGCTTGCGTCCAAGGGCGGCCGCTCGGACCCCCCAAGTACCCTGAGATACCGCTCGCCCGCACTATGAGGGGAGCAGAGGTGTTGAAACACGCCGCGCCCGCGGTGAAGATATACCGGCTGCGGGCAAAAGCAGGTCGTGCGCCGCACATCAGCCTTGGCCGGGAGGAGAGCTCCGGCTCGCCGTGCACATGTCGTCCTCGCTGGGGTCGAAGGGGCCCATCCTCAAACCCAGTCGCGGCACAGCGCCGCGCGGCTGCGGGGGCACTGAAACATTAAAGCTAGGCGGCAGAATATTGTTGGACCATCATCTTTTTGAGGGCACAGACTTTGTGGAGAGGTTGAGGGGTGAGCGGCGTGCAGATATCCATGGCATTTAATATAAGCCAGCCACTGTGTGTAGTGAAGCAGGAGACGGGAGCGTGGTAATGGCCGTGGTAAGGACAGGATGGCAGTTTAACTAATCGGGGGAGGTTTACAAAAATGCTTAAATATGAAACAATATATTATAGAAGGGGCAGAATGCCTGAAAAATGAAACCTCAAAAAAAAAATATATATATAACCTTCATATTCCTTTCAAAATAATATGAAGCAAGTTAACCCAGAAATTACACCGGTTTCACCTGTGACAGGTGAACCCTAAATATCCTCTCGGTGGCTGGATTGCTTACTAACAACGTAACCGGCGTAAGAAAATCGAGAATGATACAAGGCCCATGAAATCTGGGGGCAAGCTTGCTCGCGGGAACAAAGTTCTTGACCATAACTTGGTCACCTACCTTCAAAGGGGTGGGTCTCCGTCCACGATCATACCTTTCCCTAACCTTTTCATGAGAGACTTTAAGATTGGCTTTAGCCTTCTTCCAAAGATCTTTGATGTTGTCCGGATCTATTGTCTCGGGTAGAATGTCACTCGGAGACCAGAGGTTAGAGAGCGGCGTGTTGGGAACGAACTTGAACATCAAAGAAGCTGGAGTAAACTTATGAGATTCATGAACCGCCGAATTCAAAGCAAAGGCTAACCAATGCAGGGACGTGTCCCACCTAGAATGATCTTCATGATGATAGGCAATAAGCGCGGACCTGAGATTACGATTAACCCGTTCAGCCAGAGATGGTTGAGGGTAATAAGCAGAGGTCGTCACATGAGAGATGGACAAGTCGAAACAGAATTTACGAAAAAGATTTGATGTAAACGCCTTAGCATTATCAGACACAATATATTGGCACGGACCAAAAGAAGCAAAAATAGAATTTAGGCAAGTAATGGTGGACTGAGCGGTAGCCAGCTTAGTCGGAAATAACCAGGAAAATCTTGTAAAACCATCTACACATACAAAGATGAATTTGTTGGCATTTCCCTTCGACTGGGGGAAGGGTCCTACATAATCGATATACAGGCGTTCCATGGGGCGCGACGCTTGATGCGAAGACAGAAGGCCTACCTTGGTGGACATGGTGGGTTTACTAAGCAAACAAGATTTACAAGCTTTTACTAGTTCACGGATGTCACCGTCCATACCTTTCCAGATGAACCTTTCACGAATCTTTTCACGAGTTTTAAAGATTCCGAGATGCCCCCCCAATGGGGTCTCATGATAGTACTTGAAGATCATAGGTACAAGAACAGCTGGAACGACAACTTTCATCATCTTATCATGCCTCGAAGGGCAACATAAAACACCATTCCTCAGAACATAAGGGACAACATGTTCCCCAGAAGAAAGGGTTTCCATTATCGGAGCCAGCGTCGGATCTTCACGTTGGTATTTCTCGATATCCCTAAAGAGCATGGGAGCATCTGTTAAGATGGCATTAACATCAAATAGTATGGACTCGGGAGGTGATGAACTGTCGACCGGTTCATGGGTCTCGACGTCGTTGGAAAACATACGGCTGAGTCCATCAGTGACAACATTTTCGGTACCTCGGATATGCCTGACATCGAATTGGAAGGCAGAAATACGGATGGCCCAACGGGCTATACGACCAGTACGACGCGGCCTACCTAAGACCCAGCTTAAGGCTTGATTATCTGTCTCCAGGTCGAATTTGACATGTTCCAGATAGAGACGGAACTTTTCTAAGGCGAATAAGAGTGCCAAACCTTCGAGCTCATATATGGAGTATTTTGCTTCTTGACCCGATAGAGTCCTAGATGCATAGGCGATGGGTCGCCTCCCTAGTTCAGTCTCTTGAAGAAGGACTGCAGCTACTGCTGACGACGACGCGTCAGTTTGGACGATGAATTTCTTTGAGAAATCAGGCATAGCAAGGACAGGGGCATTACAGAGAGGTAATTTAAGATCTTCAAAAGCGGCTTGTTGAGAAGGACCCCACTCGAATTTGATGCTTTTCCTACGAAGAAGGTTTAAGGGCGCCGCTCTATTAGCGAAGTTAGGAATAAACTTCCTGAAGAAATTCACCATACCAATGAACCTGGCGATACCTTTAACGTCCTTGGGAGGTTTAAAATCACGGATGGCCTGTGTTCTGGAATGATCGACGGCAACACCATCAGGTGACACAATATGCCCTAGAAATGACATAGAGGGCTTAGCAAAGGCAACCTTGGACAACTTGACAGTTAACCCAGCCTTACGAAGGCGATCGAGAACTTCTCGCAGATGATCTAGATGTACTTCAAAAGTTTCTGAAAATACGACGACATCATCCAAGTAGTGATATAAGTACTCAAATTTGATGTCGGAGAAGACCCTATCTAGTAGCCTAGTGAGTACAGCTGCTCCGGTGGGGAGCCCGAACGGCACGCGGTTGTATTCATACAAGTTCCAGTCCGTGGCAAACGCTGTAAGATGTTTAGACTCTTCGGCAAGGGGAATTTGATTATAGGCCTGATTCAAGTCCAAGATAGTAAAGAACTTGGCCTTACGAAACCATGAAAAACAAGAATGAAGGTCAGGAAGGGGCACAGATTGTAACACCACCTTCCGATTGAGAGCCCTATAATCAATGACAGGCCTGAAGCCTCCTTGGGGTTTCGGGACTAGAAAAATAGGTGACGAATACGCCGACTTAGAGGGCCTAATAATACCGTCCTTCAACATCTGATCGATGATTTCTTTCAGGGCCTTCATTTTAGGTGGAGATAGCCTATATGGTGGAAAACGGACAGGAATCGAATCCGTGACCTCAATTTTGTATTCAATAAGGTCAGTAACACCAAGAGTATCAGAGAACACCTCTAGAAATGACTGACATAATTTACGAATACTATCAGCCTGCTCCTCAGGTAGATGTCTAAGGTCTAACAACATCTCATCCTGGGTAGGCGAAATAGATGAGCATGATACAGAATTACACTTTAACAAGGGAATTTTACAATTGAACGCAAATTTGAATGTGCACGACTTACTCTGAAGATCGAGCACAAGACCAGTGTGAGAAATAAAGTCCGCTCCCAGTATGATGGGGCAAGACAAATGCTTAGCCACAAACAGTTTGGTTTTCCATGTAAATTTAAAAATACGAATCTTGACCTGTACAGAACCTAGAATTTCTAATGGGGATGAATTAGCCGAAACATATTGAACAGGAGATGAGACATAGTCAGGTAGTTTACAAACAGAATTTAGAATACCATTCAGCCGAAATAATCGAACAAACACTGCCTGAATCTAAGAGAGCTGTTCCAGGTTCATTATTTAACTCAATCTTAAGAAAAGGAACCGGTGCGGGGGTATCCGCCGCAATCCTAAGACATTGTTTGGGGCATTCGAAAGATGGATTGGCAAACTGAACGTTCCCTGAATTCACGATCTTTTTGCCAGGGGCTGAGCCTTGAGAAGCAGAATTAATCGACTCAGCCGAAGCCGCTAGTCACATTTTATTATTGGCATTGGTGGAATTTGCACCAGAAGTTGAGCAGGAGGGGGTGCTATTTGAGTTTGGGCAATTCTTGGCGATATGTGAGAAAGCCCCACATTTAAAACAGCCTTGTGATGAACCAGCTCCATTATTTGCCCTACTAGACTTGATCAGTGGACACTTATGCGAAGATGGTCAGGCGCCCCGCAAGCATAACATTTACGAGGTGTGACTGATCGGCGAGGTGGAGGCCGGGTATTACTAAAAGAAGGCGGGGGTTCTTTCGCGACACGCAAAGAATCGGCGTATCTCACTCCTTCCGCTGAGACGGCCAACGCTTCAAGTTCAGAGAAAGTTTGCGGGCACGCCGCGAAACACAAATATGACCTATAGGGTGGTGAAATTCTTTCTACAATAGCCTGTACAATCTGATCTTCAGGAAAATGAAGGGCAAACACCCTAGTATAAAACTTAATGTCTTGTATGAAATCAGCCAGATTTTCGTCCAATCTCTGTACTCGATAATAGTACTTCTGAATCAGAGATGACCTCGCGCGGGCGGGAATAAAATTTGCAAGCAGGTGTGCATGAAAATCTTCAATAGATGATTGCTCGGCAATGGCTCTTACTATTTTGTCTGAGAGAATACCAATTGCATAGGGATAGATGACTTGCAAAATCTGACATGGGGAAAGAGAAAAAACAAGGGCATGATCCTGAAATTCAACTAAAAATCTTAAAAATGAAATTACTTCACTAGTGGTATTAACGGAAAACTTAGAGATGCCTCTGAGCAACATTGCCAATGGATGAGGCAAGCTGCTAAACCCGGGTGACATAGTAGGTAAAGGTTTCAATGGCAAGGAAGTCAATTCAGAACGTACATTATTTAATGAGTTACGGCGTTCAGACTCGTCCAATGGGGCAGAGGTTGTTTGAGCAGCAATGGTTTTCCTATTTACTTCTCCCTTAGTAGGCTCTTCCTCGCTACCTACATTCACTGTGGTGGGTAGATCGCTTTTGGGAGGAACCTCCCCAGTTAACAATTGAGTGACCTTGCTAGATAATTCAGAAATATTTTCAAGCAGCGTACTAGCTTCCTTCTTTTGAACGTCATTCAACTTTAGAGACAACAGATCGTTAACTCTATTTGAAAAATGAAACAGCCTAGCTTGCACACGCTTAATTTGATTAGGAGAAGGATCATTTTCATCAAAAAAACTAACTACAGATGCTAGCCCAGTAATATTCTCGACGATCGTGGAAAGAGATTCGTCAATTTCTTTCTCTCCCAAGGTGGGGATGGAAATGGGCAAATCAAGGGAATCTCTAAGCTTGTTTGTGTCTACCGCAACCGTGCCTCCAGATTGCACATTTCTAATAGTCAATTCATAGATCAACTCCTCCTTGCGCAAATAGTTAAGATGGAGAACATCGCGAGGGCCGGGCATGATGACAGAACAATTTTGAAAAACTCAAAAATTCCAGCAACTGAGAAAATGGTTAGAGTTCGGAACAGAACAATGTTTAGCCGTCAAAAGGGGCTAAAATGAGACCCATTCAACCACGCTCTGCTACCACTTGTTACCGTGTTTTTGTGGTAGTTATGCGTGAAAGAAGGTGCGGGGTGGTGAACAGGTCTCAAGCTACGGAAGTAAAATTAATTTAAAATTTAATTTGGTTATATTTTCTTTTCAAAATAAAGAAATAACAAGCATTACAGGTACAGAGTAGCAAGTCAACAAAATGTAGGTACAATATTTACTGGATTTGGGCTCAGCGCCCTTACTTCACAATTTTTTGGGCAATCAGCCCAACCTTACTTCAAAATAAGTTTTACCAGAGGGGCAGAAAACCCCATTCATGTTCAGGAGCACTTGCTCCAAATTACACAGGAAAGCCTCCTCGAGGCATACAACACTCAATTTTCGAAAAAGAGCCACTCGCTCTCAACTTTAAGCCTCTCAACGGCTACACCAAACTCCACCTTCAAGTTGTCCTCTCTGGACATAGACACAGGGGTAAAATACCCAACCTACTGAGGTCTATTAGATAAAAAAAAGGGGGATTACATGACCTCTAAGATAACAATTTGAGAGGAGGCGATCTGCACTCCTAATGAATTTGTTTCAAAAACCTACTTTGGCTCTAGGCCACTGATGCAAGGGCTAATCCCATACTACGGAGGTGACTTTAGAAAAGCAACAAATTTACATAATGTTAAGGAAGAATAGGTTGAGAAAATAAGTTCACCTCAAAACAATATGAATGGGAGCTCGAGAGGGTTAAGCACTCTCTATCCCAATATGTAGTTTGAAAGATAGAATAGATACAAGTTTCTTTACATTTTAAGGAAGGTTACATAATGGAAAAACTTCGGACCCGCCCCGAGAGTTAAACTGCTGAGCAAGCAAGAACAGAAGTAATTAATCGGCCATTACCTGGTTGTTGACCGCTGCCGGAGAAAGAGGCGCTTCCCGCCCCCTGCTATGTACTTTACACACAGAAAGATGGAACAGAAGTCGCGCAGAGACCCAAAAATCAGCAGTTTATATGCTCTCGCGGAAAGTTCGAGGCGTTAGGGGAAAGAAAACACCCTCCCACAATCACTTTATTGGTGGATAAATAAAACCCCTACACAATATGAAGAAGAAACACATTATTGGTGGAAAATTAATTGAAGAAATTCGGGATTGGCTACATTCAAAACAAGGGGAAGGAAAGGGTTAATATTGCCAACTTAAACAATGACTGAGAGAAATTTAACAAAGAACAAACTTTTGAAATAAAATTTTCTCCAAAGAACAGTTCTTTCACTTTGCACTAGGGTGCACCATTGTAGTTTTTCAGTAGTGTCCTCTAGAAGAGAAAGTTCACACTTCTTACTTCAAGCAAAACAAAAACACATCAAAAATGACACAGTTCAAAAACTCCAAAATTTCCACGTGGTGACATCTTCTGAGAAAGCCGAAAATTAATACCGTAGATAAAGTTCGGACTTCCTCCAGCAGAGGAGTTTCAACTGGCGCAAATTTTAAATTAGCGGCGTGGAGGTGTACCGCCCGGTACAATTATTATTATTATTATTATTATTATTATTATTACTATTATTCTGTTCGCCTCTGTGGAGTAGTGATTAGCGTGATTAGCTGTCAACCCTTGAGGCCTAGGTTCGATTCCCGGCTCTGCCACGGAATTTGAAAAGTGTTACGAGGGCCGGAACGGGGTCCACTAAGTCTCGTGAGGTCAATTGAGTGGAAGGGGGGCGGGGTTCGAATACTACCTCAGCCATCCTCGAAGTGGTTTTCTGTTGTTTCCCATTTCTCATCCAGGCAAATGCCGGAATGGTACCTAACAAAAGGACAGGGGAGCTTCCTTCCCACTTCCCGGCCTATCCCTTCCAATATCCCCCCCTCCACCCGCAAAGCCCCTGTTCAGCATATCAGGAGAGGCCACCTGGGAGAGGTACTGGTCCTCTTCCCCAGTTGTTAATCACACCTCACAATGTTTTACTTCGAAGAAATACAAATTTAAACTATTCTGATTATCAGAATGTTATCGGATTATCCAAAAAAGTATTGAATGTAAAAAGGCCACGCCCAAAAATCGAACTCGGACCAGCAGTTTGATAGTCTGGCGCCGACCTTGCTTCCTATAGCATGAAAACACATAAAGGTTAATAATTCTACTACTATTAGCTTTGGACCCCATATAATATAAATAAAACATGTTTTTGGACGATCTTTCGATGTACAGCATTGGAAATACAATTCTCCATCATAAAAACGACGTCGATTTTTTTCTAAAACTATGGAGTGTCTTGTAAAACTTGGAAACACGTGTCTCTTTATTTTCAATACAGAACGTCCCTGCAAAATTTTTATCAAAATCAGCGAGGCACATGTCAGACCCTCGCCTTGTGAGCCAGTATCGAAACTGCGAAGTCCGGGTCAGAAGGCCAGCGCGACTCACCCCGGCATTATTATTATTATTATTATTATTATTATTATTATTATTATTATTATTATTATTATTATTATTATCATCAAGCTGTGTGGAGCGGAAGGGGAACACGAGCGCCGGATGGACTCAGAGAAAGAGACCGGAAACCAGGAGGCAGCACACGGCTGCTTCCCTTGTTCTTCTTGAGGAAATAGTCTTTTTTATTGCTTTGTGATGGAAGACAAGCAGTGCAGGGCAGAGCGAGACGAGGGCAGATGGCAAGCACGTGCCCAGTTCCTTCCTCACTTCCGACCACTGATAGACATCTATTATTACAGAGCTCGAGCCACGGAAGTGACGCAGCTGGTCCTTTGCATGCATGTGCTCCTGATTGGTATCAAAATGTACGTTTCTTCTCGCAAGATCTTCCACGGATACGTACTTATGATATTTCCTGCAGAGCGCCCTTTATGATTACAAACCGCATTTTAAACATTTATGAAACACCCCCCCCCCACACACACACAGCGTTTCATTCTCTCCTTTGGTTGAGTGGCTCAGATTGCTATGTCTTAGCTTTCTGAGCCCAGAATTTCGGATTCGTGAATGTACAGGGTCTCCCTTATAAACTCAGACCGAACACACGGTGTTTGTACTCTTCACTACGGCAGCTGCCTCAGTCAAACTTCCGTCGCTTTAAGCGTGTGTATACGATCTTATATAAAATCTTACCTTATGAAAGAAACTGGAAGTATCGTCCTTCCTGGGTTATAAGGCATTATACATTCTGGCTGACGCGTGTGATTTCTACCACTGCAATGTTCCTGATTTCATTCGTAATGTTTTCTTCCGGTTGCTCCATTTTTTCTTTCAGTTTACCCCACAAGTAAAAATCACACACTGTTAAATCTGGAGAACGAGGGGAGAAATAGACCAGTACTGATCAATCTATCTACAAACACTTTCGAGGTTGTACGAAGGGAATCTTCTGCTGTATGAGCAGAGACTGAATCTTGTTTAAACCACCCACGCGACTTTTCTTCTCCCGTTAACTGATAGAAGAACGGCGTCAAAATGTCTTATTGGTACCTCTCGGCATTTACTGTCGTCTCCAAAATAATAATAATAATAATAATAATAATAATAATAATAATAATAATAATAATAATAATAATAATAATAATAATAATAATAATGTTCATCTTAAAACTCAAATCTTCCTATCATAATGAGGGACTTCATAAACACCATTACATCGAGCTCGATAGCTGCAGTCGCTTAAGTGCGGCCAGTATCCAGTAATCGGGAGATAGTGGGTTCGAACCCCACTGTCGGCAGCCCTCAATATGGTTTTCCGTGGTTTCCCATTTTCACACCAGGCAAATGCTGGGGCTGTACCTTAATTACGGCCACGGCTGCTTCCTTCCCATTCCTAGTCCTTTCCTGTCCCGTCGTCGCCAAAAGACCCATCTGTGTCGGCGCGACGTAAAGCAAGTAGCAAAAAAAAAAAAAAAAAAAAAAAAAAAAAAAAAAAAAAAAAAAAAAAAAATCTTCACACTAATAGCGAGAGTTATGACTCTTCACACGGCCATTAAGATGAGACCAGAACTGTCATATACGAGGTGTCCAATAATAACTGTCTCACCAGATTCAGACTGGCGACTCGTGCTTGCCAGGTCGAACATGTGCTGGTTGCTATGCGCGCGCCTGCCGTACTGCAGCTGCCGTCGCGTAAAGTAGGAACACCGTGCGTTCGGTCTGGGTTTATAAGAGAGGCCCTGTGCGGTTTATCTACGGGGTCGGATATGATGTGAGATGAAACTTCGTAGCGAGATTTTACAACCGTATGCCCTTCCTGACATCAACCCCATCAAAGGAGTTAATGAAATGACATGAATGACGTGACATATGGGAGTAGGAAGGGAGAGACTGAAACCCGGTGCTGGCACATAGCTTGCTTCTGTCGAATAGAACAAAGGGGTCTGCTCAAAGCTTAAGGTGTCCATCCGACGGACCATCAAGAGTGCCATACGCTCTCACTTCATATGACTAACACGGAAAGGTTCGGAATGGAATCCAGCCTCTTGAAACACAATCTAGGACACATGAAAGAATGTACCGGTATTTTATAATAATAATAATAATAATAATAATAATAATAATAATAATAATAATAATAATAATAATAATAATAATAATAATAATAATAATAATAATATTTTTGGGTACAGTACCTCAGACGGTAGAGCACTGGCCTTCTGAGCCCAAAGGGAAGGATCCAACTGAATCCCCCCTGCCATTTTAAACCTATTAGTAAATGATTCGTGTATACCTTGAGAAACAATAACTCCTTCTACCATAAATCCTCATAGCTATCTGATTGTTAACATAAGTGCCTTTGATTCCCTATTATAACCTACCCCTAATCTTACAAACTATCCACTTCATAGTCGTATCGATGATATAATCTAATGGTTTCGTAAGAAACTATTTTGCACCTAATCGATACCTTCTTATTTGCCTTTGACAATTTATAATATCATAAAAAATAACAGTACATGTTTCGATCGCTTTGCGATCATCATCCGCTGTATACACGAAATCTTAGATAAGAAAAAAGCATTAAAGTAAGCACATAAAAAATCCTAGTTGACTTTAAAACTATTGTTAGTAAAAGACGTATAGGTTGGAAGGGGGGGGGGGGGCGGGAAGTGTGATTTTAGTACGTGATTTTAATTACGCCTTCGGGACTTAAATAGATACTAAAGATATTGTAGCTCAATAACATAGAAGTTTTTAACTTATTTTAAATTAACTTCTTTGTAACACCCGTACACTTCCCGCCTCAAACACCTCCCCCCCCCCCCTTTCCAACCCAGTTTGAGGCGAAAGCCTGCAGTATAACATCTTGCAACTTGAAAATAGATGCAATGAGTACGGTATTAAAATTAGCCTTTCGAAGACTAAATTGATGTCAGTAAGTAAGAAATACGAGAGAACTGAATGTCAGATAGGTGATACAAAGCCGCAGCAGGTAGATAATTTCAAGTATTTAGGATGTGTGTTCTCCCAGGATGGTAATATAGTGAGACTGAATCAAGGTGCAGTAAAGCAGATGCGATCAACAGTGTTCTGTAAGAAGGAAGTCAGCTCCCGGACCAAATTTTCTTTACATTGGTCTGTTTTCAGGCCAAGTTTGCTTTACGGGAGCAGAAGCTGGGTGGACTCAGGATATCTTATTCATTAGTCAGAAGTAATACACGTGAAAGTAGAGAGAACGATTTCTGGTACAACCAGGTGGGAACAATGGTCGGAGGGTACTCGGAATGATGAGATAAAGGCTAAGTTAGGAATGAACTCGATGGATGAAGCTGTACAAATAAACCGGCTTCGGTGCTGTGGTCATATGAGGCGAATGGAGGAGGATAGGTTGCCTAGGAGTATAATGGACCCTGTTATGGAGGGTAAGAGAAGTAGAGGGAGACCAAGACGACGATGGTTAAACTCAGTTTCTAACGATTTAAAGATAAGATGTATAGAACTAAATGAGGCCACAGCACTAGTTGCAAATAGAGGATTTTGGCGACATTTAGTAAATTGACAGAGGCTTGCAGACTGAACGCTAAAAGGCATAACGGTCTATAATGATGGTGTATGAGGTATGTATGGAAAACAGGAAATTAAAATTTATTTTACATGTCATCAGACACAACACTTTCATCACTAACATTCTTGAAGGGAAAGTGCTGGGAAAGAAAGGAAGAGGAAGACCTAGGATGAAGTATTTGGACATCAAGAAGAGGTTAGGTTGTGACTATTACATGGAACTCAAACGAACAGCCAATGAAAGAAGAGAGTGGTTGCATCGACAAGGCATTAGCCTTTAGAATATTAATTGACGTGCAATATATATATGATATAGATGATATGATTTGTTTTTTATGTATTATGTGATTCTTCCCTAATATTACTACGTTTTATTATTTTATTAATACTATTACTGTTGAATCATCCATGATCTGCATTTAGGGCGGTCGCTCAGGTGGCAGATTAATTATCAATTGTTTAACTCATATTTACATTTATTTACTACCAGCTGCAGTACCCGTTGTTGAAGGGTCAATCATATAATGTGCAATGTTATCTAAATCTCCAGCTACTTTCCGGCAATATTCAGACAGGCTATTTCTCTCGGGACACAGCAGCAGTCCCACCTATCGGCGATGAGTGGCAGCAGAAGAGACAAATCACATTAAATCAATAGTCAATATAATGTTATTGTTGATGAGCTTTATGAGCTTTCGATATATTAGGCCTTCACATTTAGTTTTCTTCCAACTTTGGGTTATTTCTTTATTGCTAGTGGTTTTACGTCGCACCGACACGATGGGAAAAGAAAGGCCTAGGAGTTGGAAGGAAGCGGCCGTGGCCTTAATTAAGGTACAGCCCCAACATTTGCCTGGTGTGAAAATTGGAAACCACAGAAAACCATTTTCAGGGCTGTCGACAGTGGGATTTGAACCCACTATCTCCCGGATGCAAGCTCGCAGCTGCACGGTCCTAACCGCACAGCCAACTCACCCGGTCTCTGGGATATTAGAGCATCTAATGTAAAGACAGTTCTTCCTTCTTTCATGCCTCCCTCTTGTCTTATTTCAAGCTATTCCTTTACAGTTTTTTTTCTAATTCTTTTTATAATCATCTATTTTTCTTTGTCGATACGGACCGGTGAACACGCGCGTTTATACCTTAAGTCAAACATGACCGAAATCATCACCAGTTGACACGATTAAAATATATCTCCATGTTAACAATGCTTGGCGTTGATATGGATTAAGGCCTAAGCAAAAAAGGTCTAAATACATTATTCTATTATCATAGTCGGTACAGTAAGACTGTTCTCAAGGAAGTTGGAAATATATCTTACATTTCTCTCGATAATTTATTCCAATTCCTTACTCCTCGTCCTATAAATGAATATTTGCCCCAAAGTGTCTTCTTGAGTTCCAACTTTATCTTCATATTATTATCTTCCATACTTTTAAAACCTGCGCTCAAGCTTATTCTTCTACTTATGCTATTCCACGCCATCTCTCCACTGACAGCTCTGAACATACCACATTTTACAAACCATTACTCATATCCTTGTTCCGTATTGAAAACAGTTATCTCACTAAGTATACAAAAGGAGTATTTCGTTACTCCACCAAATGTATTGAATAGGTGAGGTGATGAAATACTCCTTTTGCTTACTTAGTGACATACCACATAGTCGAACATCTCGTCTCCTTACTCCCAAGTCTTCCCAGCCAAAAGTTTGCAACATTTTAGTAACACTACTCCTTTGTCAGATATCACACAGAACAAACCGTGCTGCTTTCCTTTGATTTTTTTCTAGGTTCCCGTATCAAGTAGTCCTGGTAAGGGTCCCATACACTGGATCCATACTCCTACCGGGCGAGTTGGCCGTGCGCGTAGAGGCGCGCGGCTGTGAGCTTGCATCCGGGAGATAGTAGGTTCGAATCCCACTATCGGCAGCCCTGAAAATGGTTTTCCGTGGTTTCCCATTTTCATGCCAGTCAAATGCTGGGGTTGTACCTTAATTAAGGCCACGGCCGCTTCCTTCCAACTCCTAGGCCTTTCCTATCCCATCGTCGCCATAAAACCTATCTGTGTCGGTGCGACGTAAAGCCCCTAGCAAAAAGAAAAGATCCATACTCTAACTGCGATCTTACCAGATAATTATACGCCATCTCCTTTACATCCTTACTACAGCCCCTAAATATTCTCATAAGCATGTGAAGAGATTTGTAAACTTTCTTAACTTCCTCGTTAACACGATTACCCTAATGAAAATCATTCCTTATATTAACATCTAGATACTTGCAGTGTTCCCCATGAGGTACTATGACCCCATTAACACAATAATTAATACTGAGAGGACTTTTCCTCTTGGAGAAACTTACAACTTGACTTTTCATCACATTTACATTCATACCATTGTCCACTGTCCATCTCACTACATTGTTTAAGTCCCCCTGCAGTCGCTGACAATCCTGCAACTCATTTACTACTCTATACAGTATAAAATCGTCCACAAATATCTTTATATGTGATTGCAGATCTTTACTCATATCCTTTATATAAATAATAAATCATAAAGGTCCAGTAATACTGCCCTACAGCACGCCTTCTTAATCATTACAGGATCAGCTGATTTTTTTCCTGAATTCAATTCAATTTTCTAGCGAGCTCCTTCAATCTCTCCTTACTCCCGCAACAATTCCTTATTACTCCTTATTATTGTTAATGTTGTTTTTCATATTATTGTAATCAGTAGTTATCATTAAGGGTGTTCTAGGATAAGACTGGTTAAGTGTAAGAAAGGGAGTACATCCCTAACTTTGCCAGAATAAATATAACATACTAGCAAGATACCCGTGCTTCGCTACGGTATTATACTGAAATTTATAATTGAATGCTTATTGTTTTATATATAATCCGCCGAAATTCGCGATCTGACTGGTTATCTGAGAGAATCCGCCAAAATTCGCGATCTGACTCGTTTTCTAATAGATTACGGCAAGTTTCCTCCCATTTTGCAATCTTTCTTTCCAGCAATCGATTTCGTACTTCCCGGGCTAGGTCCAGGTATTCCACCCGGTCAGTTGGGTCCCTAAATCTTTGCCATCTCTTCCTATAAGAATTTTTATTATGGATCAAATCCTTGAGGAGATCCACCGTGGTGTCCTCTTGGGTGCCTTGGCGGTACTGAACCCGCGGCTGGACTGCATTCTTAGTCATTACCCGTCCAGGACCCGTTTCCAGCGCGGTCTGCACATTTGACGATGGTCCAGAATATTATTATTATTATTATTATTATTATTATTATTATTATTATTATTATTATTATTATTATTATAGATGTTCTGGACCCCATAGCAAGGTGCAAGACCACTACTTGGCGGTAAATTACATCTGCTGCCACTGTCATTGTTAACAATGTGACCAGCACCATTGTCGCGCGTAGCCAAGTGTGCGGGATTTCTGGTGATACGAATGACATATTCCGTGCATTGTTGACCTTATTATAGAGGTGAACAATTGGACGGTCAATCTAATTCCTATCGTTTATTTCAAAGGTGTTTAAATTTTTATTTATATGCCAGGAGAACCCACTGTAATCTATAGGTAGGCCGGCACAAGGTTGCACTTGACAGTTGTAAGTCATGTTGGCACCACTACAAAAGTGAAATGAAGAACGTCACCCGTCAGTCAGAATCACCAATCCACAACTTTTTATGTCAGATACAGTTGCGCATTTTATTCATGTTAATTCGTATTTAATTCCGTATAGTGTTCATAATATTTTATTTGCCTACACAAATATGAGCATTTAAAATATATTATAAGGTTTAAACGAGCTACAAAACAAATACGAACTATTTTCAGTTGATTGTTGTTGGCAATATAGGTAGTATAGTGGTGCCATCTATAAGTAGCTTGACTACTGTATTGAAGTGTTGCCGTTTTGTCTGTCGCCGCTAGCACGTGGTCGGGTGTGATTCGCGCGTTTATGAAAGTTTCGTTTTCATTTTGAGATAATTGTGAAATTTTATTTTAACGAATGCAGTGCGATGTCTCGGAAATGACAACATAGTCATGAAGCGCGAAGTGATAATCCTTTGAGCCGCGGAGTGTCCCTTAATAGTCAGGCATTAGAATTAGTGCGGAGAACTCGTGAGTTTTACTAGAGGGAGACGAAATTCGCACGCTTGTATAGCCGTCTCTCCGTTCCTGTAGATCATGTTGTGGATCGCATATCTCAAACATTAGGGCTTTCAAAGCGTACTGTCATTCAAACAGGTGTTCGCCTCCAAGAACAGAAGGAAAAAAGTGACTGGGGTACATAGCAATAGCGAAAACGGGGCTGATAGTAGGGACTTGTTTCACAGCACTCCGGGAAAGAAACGAATTAAGCTATCTCCTGTAATAGGAATTAATTCTTTCCAGGCTGATGCAATACGAAGACACGAGTACGATTTTTACAGCTCAAAGTCCCATCTGTCATGGTTATGGACAATGCACGTTACCACTCCGTAATAATGGACAAGACCCCTTCTTCGAGCGCCCGTAAAAAACTAAGTGGAATGGCTGCAGTAAAGAAATATCCCAGCGCATATGTGTACGACTAAATTAGTCGACACCGGGCGAGTTGGCCGTGCGGTTAGGGGCGCGCAGCTGTGAGCTCGCATCCGGGAGATAGATGGTTCGAATTCCACTGTCGACAGCCCTGAAGATGGTTTTCCGTGGTTTCCCATTTTCACTCCAGGCAAATGCTGGGGGTGTACCTTAATTAAGACAACGGTCGCTTCCTTTCCATTCCTAGGCCTTTCCTGTCCCATCGTCGCTATAAAACCTATCTGTGTCCGTGCGATGTAAAGCAAATAGAAAAAAAAATAGTCGACGAGGTAGCGAAGGAACAAGGGCACGAGGTTATTAGGTTGCCGCCGTACCACTGTCACTTCAACCTCATTGAGTTGGTACGGTATGGGGTGAAGTAAAACATTACGTACGCACTTATAACACGTCCTTCACAGTTACTGAAGTGGAAGGACTGTTCCGGGAGAGTATTGCTCCAATGGATGCGGCTTTGTGCAGGAAGAAATTTAGCCATGTCGCAGCATTCATTAATTCGGCAATGGCAATACATGGCATCATCAGTGACTCTCGGGAGTTGATGATCTGCCTAGACGATGATGACAGTGACAACGAAGGCGACGGTAGTGTAGTGATGGCAGTGAACTGGAGGGTATCGAGCCTCTGCCTTTGTGAATCAGGTATGAAAATAAGGTTTCTGAAATTTCGTAAATTTTATAGAATTTACTTGAAACATTTTGTGTTAGCACCGGTGTATATTATTCTAACATTTATTGGTGAAGGTGTATATGAAGTGAGATCCTTGTCGGCCGATTTCTTCCGTGTTTTCTAACATCGCGACAATAAGAACTTCGTAGTATATTTATCTCGTATAATTTTGTGTGATGAATAATCGGCGAGTTGAAAGTTCAATTTTTGTCGGCAGATTTCATTTGTATTGTGTATCATCGCGATGACATTAAAAACATTTCTCCCATGTTTTTAAAAACACATGTGTCGTGCAATCAGCTGTTGTTACAGCGGCAACATCGCTTCGTGCGCCATTGCAGTGTGACCAATATTGTGCGCAGCTGTCATGTGCAACCTTACGCCGGCCCACCTATAAGAACGTTCTCCGAAGAAAAAGATGGCTCTTGAAAACGAACCCAGGAAAGATAAAAAATGATCGGTTTATGATCAGAATAAGTACATCGAAAATCTACAGCCTGTTTCCAGTCATTCAACAGGGTCAGGAATGGAATGAATAAAGCCCCCATCTGGCGGCGGCAATAGGAATTGTGCCGGCTGCCGAAGCCTGTCGCACTCCTCTGGGGCAATGGATAATGAATGACAAATGAAATGAAACGATATTAGACAGTGTTGCTGGAATGAATGATGACAGGGAAAACCGGAGTATCCGGAGAAAACCCTGTCCCGCCTCCGTTTTGTCCAGCACGAATGTCTCATGGAGTGACCGGGATTTGAACCACATAACCCAGCTGTGAGAGGCAGGCGCGCTGCCACCTGAGCAATGGAGGCTCCTTATAAGTACATTATGAACAGTAAAATCAACTATTCTCACCTCCTTTTACACCCCACCACCGTTAAGTTTATTTACCTCCCCCCCCCGCCCCACAAAAATAACGGAAAGGCATGTTTCTTTATGTTTAAAGGAGATTCCAAACACCAATGTTCACGTCTATTACCTTCAGTTTTGAGATATTAAGTATCCCCATAAAAATAATTCACTTTTTTCACTTCCTTTCACACTCCTGCCCCCCCCCCCCACAATTGAATTTTCCGGCAAAAATCTTGTTTCTTTAATAGTAAAGGATCTTCTAAATACCAATTATCACGACCCTAACTTCCTCAGTTTTTGATTTGTGTGACCTCATGAAAGGAATTCAACTCCTTTTCAATCCCGCCCCCCAAGATGATTCCCCCCCCAAAAAAACGCGGTTTTCTTTGTTTCTCAAGGAGATCCAAATACCAATTTTCACGTCTGTAACAACTTTAGTTTTTATTAGACGTAAGTATTCTCATACAATTAAGTCAATTTTTCAATTCTTTCACAACCCCCCCCCTTGGTTGGATTTTTCGAGAATTCGTGTTTCTTTACTTTCAAGCAGAATCCAAATATCAAATTTCACGTCTGTAACATCCTCATTTTTGAGATATCAGTAGCTTAATTAAAATAATGGCATTCAACCCATTATTCACCCTTTTACACCCCTCCTATTGGGATTTTCCGAAAACAAAAAAAAATACATGTTTCTTTATTTTTAAAGGAGGTTTTAAATACCAAATTTTACATCTGTAAACTTTTCAAGTTTTAAGATGTAGATACACTCGTTTTAAAAATTCACCCCCCCCTTTTCACCCCCACATATGGATTTTCCAAAAACGAAAAAAATTCCTGTTTCTTTATTTTTAAAGTAGATCCCAAATACCAATTTTCAGGTCTGTAATATCTTCAGGTTCTGAAATAAAAGTAGCCACATTAGAGGCATTCAACCTGTTTTTCACCCTTTTCCACCCTTCGTATTAGGATTTTCCGAAAACAAAGAAATATGTATTTCTTTATTTTTAAAGGACATTATAAATACCAATTTTTACATCTATAAACTTTAAAAGTTTTGAGGTGTAGATACACTCATATTAAAAAATAACCCCCTTTTACCCCCCGCCATTAATTGGATTTTCTAAAAACAAAAAGTACGTGTTTCTTTATTTTTAAAGGAGATCCCAAACACCAATTTTCAGGTCTGTAATATCTTCAATTTCTAAGATATATGTATTCTCTTTAAAGGCATTCAACACCCTTTTCACCCCTTTTCACCCCTCCTATTGGGCTTTTCAGAAAACAAAAAAATACGTATTCCTTTATTTTTAATGAAAATTCTAAATACCAATGTTTACATCTCTAAACTTTAAAACTTTTGAGATATAGATGCACTCATTTTAAAAATTCACCCCCCTTTTCACCCTCGCATTAATTGGATTTTTCAAAAACAAAAAAATATGTGTTTCTTTATTTTTGAAAGCGATCAAAAGTACCAATTTTGAGGTCTGTAATATCTTCAGTTTCTGAGATATAAGTACCGGTATCCTGATTAAAGGCATTCAACCACTTTTTCACCCTTTTTCACCCCTCCTATTGGGATTGTCTGAAAACAAAAAAATACGTGCTTCCTTATTTTTAAAGAAGATTCTAAATACCAATTTACACATCTGTAAACTTTAAAACTTTTGAGATATAGACACACTCATTTTAAAACTTCACCCCCCTTTTCACCCCCTTAGGGACGGAATATCCAAAAATCCTGTCTTAGCGAGCACCTACATCGTAATATGAATATATCCCCAAAATTTCATTTCTTTATGTCCAGTAGTTTTGGCTCGGCGATGATGAATCAGTCAGTCAGTCAGGACAAGCTATTTTATATATATAGACTAGCAAGATACCCGTGCTTCGCTACGGTATTATACTGAAATTTATAATTGAATGCTTATTGTTTTATATATAATCCGCCGAAATTCACGATCTGACTGGTTATCTGAGAGAATCCGCCAAAATTCGCAATCTGACTCTTTTTTTAACAGATTACGGCAAGTTTCCTCCCATTTTTCAATCTTTCTTTCCAGCAATCGATTTCGTACTTCCCGGGCTAGGTCCAGGTATTCCACCCGGTCAGTTGGGTCCCTAAATCTTTGCCATCTTTTCCTATAAGAATTTTTAATATGGATGAAATCCTTGAGGAGATCCGGCGTGGTGTCCTTTCGGGTGCCTTGGTGGTACTGAACTCGCGGCTGGACTGCATTCTTAGTCATTAATCGTCCAGGACCCGTTTCCAGCGCGGTCTGCACATTTGACGACGGTCCAGAACATTATTATTATTATTATTATTATTATTATTATTATTATTATTATTATTATTATTATTATTATTATTATTATTATTATTATTATTATTATTATTATTATAGATGTTCTGGACCTCACAGCAAGATGCAAGACCGCTACTTGGCGGTAAATTACATCTGCTGCCACTGTCATTGTTAACAATGTGACCAGCACCATTGTCGCGCGTAGCCAAGTGTGCGGGATTTCTGGTGATACGAATGACATATTCCGTGCATTGTTGACCTTATTATAGAGGTGAACAATTGGACGGTCAATCTCATTCCTGTCGTTTATTTCAAAGGTGTTTAATTTTTTATTTATATGTCAGGAGAATGTACTGTAATCTAAGAATGTTCTCCGAAGAAAAAGATGGCTCTTGAAAACGAACCCAGGAAAGATAGAAAATGATCGGTTTATGATCAGAATAAGTACATCGGAAATCTACACCCTGTTTCCAGTCATTCGACAGGGTCAGGAATGGAATGAGTAAAGCCCCCATCTGGCGCCGGCAATAGGAATTGTGCCGGCTGCCGAAACCTGTCGCACTCCTCTGGGGCAATGGATAATGAATAACAAATGAAATGAAATGATATTGGACAGTGTTTCTGGAATTAATGTTGACAGGAAAAACCGGAGCATCCGGAGAAAACCCTGTCACGCCTCCGTTTTGTCCAGCACGAATGTCTCATGGAGTGACCGGGATTTGAACCACATAACCCAGCTGTGAGAGGCAGGCGCGCTGTCACCTGAGCAACGGAGGCTCCTGATAAGTACATTATGAACAGTAAAATCAACTATTCTCACCTCCTTTTACACCCCACCGACGTTAAGTTTATTTACCTCCCCCCCCCCATAAAAATAACAGAAAGGCATGTTTCTTTATGTTTAAAGGAGATTCCAAACACCAATGTTCACGTCTATTACCTTCAGTTTTGAGATATAAGTATCCCCATAAAAATAATTCACTTTTTTCACTTCCTTTCACACTCCTCCCCCCCCCCCACCCGAATTGAATTTTCCGGCAAAAACCTTGTTTCTTTAATCGTAAAGGGTCTTCTAAATACCAATTATCACGACTCTAACTTCCTCAGTTTTTGATTTGTGTGTCCTCATGAAAGGAATTCAACTCCTTTTCAAATCCACCCACCAAGATGATTCCCCTCCACCCCCCGCCCAGAAACGCGTTTTCTTTGTTTCTAAAGGAGATCCAAATACCAATTTTCACGTCTGCAACAACTTTAGTTTTTATTAGACGTAAGTATTCTCATACAATTAAGTCAATTAATTTTTCAATTCTTTCACCCCCCCCCCCTTCATTGGATTTTTCGAGAATACGCATTTCTTTACTTTAAAGCAGAATCCAAATATCAAATTTCACGTCTGTAACATCTTCATTTTTGAGATATCAGTAGCTTAATTAAAATAATGGCATTCAACCCATTATTCACCCTTTTACACCCCTCCTATTGGGATTTTCCGAAAACAAAAAATACATGTTTCTTTATTTTTAAGGTAGGTTTTAAATACCAATTTTTACATCTGTAAACTTTTCAAGTTTTAAGATGTAGATACACCCATTTTAAAAATTCACCCCCTTTTTCACCCCCCATATTTGGATTTTCCAAAAACGAAAAAATACCGTTTCTTTATTTTTAAAGTAGATCGCAAATACCAATTTTCAGGTCTGTAATATCTTCAGGTTCTGAAATATAAGTAGCATCATTAAAGACATTCAACCCATTCTTCACCCTTTTCCACCCTTCCTATTGGGATTTTCCGAAAACAAAAATATACGTGTTTCCTTATTTTTAAAGGAGATTCTAAATACGAATTTTTTACATCTATAAACTTTAAAAGTTTTGTGATATAGATACACTCATTTTAAATATTCACCCCCTCTCACCACCACCCCCCCCATTAATTGGATTTTCCAAAAACAAAAAATACGTGTTTCTTTATTTGTAAAGGAGATCCAAAACACCAATTTTCAGGTCTGTAATATATTCAGTTTCTGAGATATAAGTATCCTCATTAAATGCATTCAACCCATTTTTCACCCCTTTCCACCTTCCCTATTGGGATTTTCCGAAAACAAAAAAATACATGTTTCTTTATTTTTAATGAAGATTCTAAATACAAATTTTTAAATCTGTAAACTTTCAAAGTTTTGAGATATAGATACACTGATTTTAAAAATTCTCCCCCCTTTTCACACTCCCATTATTTGGATTTTCCAAAAACAAAAAATACGTGTTTGTTTATTTTTAAAAGAGATCAAAAGTACCAATTTTCAGGTCTGTAATACCTTCAGTTTCTGAGATATAAGTACCGGTATCCTGATTAAAGTCATTCAACCACTTTTTTGCCCTTTTGCACCCCTCCTATTGGGATTTTATGAAAACAAAAAAATACGTATTTCCTTATTTTTAAAGAAGATTCTAAATACCAATTTTTACATTTGTAAACTTTTACAGTTTTGAGATATAGATTCACTCATTTTAAAATTTCACCCCCCCTTTTCACCCCCTTAGCGACGGAATATCCAAAAATCCTGTCTTAGCGAGCACCTACATCTTAATATGAATGTACCCCCAAAATTTCATTTCATTATGTCCAGTAGTTTTGGCTCGGCGATGATGAATCAGTCAGTCAGTCAGTCAGTCAGTCAGGACAAGCTATTTTATATATATAGACTAGCAAGATACCCGTGCTTCGCTACGGTATTATACTGAAATTTATAATTGAATGCTTATTGTTTTAGATATATAATCCGCCAAAATTCGCGATCTGACTCGTTTTCTAATAGATTACGTTATGTTTCCTCACATTTTTCAATCTTTCTTTCCAGCAATCGATTTCGTACTTCCCGGGCTAGGTCCAGATATTCCACCCCGTCAGTTGGGTCCCTAAATCTTTGCCATCTTTTCCTATAAGCGTTTTTAATATGGATCAAATCCTTCAGGAGATCCGGCGTGGTGTCGTCTTAGGTGCCTTGGCGGTACTGAACCCGCGGCCGGACTGCATTCTTAGTCATTACCCGTCCAGGACCATTTTCCAGAGGGGTCCGCACATTTGACAACGGTCCAGAACATTATTATTATTATTATTATTATTATTATTATTATTATTATTATTATTAAAAGATGTTCTGAACCCCACAGCAAGCTGCAAGATCGCTACTTGGCGGTAAATTACATCTGCTGCCAGTGTCATTGTTACAATGTGACCAGCACCATCGTCGCGCGTAGGCAAGTGTGCGGGATTTCTGGCGATACCAATGACATACTTCCGTGCATTGTTGACCTTATTATAGAGGTGAACAATTTGACGGTCCATCTCATTCCTATCGTTTATTTCAAATGTGTTTAAATTTTTATTTACATGCCAGGAGGATCTACTGTAATCTAAGAACGTTCTCCGAAGTAAAAGATGGCTGTTGAAAACCAGCCCAGGAAAGATTAAAAATGATCGGTTTATGATCAGAATAAGTACATCGAAACTATATAGCCTGTTCCCAGTCATTCGACAGGGTCAGGAATGGAATGAATAAAGCCCCATCTAGCAGCGACAATAGGAATTGTGCCGGCTGCCGAAGCACACCTCTGGGGCAATGATCGTTGAATGACAAATGAAATGAAATATTGGACAGTGTTGCTGGAATGAATGATGAGAGAGAAAATCGAAGTATCCGGAGAAAAACCTGTCCCGCCTCCGTTTTGTCCAGCACGAATGTCACATGGAGTGACCGGGATTTGAACCACGGAACCCAGCTGCGAGAGGCCGGCGCGCTGCCGCCTGAGCAACGGAGGCTCCTTAAGTACATTAAAACAGTAAAATCAATTGATCTCACCTCCTTTTACACCCCACCGCCGTTAAGTTTATTTACAACCCCCCCCAAAATAGAAGACGTGTTTCTTTATGTTTAAAAGATATTCCAAACACCAATGTTCACATCTGTTACATTCAGTTTTGAGATATAAGTATCCCCATAAAAATAATTCACTTTATTTTCACTTCCTTTCACACTCCCCTCCCCCCCACCCCTTAAGTGAATTTTCCGGCAAAATATACTTGTTTCCTTAATAGTAAAGGATCTTCTAAATAGTAATTATCACGACTCTAACTTCTTCAGTTTTTGATTTATGTGTCTTCATGAAAGGAATTCAACTCCTTTTCACTCCCGCCCCCCAAACGCGTTTTTCTTTGTTTAAGGAGATTCAAATACCAATTTTCACGTCCGTAACAACTTTAGTTTCTATTAGATGTATGTATTCTCATACAATTAATTCAATTAATTTTTCAATTCTTTCACCCCCCCACCCCCCCTTCATTGGATTTTCCGAGAATACGTGTTTCTTTACTTTTAAAGCAGATTCCAAAGCAGATTTCACGTCTGTAATATCTTCATTTTTGAGATATCAGTAGCCTAATTAAAAGAATTCAACACCATTTTCAGTCACTTTTACCCCCCCCCCCATTCCACCCAAGTGGTATTTCCGAAAGCTGAAAATACACGTTTCTTTATTTTTAATACAGATAAAAATACCATTTTTCACTTCTGTAACATGTTAAGTTTTTGAGATATACTGTAGAAATTCGCTTTTTAAAATTTCACCCCTTTTTATTTCCCCTTACGTGGAGTTTCCGAAAACAAATCACCTATCTTTCATTACATTTATAGGAGATTCCAAATACCCACTTTTTACGTCTATAACATTTTACGTTTCTCAGATATTCTGTAGATATAGTCTTTCAAAAAATTCACCCCAGTTTGTCACTCCTGTTTAACCCCCATTAATTGGATTTTCCAAAAACAAAAAAATACGTGTTTCCTTATTTTTAAAGGAGCTCCCATATACAAATTTTCAGTTCCGTAATATTTTCAGTTTCTGAGATATATGTATCCTCATTAAAGGCATTCATCCCATTATTCACCCATTTACACCCCTCCTATTGGGATTTAAAGAAAGCAAAAAATACGTGTTCTTGTATTTTTAAAGAAGATTCTAAATACCATTTTTTTACATCTGTAAACTTTTAAAGTTTTAAGATGTAGACACACTCATTTTAAAAATTCACCCCCCTTTTCACCCTCCATTATTTGGATTTTCCAAAATCAAAAAATACCTGTTTCTTTATTTTAAAGTAAATCCCAAATACCAATTTTCAGGTCTGTAATATCTTCAGGTTCTGAAATATAAGTAGCCTCATTAAAGGCATTCAACCGCTTTTTCACCCTTTTCCACCCTTCCAATTGGGATTTTCCGAAAACAAAAAAATACGTGTTTCTTTATTTTTAAAGGAGATTCTAAATGCCATTTTTTACATCTTTAAACTTTAAAAGTTTTGAGATATAGATAGACTCATTTTAAAAATTCACCCCCTTTTCACACCCCCCATTAATTGGATTTTCCAAAAACAAAAAATATGTATTTCTTTATTTTTAAAGGAGATCCTAAACACCAATTTTCAGGTCTGTAATATCTTCAGTTTCTGAGATATAAGTATCCTCATGAAAGTCATTCAACCAGGTTTTCACCCCTTTTCACCCCTCCTATTGGGATTTTCCGAAAACAAAAAAATACATGTTTATTTGTCTTTAATGAAGATTCTAAGTACCAATTTTTACATCTGTAAACTTTAAGAGTTTAGAGATATAGATGCACCCATTTTAAAAATTCACCCCCTTTTCACCCTCCCATTAATTGGATTTCCCCCAAACAAAAAAATACGTGTTTCTTTATTTTTAAAAGAGATCAAAAGTACCAATTTTCATGTCTGTAATATCTTCAGTTTCTGAGATATAAGTACCGGTATCCCGATTAAAGGCATTCAACCCCTTTTTCACCCTTTTGTGCCCCTCCTATTGGGATTGTCTCAAAACAAAAAAATACGTGTTTCCTTATTTTTAAAGAAGATTCTAAATACCAATTTTCACATCTGTAAACTTTTAAAGTTTTGAGATATAGACACACTCATTTTAAAATTTCACCCCCGTTTTCACCCCCTTAGCGACGGAATATCCAAAAATCCTCTCTTAGCGAGCACCTACATCTTCATCTCCAAAATTTCATTTCTTTATGTCCAGTAGTTTTGGCTCGGCGATGATGAATCAGTCAGTCAGTCAGTCAGTCAGTCAGTCAGTCAGTCAGTCAGTCAGTCAGTCAGTCAGTCAGGACAAGCTACTTTATATATATAGATTATTATTATTAACATGAAATCAAACGAAACTGTGACACTTCCTGGTTTAAACATAGAAACTAAGTCACGTGGTGCGCCTCCCCAGAGCCATCAGAATTCCCCGAACGCGACTAGCAGTAGTAGTTCTATTTATAGCACGCCTTTTTTCCATTAAAACCAAATCAGTCGTTTTCTGAAAACCGTATCGTGGCTTAAGGTGGAGTGGTGCTGGTGGCGTCATGACTGCTCATCATGCAACATAGCACGGACCGATGTATACAAACTTATTCTCCCCCTCATCTACTGGTTATGAGTAAACATCGCATGTCTGACAGAAGCTATGAAATAATTCATTCTATAGGTAATTTACCTGCGTCCGAGTAACTCTGGAATAAATTAAGGACACGAATACATTTAATGGGAATAAAGATACAAATTCAACTGATATAATGACACAGTGTATTGCCCCAGCAAATGCTCACGGTCCCCAGGGAAACCAGAATGTCAGACTTCCAGCCGACAGGAGTTCTTGTCACGAAACAACAAGCAGTTTTATCGAAATATCCTTAAATATTTACAGTCTTGTGTTTTAAATACCGGCGGAAATCCTTCATAACTCTCAGTCAAATTATCAGAAAATATATTTTTAATGTTAAAAAAATAGCATACAAATGAGGGGTCCACAGACTACGAAAAACGTAAAATTAAGCAATTTCCGCAATTGTGCCGAAAGTTGAAGGGCTGAAGGGCTCGGAAAGGTTTAAAATTGTGACTCTTGGTTAGATCTATCAAACTATAAACCAAATTTCAAAAATCATTTCCGGTCTAAAGACAGTTCCAAAAAAAACCGGCCTAAAATCGCTTGTTTCTTTACTCGTTTCCTTTTTTATTCAAATTCTAGTTAAATTAACGTATTCTGTAATGTGTTCCTTGATTCAATATCTTCAGGCATTTCTTGATTGTTTGAAAAAATCGACACCGAGTATAGTTATAAGGGCTTAAGTGAAACTCTGCATTGACTCACATTAGCGCTCGTAGTGGCGCTTAAGTGAAACAATGAATTGATTCACATTAGCGCTCGTAGTGGCGCTTAAGTGAAACAATGAATTGATACACATTAACGCTCGTAGTGGTGCTTAAGTGAAACAATGAATTGATTCACATTAGCGCTCGTAGTGGTGCTTAAGTGAAACAATGAATTGATTCATATTAGCGCTCGTAGTGGTGCTTAAGTGAAACAATGAATTGATTCACATTAGCGCTCGTAGTGGTGCTTAAGTGAAACAATGAATTGATTCACATTAGCGCTCGTAGTGGTGCTTAAGTGAGACAAAATTGATTCACATTAGCGCTCGTAGTGGTGCTTAAGTGAAACAATGAATTGATTCACATTAGCGCTCGCTGTGCTAGAAAAAGGCAAACTGCTAGTCTAATCGACTGGATAACGATGAATAAGAAAAGGATCGTAATTTTTATAAATTAATAAATAATATATTCCCATACTTTATTTACTAAAATTCGTAGCTCATATCCCTAGGATGTTTTCAACAATGAAATGCTTGCCTAAAGGATCCGTTCTCTACTCATCATAGCCTCTGTTCTTAACATTCCCATTTCTTGTTATGATGGCCATCGGAGCCTCAGATGGCAAGTTTCATTTCAGGAGTAAAAGAAATTTAAGCAACATGATTAAGAAATTCTGGGGAAGCATCAACGTAAATGGAGGGAGAAAATTAATTCAAATTTATTGTGCTTAAGTTTCTGTAGCACATTGTGGTCCATATTGAACAGATGCTAATAATAATAATAATAATAATAATAATAATAATAATAATAATAATAATAATAATAATAATAATAATAATAATAATACACCTATTGGAACAACAAAGGCCGACCCCGTGGTGTAGGGCTAGCGTGCCTGCCTCTTACCCGGAGGCCCCGGGTTCGATTCCCGGCCAGGTCAGGGAATTTTACCTGGACCTGAGGGCTGGCTCGAGGTCCACTCAGCCTGTGTGATTAGAATTGAGGAGCTATCTGACGGTGAGATAGCGGCCCCGGTCTAGGAAGCCAAGAATAACGGCCGAGAGGATTCGTCGTGCTGACCACACGACACCTCGTAATCTGCAGGCCTTCGGAATGAGCAGCGGTCGCTTGGTAGGCCAAGGCCCTTCAAGGGCTGTAGTGCCATGGGGTTTGGGGTTTGGTTTTATTGGAACAACAAGAAGAACCCACGGAAGAATCGATTGGGTTATTTGCTTAACGTCTTCCAATAGTGGGAGAATTCGCTAATCATACATATTCCCTGTAGACTGTTATGCCTTTCAGCAGTCAGTCTGCAAGCCTCTGTGAACTTGTTAAACGCCACCGAAATCCTCTATTTGTAACTAGTTGTGTAGCCTCGTATAGTTGTGTACCTCTTACCTTTAAATCCTTGGAAAGTAAGTCTAACCATTGTCTTCTTGGTCTTCTCCTACCCCTCTTACTCTCCATAACAGAGTCCATTATTCTCCTAGGTAACCTATCCTCCTCCATTCGCCTCACGTGACCCCACCGCCGAAGACGGTTTATGCGTACAGCTTCATCCATTGAGTTCATTCCTACCTTAGCCTTTATTTCCTCGTTCCGATTATCCTCCTGTCACTCTTCCCACCTGAAAGCCCATCTGTGGTCTGAAACCACACTGGTTCTCATCCAACTTCCTCTAAACCACAGATTGCATCTTCCCTTCTAAGATGCTAGTGACCATTTTGCCTGGTATACTGATCAATGAGATACCACGATAGTTGTTGCAATCCGTCCGTTCCCTTGGTTACGGACAGGTGCAATTACAGCTTTTATCCAATCTGGAGTTACCTTACTGACACTCCATGCTAATCTTATTACTCTATAATGCCATTTCATCCCTGCATTTCTCCTATAATTCACCATTTCCGGTCTAATTTCATCTATTCCTGCTGCTTTATGATAATTGAATTTAGTTACCATCTTCTCCACTTCATCGAATATCATTTCACTAACATCACTGTCCTCCTCCCCGTGACCTAAGGTGTTTGCGACATCACAAGGAAGATACCCTTTTATGTTGAGAAGATTTTCAAAATATTCCTTCCACCTCTCCATTGATTCCCAGGGATCTATTATGAGTTCAACTGATTTACCAAAAACACTATTTCCATTTACCCCCTCCCCCCTTCCTAAGATTCTTTATTACTGTCCAGAAAGGTTACCCTGCTGCTTGACCTAGCCTTTCCATGTTATTAGCAAAATATTCCCACGCTTCTTCCTGGATTTAACAAGTATTTGTTTCACACTGTTACTTTCCTCTACATACATTTCCATGTCTGTATTAGTCCTTGTTTGGAGCCATTTCTGATAATCCTTCTTTTTACGTTTGCAAGCTACTCTCACGTTATCATTCCACCAAGATGTTCGCATTTTCTCATCCTTATACACAGTTGTTTCTAGACATTTCCTTGCAGTTTCTACTACCGCATCCCGGTATGCCACGCATTCTCCTGTGCTGTCAATTAAGTTATCGGGGACTTTTCATTATCATATCCATGTACTTCTGTATAATTTCCTCGTTGTGGAGGTTTTCTACCCTCATTTGTCTACAGACAGATTTCACTTTCACTATCCTAGGCCTAGAGATACTAAGTTTACTACATATCACATAGTGGTCTGTATCATCAAGAAATCTCCGTAATACCTTCACATTCCTGACAGATTTCCAGACTTCAAAGTCGGTTATTATGATATAGTCTATTATGGATCTGGTGCCCCTACTCTCACATGTGTAGCGGTGAATAGCCGTATATTTGGCGAATGCGTTTTTAACTGCTAATCCCATACCAGCACAGAAATCCAGCAAGCCCTTCCTATTAGCTTCCATATCTTCCCCACATCATTTACCAGTCACTCTTTTGTATCCTTCAGTTCGATTTCCAACTCTCGCATTGAAATCAACCATTAGCACTATTCTATCCCTGATGTTCACCCTGACTACAGTGTTACCCATTGCTTTATAAAACTGGCCAACTCCATCCTCATTTGCACCCTCAGATGGTGAGTACATTGAGACAAGTCTCGTCCTATTTCCTTCAACCACCAAATCTACCCACATCAGTCGCTCATTTACGTTCCGTACAGAAACTATGTTGCTTGCAATAATATTCCTGATGAACAGTTTTACCCCACACTCTGCCCTTCCCTTTTTAACACCTGACAAGTACGCTATATAATCTCCTATCTCTTCCTCGTTATCTCAACTTACCCGAATATCATTAACTCTTAACACATCAAGATGCATCCTCTTTGCTGACTCAGCCAGTGGTACTTCCTTTCTTGCATAAGCCCTATTAATATTGATAGCTGAACATTGAATCCCATTTTATTCGCCATGTTGTTTCCAAGAAGTCCCACACCTGTCAAATGGGAGTGGGACTCCGTTACTCCCATAGGTCCGACGCTTGCTTAAAACCAGGTGAATGCAACATGGATGGCTATACCCCAGGACGCCATTTGCGCCTTATACGCGTCGATGCCATCACGCATGGAATAAGTTACCAGTGCCCATGGAGGGCCACGTGCCTACTAGGCAACAGGACACATGCTGAACATAGGTGACTGAAATGCTAAGCGTTTCTGCAGAACATACTAATGAACATGTCCTGTGAATATGAACTTCCTATCTCTAGTCTTTCAAGGTGTTCTATGTTTTACGAACATGAGTGTGTGTGTGTGTGTATATATACGGGGTGGTCCACCAGCCCCTTGAGATTCAGTTTTTAATCCTGTTTTAAAGTACGTGTTCTGCTTATCTGTACATGTTTTACGGGTTCATTCGAGGTACACATAATGAATTAAAAGTGGCGCTCACCATTCCTGCTGTCTTCTAGCCGGTAAACGTACACCGCGTTATAATACACCGGTTTAGGGAGAGAAACCGATGCCTTTCAGAATTGTAGTAAATGTAAAAGGATGCATAAAACTCGATCGCACGGGGCTGGTGGACCACCCGGTATATATACACTCTTGTTTATAAAACATAGAACACCTTGCAAGGCTAGAGATGGGCAGTTCATATCCATTGTTCATTGGTATGTTCTGCAGAAACGATTAGCACTTCAGTCACCTAGGATCAGCATGTGTCGTGTTGCCTAGTAGGCACTGGGTCTTCGATGGGCACTGATAACTTACTCCATGCATGATGGTTTCGATGCGTATAAGGCGCAAATGGTGTCCTAGGGTATAGCCATCCATGATGCCTTCACCTCGTTCCACAGTTCACCTTTAATGGTTGGCATTGGGTCACAGCGCCGCACCCGTCGTTTCACCATATCCCACACATTTTCGTTTGGCGATAAGTCCGGTGATCGGGCAGGCCAGGGCAACAGTCTGACATCCTCTGTGACAACAAAAAGGCATGTGTTCGTGCAGCAACACGTAGTCGCGCATTGTCCTGCTAAAATACGGCGTCTGGGGCGTCGTGCAGGAAGGGTATGGCTACGGGTCGCAGGATGTCATTCATGTGGGTCAAACTGGTGACAGTGCCCTGGACACGCACCAACTGTGATTTGTACCCAATAGCACCCTACACAATAAGGCCTTGAGCTGGCGCTGTATGTCTTGCGCGAATGCAGTCAGTGTGATGTCTCTTCCCCTGTCTGCGGCGAACCAAAATGCGGCCATCATTTTTAAACAAACAGAACCTGGATTCGTTGGAATGTTGCCATTCCTGACCCCAGTGACGTCGTTCCATATACCTTTGCAGTCTAGCATGTTTATGCACATTAGTCAAAGGTAGGCGGAGAAGTGACGGTAACCCAGACCGTAGTAAACGGGGATGGACTGTCATTCCTGATAGTGTACAATGTGTTACACTGTTGCACTGTTGCGCCAGAACCGAGGAGGACGCAGACCTCTCCTGCACTACATTTCGTATGAGATGTCCATCTTCTCGGGGGATGATCTGGGTGGTGTGACCAGACCAAACTCGTCCTGTTCTACGGCCTTCTGTGAACCATTCTGTATACACCCGTGGTATTGCCGATACGAGCAGAAATTTACCGGGTGAATTCATCACGTTCTCTCATGCCAATAATGCTCCCTCTTTCAAACTCACTCATTTAACGGCACGGTTCTCGCATACGTCTGCGAGGCATCCTGCACGTCTGCTCAAATCACAATGATAAATTACCTTCTGTTCATAGCGACAACGAGAACCGCAGGCAAATTTTACCAGTCGGTGGTGGTGGGTCGAGATATCAATGAGGACCTTGAAACTAATGGCCGACATGGTTCAAATGCTAAACATTTCTTCAGAATATACCAACGCACATCTCCTGTGAATATGAACTTCCTATCTCTAGTCTTTTAAGGTATTCTGGATTTTATGAACATGAGTGTGTATATAGATTGAGCATTGTTCAGTGAGAAGAAGGGAGCTTGCTACAAGTTAGCAGTACTGGGAAATATAGCTAACGGACCATAGTTGTCCCACCACATCTCCCAAGTTGCGAGCTCTTAGGAAATGGGTTGTGGCGTATATGAATCTTGGTTTCAAACACAGAAGAATATCCTAGTCGCGACAGGTTTGAAAGGGATATAGGCCTACTTAAATTATTCTTCGTAATCGAGCTACGTCACGCTATGTAAGAGAACATTATGCTAATGAATCTGGGAAGAAGAGATGTTAACTTTACTAGCCACTAAGCAGAACGAGAGAGAACATGAGGAGGAAGCAGGTGTGGAACATTGGAAAATCGCAGCGCTATTTAAAACAATCGAGCAAAAAAGTGAGCCTTTTTATCTTACGGATCTTCTAGTACCAGAGGCAACGGAGCGGGAAAATATCCTTGATGGGAGAGTTTCTGTCAAGGGAATCGAACTTGAAACCACAACCATTCAAACGTAACAGGTCGGAATGGCTGCCGATAAGAAGGGACCTGTTTGGGCTGGACTAGACATTTGTAATGAGACTAAGAAGGATGATTAATTATCAGAACATCGCTCCATTTCTGCCATTGGTACATAGCATGACAACATGAGTGACTCTGAGTAGGAATCTAGCAGTTTTCTCCTTTGTGCTCATACAAGTTTATATTAATCGCATGACCATAATTTCATACTGTATAATATTTTAGCTGTCCGCCTCTGTGGTGTAGTGGTTAGGGTGATTAGCTGCCACTTCCGGAGGCCAGGGTTCGATTCCCGGCTCTGCCACGAAATTTGAAAAGTGGTATGAGGGCTGGAACGGGGTCCACTTAGCCTCGGGAGGTGAAATGAATAGAGGTGGGTTCAATTCCCACCTCAGCCATCCTGGAACTGGTTTTCCATGGTTTTCCTCTTCTCCAGACAAATGCCGTGATGGTACCTAACTTAAGGCCACAGCCGCCTCCTTCCCTCTTCCCTGTCTATCCCTTCCAATCTTCCCATCCACCCACAAGTCCCCTGTTCAGCATAGCAGGTGAGGCACCTGGGTGAGGTACTGGTCATTCTCCCTTCTATCCCCGACCCAATGTCTCACGCTCCAGGACACTGCCCTTGAGGCGGTAGAGGTGGGATTCCTCGCTGAGTCCGAGGGAAAAAGCAACCCTGGAGAATAAACAGATTAAGTGTAATATTTTAGCATCCATTATAAACTATACAGAAGCATACTTTTAGTTATTCATATACCGGTACTGTACGTGTTAGTAAAATAGGTACGTAGGGCGTGAACTAGCTGCCTCTGTGGATCAGTAGTAGAGTTTCGACCTCAGGATCCCAAGATAGCGGGTTCAAACCCGGCAGAGGTAGTCAGATTTTTGAAGGGCCACCCCGGAGGCTCGGGTTCTATTTCCCGCTCTGCCACGACATTTGAAAAGTGGTACGAAGGCTGGAACGGGGTCCACTCAGCCTCGGGAGGTCAACTGAGTAGAGGTGGGTTCGATTCTCATTGCAGCCATCCTGGAAGTGGCTTTCCGTGGTTTTCCACTTCTCCTCCAGACAAATGCCGGGATGGTACCTAACTTACGACCACGGCCGCTTCCTTTCCTCTTCCTTGTCTATCCCTTCCAATTTTCCCATCACCCCACAATGCCCCTGTTTCATCATAGCAGGTGAGGCCGCCTGGGTGAGGTACTTGTCCTCCTCCCCAGTTGTATCCACCGACCCAAAGTCTCGCGATCCAGGACACTGCTCTTTTGGCGGTAGAGGTGGGATCCCTCGCTGAGTCCGAGGGAAAAACGAACCCTGGAGGGTAAACAGATTAAGATACAAATAAAGAACAGAGACCTTGGAAGGTGTACGGGCTGTAACCTCCGTGCCCATCTCTGTTAAATGATGCAAATAAATAATTCGTTATCAGTATCTAAATTTCATTTATTGAAAGATATATTCATAATCATTACCTTTTCGCAAAGGGAACAGTTTATATTTTTGACAAATGGGTAGCCATGTCGTTATTTATATCTAGTTTATATCTGAAGAAATTAATGTATAAACTATGTTTAATTTTCTGTAATTTCTTCTATTATTTAACCACACTTCCCTAGCTGTGTTGAATCCCATGACTTGAGTTTTAAGGTGTCCTCTGATACATTGCTAGCAGGGCTGAGTGGTTCAGACAGTTGAGGCGTTGGCCTTCTGACCCGAACTTGGCAGGTTTGATCCTGGCTCAGTCCGGTGGTCATCCTCCTATTGGTAGATTTACTAGCACGTAAAAGAAATCCTGCGGAACAAAATTCCGGCACTTCGGCGTTTCAGAAAACCGTAAAAGTAGTTAGTAGGACGCAAAGCCAATAATTTTGTGTTTTACAATCAGCTTTACGTCGCACCGACACACATAGGTCTTATGGCGACGAAGGGATAGGGAAGGCCTAGGAGTGGGGAGGAAGCGGCCGTGGCCTTAATTAAGGCACAGTCCCAGCATTTGCTTGGTGAAAAATGTGAAACCATGGAAAATCATCTTCAGGGCTGCCGACAGTGGGGGTTCCCAGCCACTATCTTCCAGGAAGCCAATAACATTATTATTATTGTGATATATTGCCAGCCAAAGCGCGTCGGCCTCTCACCGCTGGATACCGTGGTTCAAATCCCGGCCACTCCATGTGCAATTTGTGATGGATAGCGGAAGCTGGGCAGGTTTTTCTCCGGGCACTCCGGTTTTCGCTGTCACCTTTCATTCCAGATACACTCTCCATTAACATTTAATTTAATCTGTCAGTCATTTATCATTGCCCCAGAGAAGTGCGACAGGCTTCGGTAGCCGGCACATTTCTGATCCTCACCGCTAGATGGGGCGTCATTCATTTCATTCTGGCCCAAGTCGAATGACTGGAAACAGGCTGTGGATTTTCATATTGCTGGGCAAAATAATCACGGGTTTGGTGTCAGCTTCCTCATAGTGTTTTCATTTAACTGTATGATCTTTTGCCTGTTGTGGTGTTGCACCAATCGCAGGTGGGCCAGGTCTTGTCAATGTACCTTTTTAAATAATAACTTATTACGTTAGAAGGCAAACTACCTTGGCCGCAGGGAAGTGTCTTCGTCTGCTCTTCCGTAGAGTAGTGAGAGTAACATAAGTTGTAGGGGTTCTAATAGGCCGAACTCCTAATGTTTAGGCGAAACTTCTAGCAGAATCGTTGTGCAGGGTATAATATACTTGTTACTCGCTAAAGTAAGATTACATTCCAACGTTTTAGTGTCTAGGAATCTGTCTGTCTTTGGAACACTACAGATGATATTAAGGCTAAAATATACATCCATGTTTCACACAATTATGTTTGGTCTAACCCAAACAGTTCCCTTGTAAGGATGATTAACATCAAGCACAGACCAGGAAACACATGAAAGTGAATATGCCTATTTCCTTGTTTATATAAAAGCAGCGATATACATTTTATAAGGTCGCATCTTTTATATTCACAAGGAAAAGGACTTCGTCGTTTTCACGGCGAGCACAATCAATCTAGGTCAATCGAAACGAGCACATTCAGCACTGGTCAAACGTTTAACACTTTATTGCATGAATTCATTTTTTGAAGGTCATTACAATCTTATCTATAAAATTATAGGGCGTCCGTTGTCTGTAACGACATTTATTTAGCGAATTTTGATATATTTATCCATTTCAGGTCAATCAGTATCAGTAGTTTTTAGCTTTCGTGTATGCTTGTCTGTTTGCCTGTTTGTTTATCTTTTCGTTTGTTTGTTCCGCCATCACATTAGCACGGCTGAGCAGAACTCGATCAAACTTTATATTTAGAGACTACTCTTCCAGGAGCAGGTTAAGATATACATATCGTTTAAAAATCACTCAATTCACTAGGGTTTTATAGGATGACCAGAAAATATTTTTTTAATTTTCTCTTACACTATTCAATATATCTCGACCAAACTTCATATTTAGAGTTTACTCATCTTGGAACAAGTTTCGATATGCAATTCATTTAAAAATCACTGAACAGACTTGGGTTTTATAGGAAGGCTAAAAGATATTTTTTCAATTTTCTCTTACACTATTGATTATATTTCGACCAAACTTCATATTTAGAGTCTACTCATCCGGGAGGGAGTTTTGATATGCATATCATTTAAAAGTCGAGGAAGAGGCTGGGGTTTTATATGAAGACCAGAAGAGTTTTTTCCATTTTATCTTACTCTATTGATTATATATCCACCAAAATTCACATTTAGAGTCTACTGATCTAGACGCATATTTCAGTATGCAAATCATTTAAAAATCGCCCAGTACACTGGGGGTTTAGAGCAAGACCAGAAGAGTTTTTTCAGTTTTCTCTTAAACTATTGGTTATACTTCGGCCAAACTTCATATCAATAGTCTACTCATCCAGGAGGAGGTTTGGATATGCATATAATTTAAAAATCACTGAATAGTTTATTGGAAGACCCGAAAAAAATTCTCAATTTTCTCTTACACTGTTAATTATAAGTAAAATATGTAGACTATTATATGACACGTCCATTCATTTTCAATAATTTTTGTTGTGTACATAATTTAGCTTACTTTTTAAACGACTGAGGAAATTACCACTTTCTATAGGCTTCATGCTCTGCAGCCAGTGACGGACACCCTCGCAGACGTACATCTATTTGAAGTATCCATAACATTAGATAATCAGAGGATGACTCATATTTCTTTCGGCTTTAAAATCACTCCCACCTAATGTATCTGAACACTAAGGTAACATGAGGTTAACCGAGCTCGATAGCTGCAGTCGCTTAAGTGCGGCCAGTATCCAGTATTCGGGAGATCGTGGGTTCGAACCCCACTGTCGGCAGCCCTGAGGATGGTTTTCCGTGGTTTCCCCATTTTCACACCAGGCAAATGCTGTGGCTGTACCTTAATTAAGGCCACGGCCGCTTCCTTCCAACTCCTAGCCCCTTCCTGCCCCATCGTCGCCGTAAGACCTTTCTGTGTCGGTGCAACGAAAAGCAAATAAAAAAAAACATGAGGTAAAACTTTTCACTTTGGTATCAGTGTGTCTGTCTGTCTATCAGTCTGTTTGTATATTCCTAAAAGTGGAAAACTGCTGCACTTATTTCAACCAAACTGCGCATTTGGATTCTACTCACTCAGGATTATGTTTTCAGGTGCATATGATGTCATGGTAATAATCGCCCTATAAATAAGATTATTCTCAATATTATACGTTAACAATAGATTTATCAAGAGAAGAATTGGCTTTTACGTCGCACCGACACAGACAGGTCTTATGGCAACGATGGGATAGGAAAGGCCTAGGAATGGAAAGGAAGCAACCGTGGCCTTAATTAAGGTACAGCGCCCAGCATTTGCGTAGTGTGAAAATGAGAAAGCACGGAAAACTATCTTCAGGGCTGCCGACTCTGGTGCTCGAACCCACTATCTCCCGTATGTAAGCTCACAGCTCCCCACCCCTAAACGCACGGACAACTCGCCCGGTGGTCTATCAAAAGACAAATGTTTAAAAGACATGTTATTTCCGTTCCTTTTTGTCATGCACGTATTTAACGTTTGACGAATAATAACGGAGAATATTACGAAAATTTGCATTTTTAGGCCCAAGTCCTGTGGGACATGTAGTGAATGCCACAAAATCGAGGTGGGCAACGGGAAAAACTAAAGAGCCATTTTACTCTTTTCGAGAGGATTTCGCACAACTTCGGAACAGGAACTGTAGGCCACACAATACATTTGGAAATCGTCATCATTCCGTCTCGAGTTTGTTCACCTTTATCACATTTCATGTTACTGCCACGCTCTTTCCTACGAAAAATCTCATTTAAACATGTCGCATTAAACGTGTTAAGAAAGCCATGTTACTTCGCATACATTTGAAGGTAATATGTAATCTCACTGCAAATTCCAGTGCGAAGAACGGGTACAAATGCTAGTATAAAATATATATATCCGTTCAATAACCACCTGCTATGATAATCCATCTGACCGAATACGTCACAAATAAGAAAAAAAGTTGAACATTTTTCACGAAAACGTATTGCTTAGAGTAAGTTCCATTTATAATAATGGAATGACACGAACATATATCTGAAAAACTTTATTTGTAATATTTTACCTGACTTTACTCATTGTCAGAGGAACGTTCACGTATCCCAATTATTAACCAAGGGATTTCATTGTTCTATTAATACTACGTAACTATGTTCACAATATGACTAGGGTTCGGAAGTTTATGACCTAAAGAAGTACAAAATATTCAAACAAATGTGCCCTAAAAGTAGCTAAATATGACCTAAAATGATCGCATTTTAGGGATGGGTAGCAAGTATTTGAGTACTACTACCATAAAACGTGTTAGAAAGTGATAAGCTATAACAGAGCAGACACATTTTATCATGCAGACTGACAGAGTTTCAGTAGGAGAATTAAAACTTTATACATTCATTCAGTATCATAGCACTGTTTTGCTAAAAAGATAACGAAAAATGTAGTATTAGCATGCTTTTTGATATTTGTCGGCGTACGTTCGTACATCGTCTCATTCTCGACGCCTCAATTTAAGGAAAAATGCTCAAAATACAACCAAACATGAGCTTGTATCACTAAAATGAGCAAAACTGTTAATAACTTCAAACAAACATATTTACTTTAATCAAATTTTTTAAAGCAACAAAAATTGTCAAAATATGCCTTTATGTGCAATATAAAATTGATTTAAATGGGAACAGGGACCATTCATTCAAGTTATTTTTCAGGTTTCGTGTAAAATAACCTCAGAAAAGAAATATGACTTTTCTTTAACAGCCCAACTTTATTTATTACTATTACTATTGCCACTTAATTCTAATACACAATTATTATTTATCCGAACCGTGTTTAATATAATCTAATTGATAAAGGAAACATGTAGTATAAGATCGGTTTTTTATTCACACTTTGAAGTTATATTTAACACTAGCAAATATATACGTGGTTTGCTACGGTGTTATACATTGCATAGGGATTTCTACGTAAATTGCTTTAAAGGCAGTAAGATTATATTAAATTGCATTTCTCTTAGCGCTATCCGAGATACGAAACAGGGAGGACACCATAGGTTTTTTCCAGTGTAAGGTAGGCATTGTTGATAATGGCAGGCAACATTTCCCACTGCCAATCACAATCGAGTTCGGGAGTTTCTACTGTAACAGTAGGCTCACTTGGCAACTACCATTCACGGTAGAGATGGAGAGTTGTCATTATAAAGACAAGTCCCTTTTTCTAATGCCAGTCACAATCGAGCTGGAGAGATTTGATTATAATCGATAAATTCAGCGCTATTCAAAGTATGAACAATCGAGACACGACAATACATAATAGGACCAAAATTGTAGATTTCTCCAAAATTAACGGCGATTGTCTTATCTGTTTTGTAATACGACTTACCGTTTAGCCACCAACTACCCCGAAACGAAGGTCTGCACCGTCATTAAAATACATCCATATTTCGATATTTTCCGGGGTCAAAAGTTATACATTTGAAGAGCTTAGAATTTCCCCCTCCCTCCCCCCAAAGAAAGAGTGTCCAAGTTTCGGAATTAGCCCTCGCATGCATACGGAGTAATTAAAGAAGAAAGTTATACAATTAAGGAAGTTGAAATTAATAGAAAATAGGATTATAACTGAAGACAGCCGGATAGAACAATGATGTAAATACCAAGTAGATATATTTGAAAATCAAAAGCCCCTCAATGTATTGTGATGGTATGAGTTACGCATATAAGAATGCGGTAACAGAAGAGAAATTTAGATGCAGGGATTCTTAGGTAATCAGATAAGACAATGACTTAGGTGTTATTACATGAGCCTAGAATGGCAAGGCAGAGGTAAGAAATTAAAGCGGAAAACAGAAGTACTGTAGAATAAAAATACAGTAAAAATTATAGCAAATGACATAAAGCACTTTGCGGTGTGAAATAATGGGTTACAGTCGGCGGTACCCTTCTAATATTAACAACGTCCCTTAGTGCTATTCGAGAACGAATGTAACCTCCAACGATATTCCGCCAATATCCCGCAGAAGCAAGGAACAATCACGAGTTTACAGAAATAATGACGAAAATGGCAATACATTACTACCCTGCTGGCAAGCAGTCGGAGACGTAGGTCCGTTGTCGCTCTGCGGTCACTCAATGTAGAGCATGAGAACCCCAGAAAATAGTAATTTTCTTCGTCATTTGAAGAGTAAGCGAAATTATGTACATAAAAAATGTTGTTTACGTATAATGAAGGAATGTTTCACATATAGTCCACGAATTTTACAGAAAATAATATAGTATAAGAGAAAATGGAGGAAAACTGTTTTTCTTTCCCTATAAACCCCCGCCTGTTCGGAGATTTTAAGATCGCATGCATATCAAAACCTTCCCCGGGATGAGTATACTCTAAATATGAAGTTTGGTCTAGATCTATCCAGCCGTTTCACTGTAATGGTGGAACAAACAAACAGACACGAAAAATACAAACCGCTGATACGGACTTGAGTTGACTTAAAACAGGTAAGTACAGTATCTGAGAAACTGGCAAAACAAACGAAATTACAGAAAGCGAACACCCTACAACTTTATTTATATAGATTGTTTTGTAGTAATTATGCTGGCCCCGCTACGTAGGCGTAATGTGCCTGCCTCTTACCCGGATCACCCTGTGTGTGAGGTGGAGGGGGGAAGGTGCGGTAGAATAACACCCACGGTATCCCCTTCCTGTCGTAAGAAGCTACTAAACGTGGCCCCAGGGGCTCTGAATTTGGGAGAGTGGCTTGGCGACCACGGTGCCTTAGCTGAATCTTGGCATTACTTCTACTTACTTGCGTCCGCCTCCTCACCTTCATCTATCGTATCCGACCACTTTATCTTTTCCGACCTCGACGGTATTACGTGAGGAGTCCTAGGGAATCTTTCATTTTCACGCCCTTCATGGTCCTTGTCTTCCTTTGGCCAATACCTTCCTTTTTCGAAGTGACGGATCACTCTGATCTCTCTTATTAGTGTTATATAGACGATGATCCGACTCATTGTCTGAATGGTCAACAATGAGGCTTTCGGTGCGGAGGGTCTCGGGTTCGATTTCCAGCCGAGTCGGAGTTTTAATCACCTTTGATTAATTCTTCTGTCCCGGGGACTGTGTGTTTGTCCCAACACTTTCCTCTTCATATTCACACAACACACTACACTACCAACCACCACAGAGATACGCAATAGTGATTACATCCCTCCATATAGGGTTGGCGTCAGGGAGGGAATCCGGCAGTAAAACAGGGCCAAATCCACATGTTCAACACAGATCGCACCCACGACCCGACAGGTGTGGGAAAAGCGGTAGAAAAAGAAAGAAAGTGTTATATAGACGATGGTTGCCTAGTAGTACTTCTCTTAAACAATTATCACCACCACCATCACTCCCACCCGGAGGCTCCAGATTCGATTCTTGGCCAGGTTAGATATTTTCATCTGGATCTGAGGGATGGTTTGAGCCTCAAACAACTATCTGGCGGCGAAAGCGATCCTGGTCTTAAAAAACAAAAAAACAAAAAAAAAAAAATACGGTTGAGAACCCTCGACGAGCCGACCACACGACCCCTCGTAATCCGCAGGCCTCCGGGCTGAGTAGCGGTCGCTTGGTAGGCAATAGCCCTTAATGGCTGTTGCGCCTGGGGTTTGGTTTATGGTGACTATGACAATAATACATTTTTAAGTCCCACTAACTACTTTTACGGCTTTGGGGGACGGCGAGGTACCGACAATTTGACCCGCATGAGTTCGTTTACGTACGAGTAAAGCAACCGATAGGAAGATGACGTATTTCAGCACCTTTAAGAAAGACGAAATCTGGAGGGAGTGATTGCACAACTTCAGCGGTACAAATACCCGACGAGATTCGATCCGTTTGGTCGAGGACGAGCTTGACTGTGCTAGCGAGAACACGTATGTGTCTCTCGCTCCGCTGTCCCTCTCCTCGCCAGGCGCTCTGTACTTTTTAAGTATTAGCCAGGCAGTTGTACTTACTAGTACACTTTCGAAAGAGCATTTGTCTGAGCTGAGCACTTCTCAGTGATCGCTTTTCTCTATCAGGAGCTTTATTTCCAGGAGGACCACGATGGAGAAACGAGAGAAGCTATCCGTTCCAGTGAGACCGGCCGACTTTGACTGCAGGGGAGCCATAGTGGAGCTACAGGCGGCGCTCAACTCGCTACCCGCCCCCAAATACAGACTCCCGACGCTGTTGGTGTACAACCGGTGGGGGAAGGACCCCTACCAGGAGACGATCCGCATAATCGATCTCCTCACGGCGATCGCAGAGTTCATCGGGGAACCGGTCATCGGCGCGGTGACCCCTGGCTGGGCGGTGGTCATCCACCCCAAGGACGCAGTCCGCTTCGAGGTTTACGAGGAGCTGGTGTCCATGAAGCACCAGGTTGTCCGACTACCAGGACTCAGGGAGCAGCTGGACGCCTCAGGCTACCAGGAGTCAGCCACGCAGACAAAGCCGAGGATCGGGAACGACGGCGGCGCGACCCCAGTTGGACCGCTGTACTTTACAAAGTACACGCAGACCAACAAGGCCGCCAACCAGGAACGTCGACCACCTGCCAGGTCGAAGTGGACGCGGACCCAGGCACACCAGGAATGGCCTGTAACCCGGGCGCAAACCAGGAAAGCGCCCGTGACGGTGGACGGCAGCACAGCAGTGGCGTTCTGAGGCTGCTGTCCAGGCCCAGCCTACCTGCATGTCTGTCCAGCTGCAAACCTCGACGTGCGTCCCTCAGGACAGGGAACGCAGTCGAGTGTTAGCAACGACCGACGCCGCCGCCAGCCAGGAGAAGGACGAAGACGGCGACGCAGCAGACCCACAAGCTTCCCTGGGGCCACTAGGCCGGGAGGAGGGCCACCAGGACGAGGCCCTTCCCGTACCGAGAAGAGACCCTTGGGAAAGAGATGCCGCCCCAGGAACAGGCGAAGAAAGAAGACGATGCAGGCCCATCATGAGAAGGACGCACAGCCGCAACCCAGGTCTGCTCCCAGGACAGCAGTCGACGGAGGAGCCAATCAGGAGAGGACCTCAACGGGTAACGGCAATCAGGTGAGAGTTAAACGTCCCCCTGAACAGCTCTTGCAGTGTTTCCGCTGTTTGAGTTGGGGCCACCGTCAGGTCAGCTGTGGGCTCCAAGTGAGGTGCAACCGCTGTGGTGGTGATCATCATTACACAGCCTGCGCTACACTTACGGAGGCGCCATTGTGCGCCAGCTGCGCGGGGGGTCACCCGGCCTCCCATCGCAGTTGCCCTGTATATCGGGCCATGGCGCGGGAAGAGAGGAAGGAGGTCCGGCGCCATGACCCACCCCCTTCCAGGAGGCCCCCGCCTTGGCGGGCTTGGCCTCATTCTCCGGGATCGGAGACTAGGTACGAGGGACCCCAAGGAGGTGGTGCTGTGCGGCGGCCCCTAGTGGTACTTGACGCATTGCTCCGCAGCCGGCAAGGCCCCGCTAGCCACAGCAGTGCCCAGAAGGACTGATCCCCTGAATAACTGGACTGGCGCGGAACAGGCTTATGACTTGAGCATGATACTATTCCCAATTAACGCAATTACCTGGACCTCGCCTGAACCACATCCTTGCATGTGCTATCTACAAAATGTCAGGTTTTACATGTAGGCATCTTTCCATTCCTGGCTATGTGGTTTTGTCCTGACCCTTATTACCCGATTACACCACTGTTGATACCCATCACCACATCTGGCCTGGTGACATGCTGAGCATGGGGACAGGCATATACTCGTGTATTATCACACTCCCACTCCTTCCCTGCTTTCTCTTATTAGAACTACTAGCATGTCGGAGGCAATGTAGATTGAGTCGATAGCCACGGCGGGGGCGCGGGCTACGGGGGCCCCCCGTAACAAAACAAGAAAGATCCGTTTGCTCCAGTCTTGTGCGAGCGGGCGCGTGGTGAGTTCTAGTCTCGCGAAACCGTACTTAATATGCAAAACTCTGTGAAGAATGGCTATCATTGAAAATCATAACTTTTCGTTAGGCCAGTTGTCCAGCTCTTTGGCTGAATGATCAGCGTAGTTGCCTTCGGGTTAAAGGGCCCAGGGTTCGATACCAGGCGAGGTCGAGGATTTTAACTGTGTCTGGTTAATGGCTTAGCTCGGGTGCTGGATGTTTGTGTTCGTCTTAATACACAGCGTAACTCACTTATACATGATATATTTTATATTACATGCTTACATCATATACATTCATTACACTACAAGAAGCAACGTAGTCCGCCTCTGTGGTGTAGTGGTTAGCAAGTTTAGCTGCCACCCACGGAGGCCCGGGTTCGAATCCCGGCTCTGCCACGAAATTTGAAAAGTAGTGCGATGGCTGGAACGGGGTCCACTCAGACTCGGGAGGTCAACTGATTAGAGGGTGTTCGATTCTCACCTCAGCCATCCTGGAAGTGGTTTTCCGTCGTTTCTCACTTCTTCTCCCCCTGTGGGTGGGGGCGGTAGAATAACACTCACGGTATCCCCTGCCTGTCGTAAGAGGCGACTAAAAGGGGCCTCAGGGGCTCTGAACTTTGGAGCGTGGTTTGGGGACCATGGGGCCCTTAGCTGAGCCCTGGCATTGCTTCCACTTACTTGTACCAGACTCCTCACTTTCATTTATCCCATCCGACCTCCCTTGGTCAACTCTTGTTCTTTTCCGACCCCCACGCTATTAGATTTGCGAGGGCTAGGGAGTCTTTCATTTTCACGCCCTTCGTGGCCCTTGTCTTCCTTTGGCCGATACCTTCATTTTTCGAAGTGTCGGACCCCTTCCATTTTTTCTCTCTGATAAGTGTTATATAGAGGATGGTTGCCTAGTTGTACTTCCTCTTAAAACAATAATCACCACCACCATCTCACTTCTTCTCCTGGCAAATGGCGGGATGGTACCTAACTTAAGGTCATGGCCGCTTCCTTCACTCTTTCTTGTCTATCCCTTCCGATCTTTCCATTCCCCCATAAGGTCCTTGTTCAGTACAGCAGGTCAGAGCACCTGGGAGAGATACTGGTCCTCCATCCCAGTTGTATCATCGACCCAAAGTCTCACGCTCTAGGACACTGCCCTTGAGGCGGTAGAGGGGCTATCCCTCACTGAGTCCGAAAGATAAACCAACCCTGGAGGGTAACAGATTAAGAAGAAGAGGAAGAAGAAGATATTGATTAATATATACTGTATTTTTAAAAGTTCACCTCTGTGATATGATCATGATTACAAATCAGTGTATTGGAAAGAAAAGTTTTTGTTAACACTTCCGCAGACAATGGCTGACCCCCGCGGTGTAGGGGTAGCGCGACTGTAACTTTCCCGAAGTCCCGGGTTCGATTCCCGGCCAGGTCAGCGATTATTATTTGGAACTGAGGGCTGGTTCGAGCTCCAATCAACCTACGTGATTGCAGTTGAGGAGCTATGTGGCGCTGGGATATCGGCACCGGTTAAGAAAGCCATAAATAAGGGCTGAGAATATTCATCGTGCCAATCACACGACACTTCTTAATCTGCAGGCGTTCGCTTAGTAGGCCATAGCTCTTCGGGGCCGTTGAGCCAAGTGCTGGAGGTGGTTTTTTTTTGAAGACAATGAAGGCCAGCCAGGTCAAATATAATAATGAGTGTACGTGGAGAAAGCCGTGTATCCTGCGGGAAATGAACCAGCACACAGCTAAAGAGCGAGGCAGCGGTGCGTGGGTCCGCACTTCCTCTCCAGCCACTCATTAGCACTTCCTCTGCCGGGACCAACAGCCTACCTGTCATTCACGTCGTGCTCAGGAACTCTGCTCTGCTCCCTGTTACCATCTACAGATAAACGACGGTTAGACTACACTGTATTTTTCTTCAGTACTTCCTTCAGGAAACAGCCAAGGGGTCACGGATGGTCTTGAAAGAATGACTTCAGGATACAGTACATTAAATGTTTCAACCCACTGTGTTCTCGACAGTATCTGAGCAGAAATAATTACATGAAATCAGTGGCTAACCACAACATCCTTCACACTGAGAAACACGTTAGTGATTAGTAAGTCTACACATTTTGTTGTAGTTATTTTTATAATAATAAATTTCTTTCTTTCTTTCTTTCTTTCTTTCTTTCTTGATCTGTTTATTCTCTAGGGTTGGTTTTCCCTCGGATTCAGCGAGGGGTCCCATGTCTACCACCTCAAGGGCAGTGTCCTGGAGCGTGATACTTTGGGTCGATGGATACAACCGGGAAGGAGGACCAGTACCTCGTCTAGGCGGTCTCACCGGCTTTGCTGAGCAGGGGCCTTGTGGGGGATGGGAAGATTGGAAGGGATAGACAAGGAACAGCAAAGGAAGCTGCCGTGTACATAAGTTAGGTACCATCCCGGCATCTGCCTGGAGGAGAAGTGGGAAACCACGGAAAACCACTTCGAGGATGGCTGGGATGGGAACTGAATCCCCCTTCTACTTAGTTGACCTCCTGAGGCTGAGTGGACCCCGTTCCAATCGTTGTACTACTTTTCAAATTTCGTGGCAGAGTCGGGAATCAACCCGGGCTTCTCGCGGTGGCAGCTAATCTTTCTAACCAGTACATCACAGAGGCGGACTCTAATAATAATAATAATAATAATAATAATAATAATAATAATAATAATGGGAAGAAAGAACAGAGGTGTTGAAATAAACTGTCTATCATTTGCAGATAATTTTGCCATAATTTCAGAAAACCTGAAAATGCAGCAATATATGTCTTTTTTTTTTTTGAAGAAATAGCTAACTGAACAGGTTTAAGAATTTCTGTGGAAAAAAACAAATTTATGAAAAATATAAAAACATGTTCCAGAATTTCTAATAACAGAAATTGGTCGAATAAGAAAGGTGAAGAAATTCAAATATTAGGGAGAAACATTTCAAAAAAATGGTTTGGAAAAATCCGCTGTATCTAGGAATATCTACAACAAAAAGTGTTTATATAAAAACCTCAAAAAACAACACTACAACACAGTACTCAAACCGTAATGTTTGGTACTGAATTATATCTAAGCTGAATAAATTATACTTACCTGAATGAAAAATTATACGGAAAATACTCGGTCCGCTTAGAACTACAGAACTCTGGAAATCAAGAGTAATGATGAAATATATCGGAACGTAGAAAACATATCAGATACAATGCGGAAGAGGCTACTGCTATTTTTTGGGCATTTATACAGAATGGATGACAACAGATTAACCAAACAGATCTTCAAATATCTTTGGAGGAAGTAAAAAACAATCTGGATACTTGGAGTCAAGAAAGATTTGGAAAGAAGCAACATAAGGGAAGAAAAAGCAACAGAAAGGGAGAGAGAGAGAGAGAGAGAGAGAGAGAGAGAGAGAGAGAGAGAGAGATTTTTTAGAAAGAAAATGTAAGAAATGGAAGTATTCAAAAGTCGGGAGGGAAAGAAAACGGGCTGAAAATGATCCGAGGAGAGGAAAGGGAGGCATAGTGAACAGATGGTGTATTGGAGGAAGATGAAGGAACAACAGAGGGTGGAGGATTCAGATTATATCAAGAAGTTTGTACTTTTCTCCATAGACGTCTCTATTAAACAACTGATGTCAAGCACTCTGGTGCAAAGTGGAACAACTAAAATTTTAAAGAACTTTGGTGTTTATAGGTTTTCTGAACTGAATTGACTTTCCTTATTTTTGATACTTCAAGGTTTGCAACACTTCTTACTTATCCCGCCAGATTTGGAGTCTGGCCAATCAGAAATTTTGTGTATTTATTTTTGAGCCAATCAGACGCTTCTTGTACCTATTTTATCTGCCAATAAAGTGAGATGGTGTGTCTGGTTTTAGTCCAGAGCCTTCTCGAACCTTCCTCTCGGGTATAAAAGCTGACGCCTTTTGGAGCTAACTTGTCTTATTGATCGTCGCATTATTGAGTGTGTGTGCTAAGAGAGGAGGCGGCGGCCTCATTCTTCGGCAGGCAGAACATGAGCTAAGGTAATGGCTATCATTTTTCTATCTCAGTAGATATCTCTGCAAGCTGACTCGAGGCGAAGGTTCCAATCTTCGACTATGTAACAGTCAATTTCTTAAAACGTTAACTTCCTTCCTTCTCATGTAAAAGTTCAAGTAAGTCATAAGTACTTAAATTGAAAACCGGGGATAGAGAATGTGCTACCCTCTCGAGTTCCCAGTCAAATTGTATTTGAGGTGACTATGATTTTGTAACCGTTTTCTATCTGTAGCCTGTAACTTTTCTTGTCCATCTAGTCACCTCATTAGTTTAGGATTAGCCTCTGCATCATCGGGCCACAAGCCCAAGTAGGGTTTTAATCTTTGATTTCAAGGAGCGTAACTGTCGGCCTCCATACATTTTGATTTTTGAGCCAGTGATTTAACCTGTACCTTTCACGAAGGCCCGGTAGGATGGATACTCGATACCCCTGTGTAAACTTAATTGATTGTAGGTTGTGCCTAGAGAGGCATGAAATTGTAATTTTATTGAGCAAAGACGCCCTAATCCCAATTGTGAAATTTAATGGTTGCCTTGAGTAGGCTGTAAGGGTTTGGGAGCGTAGTCTCCTGGGTAGTATTATGGAGAATTGAGGCTCCTTTCTTGTAATGTAATGGATATTTGTTTAATATTGAGTGGTGCCTTTGGAAGGCCGTAACTTGTAACCGTTGGAGCAAAGTGCTCTTCAAAATTGTGATCTAGAATTTCCTGTGAAACAAATTGGGAGATTCGTCTTCTTGCCTATCTAACTAAACGGAACATTAGTGATGTTGGGACCTTTGTAAATTATGAGCTTGAAGCTCAAACCGTAACTTACCAATTCTTCGTTTTTCTGCTTGCTATTTTGTACAAAACTACCTCTGTATCTGAAATCTTGTAGTTTATTAAAATTTAATATCGGAAAAAAATATAACCTTTATTTTTATAATTTTTTTTTTTTGCTATTTGCTTTACGTCGCACCAACACAGATATGTCTTATGGCGACGATGGGACAGGAAAGGTCTAGGAATTGGAAAGAAGCGGCCGTGGCCTTAATTAAGGTACAGCCCCGGCATTTGCCTGGTGTGAAAATGGGAAACCACGGATTACCATTTCCCATTTTCACTTCAGGCAAATGCTGGAGCTGTACCTTAATTAAGGATACGGCCGCTTCCTTTCCATTCCTGGGCCTTTCCTGTCCCATCGCCGCCATAAGACCTATCTGAGTCGGTGCGACGTAAAGCAAATAGCAAAATAAAGAAACAATTCACCCCTCTTTTCACCCTCTTAGCGACGGAATATTAAAAAATCCTCCCTAAATGAGCACATACACTGTTATGTAAATGTGTCCCCAAAATTTAATTCCTTCATGTCCAGTAGGTTTGGCTCCACGATGGTGAGTCAGTCAGTCAGTCAGTCAGTCAGTCAGTCAGTTAGGACATGTTTTATATATATGTTTTAACATCCGTTCAGCACTCGTGGTGTTAAAAGAGGATACCTAGAGAGGTGGCTGAACGATTTGGACCTTGTAGCTGTTATTTTACGTTGGGAAAACAGCGAGTGCGTTTCTCACCTTACCGGGCGAGTTGGCCGTGCGCGTAGAGGCGCGCGGCTGTGAGCTTGCATCCGGGAGATAGTAGGTTCGAATCCCACTATCGGCAGCCCTGAAAATGGTTTTCCGTGGTTTCCCATTTTCACACCAGGCAAATGCTGGGGCTGTACCTTAATTAAGGCCACGGCCGCTTCCTTCCAACTCCTAGGCCTTTCCTATCCCATCGTCGCCATAAGACCTATCTGTGTCGGCGCGACGTAAAAGCCTCTAGCGATTCTCACCTTTGGCAAACCTGAAGGCGGTTCCCATTTCCATATCAGAGAAATGCTGGGACTGCTGCTTGATTGAGGCTAGGCTGCTTCCTTACCAATTCTACCCTTCTCCAATCAGATCGTCGCTGATTACCCCTTTTATTCAGTGTGGCGCAAAGCCACTAGGTCGGAGGAAGCATAGTGGGTCTCGCCTCACAAGTGGCCACGGCTGGCGCGTGGTCTGACAATTCTGCACTCCGACCAGCCAACCGAACAGAGGAGGGGTTGTCACGGCTCCACTGTGGCTCTACGTCTCTGTATTCGGGAGATGGAGAGGAGCTGGTCCCCACTGTCAGCTGTCCTAGAAATGGTTTTCTGTGATTTCCATTCTCCGGCACCAAGGCGAACTCCGGGACAGTTCTTACTATAGGCCACGGCCGCCAACCCTCTAACCTTCTCCACAAATCTCCTGGCCTGAGAGATGGTGTCACCGTTTAGGTGGCTCACCTTCGCCTTCAGGGAGGAATGAACATATTTAGTAGTAGTAGTCACTAGAAAAAGAAGTTTTAAAGGACGACATTCGAAATTTAGTCATCAAAATGGGCTCTTTAATGTATCAGTAAATCTACTTATACTGGTCTCCAGAATTTAAACAACCGAGCTAGAGGCTGCATGGTTTGGGTCACGTAGCTGTCAACTTGCATTCTGGAGATAGTAGGTCGAATCCCACTGTTGACAGTCCTGAAGATCGTTTTCCGTGGTCTGCCATTTTCACACCAGGCAAATGCAGGGACTGTGCTCTAATTAAGGCCATGGTACCTCCTTCCCACTCCTAGCCTTTTTCCACTCCATCGTCGCAATAAGACCCATCTGCGCGACGTAAACCAAACTGTAAAAAGTATAAAGAGTTCAATGTCAACCGACTATACCAGGATTACAATCCTGAGCATGAAACACGAGCACCCAAACAAGTAAGACAGTCAGCTGATCTACCAGAAAACGATAATATATTGGGTAAAGGTAATTTGAGATGAGTCTTCAGAAAGTAAGTTAAGCTGAAGCAGCATGCGGCTATTTTTTAAATGTAGAATTTTGTAAAGCGTGGTTGAGAATTCTTAAAACGGGAGTTCACATGAGTAAGTTGAATGAAATCGAATCCCTCTGCTGGTGCAGAACCAGCGAGTTGCTTAACACGGCTCAGTAATACATATTAACTTGTACTTTTAGACCTGCCTCCATCTGCTGTAACCTGATCTAAGACGAGCCGTTGTTCCACTATGTCCCTCTAATTAGACAGTATTCATATACCCGGTTTATCGATAAAAGTGTCGAATTTTTGCACATCATTTAAGAATGAAGTATTTTATAATTTGAGTATCCGCTTACAGTATTGTAACTGAATGCAATGGTATCATTTCATAATTTGAAACATGATATCATGCTCTGTTTGCTTGATACGTCTGCCTGCCACAATACGCTATTTAAATCTAGTTCGCCATTCTCCATTTTGTTGTTACATACGTGACTGTGGCCTCCACAGAGCTCTGGTGTAGGTCTTTCAAACTGATGTCTGTAGAATCTGGGAGGATACGGCCCTACCTATAGACACAGTTCTCGAACTAGGGGAATTAACCAATTAAATGAAGGAGAAAGGGAATAAAGAAAAATAAGGGAACAAAGAAAAGGAAGACGAATGAGGAGAAGACGAAACCGAAAGGGAAAGAAAATAAAGAAAAAGGAAAAGAATATAAAGAAACTAAGAAAAAAGAAATAAAATAGACGAAAAGCAAGAACAAGAAATGAAAGAAGAGAAGAGAAAAAGATTATAAATAATAATAATAATAATAATAATAATAATAATAATAATAATAATAATAATAATAATAATGGCGTGTGGCATCCGAAGGGGCCTAGTGCAGGTCTTTCGAGCAGACACCGTATAGGCAACCTGCGTGTCTATGAGGATGGGGCTCTACCTGTGATGAATTGTAATGATGAAGACGGCACACACACCCAGGCCCCGAGCCATCGGAATTAACCAATGAAGGTTAAAATCCCCGACCCGGCCTGGAATCGAACCCGGGACCCTCTGAACGAAAGGCCAGCACACTAACAATTTACCCATGGAGCCGGTTAATAATAATAATAATAATAATAATAATAATAATAATAATAATAATAATAATAATAATAATAATAATAATAATAATAATAAACCTTCGCGAGAATGTGAAGAAATCTCTTAGATCTCTTTCTGATACTTTCTGGCGTCTGAAAACATTGTTTACCTTTTAGTAAACGCTTAGATCCTTCATGCAATATTTAGATTTCACACTGATCCCCTAAAACTCTCTCTCTGAACTCTATAAACTACCACAGAATACTTAAGTGGCTGTTCAAATCCTTAAAGTAGGAGGTTGTGGGGTAATGTTGTTAATAAAGTCAGCTATTCTTGATCGATTGTGTTACATTTTTGTTTGTTTACAATTTGCTTTACCTCCCACCGATACAGAAAAGTCTTATGGCGTCAATGGGATATGCAAGGGCTAGGAGTGGGAAGGAAGTGGCCGTGGCCTTAAAGGCACAGCCCCAGCATTTACCTGGTGTGAAAATGGAAAACCTTGAGGGCTGCAAGATGAAAGCTACGCGACACAAACTCCTAAGTATAGAGTCGCTGGGATTACTCTCCTAGTCATCTCTTACGACAGGAGGGGACCGCCATCACCCACAGAACGGGATTCAAACTCACCATATTCTGAATGCAAGTTCACAGCTGCACGACTCGTAAGTTTACTGCATAGCCAATGCACCTGTTAACGCACATTCTTAATTCTGAGGTGGCGTAAGGAACACACTAAAAGCACATACATTTTTACCAGTCAATCAATGCAGAATCAGTCCGACTCATTGGTTGAATGGTCAGCGTTGAGGCCTTCGTTTCAGAGGGTTCCGGGTTCGATTCCCGGTCGGACGGAGGATTTTAATCGCGTCTGATTAATACTTCTCGCTCGGGGACTGGGTATTTGTGCTTGTTACAAAACTTTCCTATTAATATTCAGGCAACGCACTTCACTACCACCCACCGCAGACACACGCTATAGTGATTACATCTCTCCATATAGTGTTGGCGTCAGGAAGGGCACCTGGCTATAAAAGCGGGCCAATCCACCTTTGCGATCCAGTTCGCATCCGCGACCCCACACATGTGGGAAAAGCGGTAGAAGAAGTAAAAAAAAGGCAGAATCAGAGTCAAATTATCTCTAATTTTGAAACAATGGAATTTTTAAAATACAAAGTCTTTACCGAGCAATACTCGTGATTTTCATCCGTTTTTAGGCACATGTAACCCGCCTCAATTAGTCATTAAGTTGGCACAAAATCTTTGAGTTGCACATTATTATAGATGTTTTTGATCTACTGCTTTTTCCTTTCTTTCTTTCTTTCTTTCTTTCTTTCTTAATCCGTTTAACCTCCAGGGTTGGTTTCTCCCTCGGACTCAGCGAAGCATCCCACCTTTACCGTCTCAAGAGCAGTCTCCTGGAGCGTGAGACTTTGGGTCTGGGGATACAATTGGGGAGGATGACATGTACCTCGCCCTGGTGGTCTCACCTGTTGTGCTGAACAGGAGTCTTGTGGGAGATGGGAACATCGGAAAGGACTGACAAGGAAGAGGGAAGGAAGCGGCCGTGGCCTTAAGTTAGGTACCGTACAATTCCGGCATTTTCCTGGAGGAGAAGTGGAAAATCACGAAAAACGACTTCGAGGATGGCTGAGGTGAGAATCTAATTCCCTCTACTCAGTTGGTCTCCCGTCCGACTCCTTGGCTGAACGGTCAGAGTACCGGCCTTCGGTTCAGTGGGTCCCGGGTTCGATTCCCGGCCGGGTCGGCGATTTTAACCTTAATTGGTTAATTCCAATGGCACGGGGGCTGGGTGTATGTGTTGTCTTCATCATCATTTCATCCTCATCACGACGCGCAGGTCACCAACGGGTGTCAAATAGAAAGACCTGCACCTGGCGAGCCGAACCCTTCCTGGGATATCCCGGCACTAAAAGCCATACGACATTCCAGTTGGTCTCCCGAGGCTCGCACCACTTTTCAAATTTCATGGCAGAGCCGGGAATCGAATCTGGGCCTCCGGGTGTGTCAACCAATCACTACACCACAGAGGCGGTTAATACCGTAAATGCTACACCCAGTCTCAGTTCGCGAAGCTCTTTCGTTTAGTAATTGGCATACCCGAAAAGCAGGTGGAAGGCAGGTGGATGAAGACAACAGGTGAGCAAGTTGGGGCAGGTGATTGCTTCATGTCGCGGAACTGAACTGGAACTCTTGGGAAAATGGAAACCATGTTCATACCGCAGTTACAAATAGTGCCTTAAAAAGTGCATGTTTCCTGTTGGAGCGGAAACTACAGTATTTACTTCCTCTGGAATGTATGTTCCATTAAGTAACATGGTACACTAGCGTTGTATCCTGTAATATGAACACATGCTCAGTAGGTGACTGCCACCAACAAGCAAAACGAAATCCCTTGTTTTTGAAACACAAACTTACATACTGTAATAAGCCTTTACTCAACTTTGGACATTTTGGAAGTATTAGGCAAATGAGTCTCTCAGTAGTAAAATGTCGTTTCGGATATAATATAATATAATATAATATAATATAATATAATATAATATAATATAATATAATATAATATAATATAATATAATATAATGTAATATAATATAATATAATATAATATAATATAATATAATATAATATAATATAATATAATATAATATAATATAATATAATATAATATCCGACTCGTTGGCTGAATGGTCAGCGTACTGGCCTTCGGTTCAGAGGGTCCCGGGTTCGATCCCCGGCCGGTTCGGGGATTTTAATCTTCATTGGTTAATTCCAATGGCTCGGGAGCTGGGTGTTTGTATTGTCCTCAACATCCCTGCAACTCACACACCACACATAACACTATCCTCCACCACAATAACACGCAGTTACCTACACATGGCAGATGCCGCCACCCTCATTGGAGGGTCTGCCTTACAAGGGCTGCACCCGGCTAGAAATAGCCACACTAAATGATCATATAATATAATGTAATATAATATAATATAATAAATGGAAAATTTTCATGAAACTAATAATACGGCATATTTCTCAAATATGTGCTCTAAATTTGATATTCTTCTTCTTGTTATTCTTCTACTACCGCTTTTCCTACACCTGTGGGGTCACGTGTTTGAACTATGTCGCAATGTGAATTTGGCCCAGTTTTATGGCCGGATGCCCTTCCTGGTGCCAAACATATATGGAAGGATGTAATCACTATTGCATGTTTCTGTGGCGGTGGGTTGTGTAGTGTGTTGTCTGAATATGAAGAGTAAAGTGTTGGAAAATCCTGAACGCCCGGTCCCCGAGCCAGACTATATATCAAATCTGATTAAAATCTCTGACCAAGCCAGGAATCGAACCCGCGACCGTCTGAACAGAAAGCCGCAACGCTGACCATTCAGGAAAGGAGTCGGACAGTAATGATAATAACATAACAACAGAGGAGAAGGTTACATTATGGAGCAGCTGCATTTGACATAGAACTGCTACTATCCTTTAGAAACCTCGGTAGTTATTACTGGTGGCAGGTTTCGTCAGTATCACCTGGTGTGTGGCCGTGAGTACTGTAGGAATGTCTCGAAGTCAAAGAATCGAAACATTTGTAAGGTGAGACCCAGCACTTATTTTTCTGCATTTATGAGTAAGTGTGAGATATTATTTATTCTATACAGTGTAATAATATGACTGACCTTCACAATGACTCATTGATTAATTTGATTTTTAATTTCATTTTTGTTTCATTGATATTCCTTTCGTAATATAAATTTAATAATAATAATAATAATAATAATAATAATACAACAAAGAACTCATAAAGCAAACACTGACTGGCACGAAATCTGAAGTGAAATTTATGGGAGAAATCTCAGAATCCTTCGACTATCAAACAGGCGTGAGACAAGTTTATGGACACACTGTTATTCTGTTCAACGTCGTCCTAGACAAGGTTGTGGAAGAATTGGAGAAAGAACTCAAGGAATGTGAGTTTTGGAAGCCAGTATAACTAGGCTTTCCTCAATTTTGCAGATGATCTGGTGATACTAACAGAGGATGAGGACACTATTGTCAAACAACTTGAGATACTTAAAGAAAGTGCAGAAAAGGTGAGACTACAGATATCGTTCGAGAAAACTAAATTATATTCAAATATAGGTATCAAGAGCCTAAGAACAGAATACGTTACAAATGACAGGATCCCTTACTTTAAATACCGCGGAAAATTTATCGAACTGACAGGCCTTGCAAAGATCACACAACAAACTCGTCTCCCGAAAAATTTAAGAAAGCATTAGGGTTAGTCCAAAACATCTACAACAACAATTCCATGTCAAGACATACAAAAATTCGACATTACAATACAGTCATAAAACCAACAGTCCTTTACGCTAGTGAAATACTGGCACTCAACAGAAAACAAGAACTTGAAGTAATCAAAAAATGAAGAGAGGAAGGTCACTAGGAAAATCTTGGGAGCAAGACGGTTACAGGTTACAATCAATTAAAACAACAGAAAAGTTCTCAAACATCGAAACTGACATTAGGAAAAGGCGAATTAGGTTCTTCGGTCATCTCACTAGATGACCAGAAAATCGATTGTCAAAAAAGGATAATAGATTATATAACCTCTCAACACCCTGGCTTAACGAACTTCGAAAGGATCTCAAAAACACAAACATAAGTTCAACAAACATTCTAGAAAGAGATCTTTAGCCACAAAGTAAACAACTGGTTAGCTACATCAGAGCAACCACAACAAAAACAGTACAGACCAAAGTGGTCGGATGAAAGTAAACAAGCCTTCTCGGAAAGAATGAAAGCCTATTCGAACAACGAGAAGAACCCACAGAAGAATTATATTGAGTTATTTGCTTAACGTCTTTCAATATTGGGAGAATTCGCTAATAATAATAATAATAATAATAATAATAATAATAATAATAATAATAATAATAAAATTCCTAATACAAAAATTGTAGTGGACCGTAGAGGGATCAGAAGCGTGAGGGTTGAAGGGCTAGACAAGCACAAATACGAGTTCAAGGAAATCTGCTAAGATTTAAGCATACTCTATTTTCTTTCTTTTCGGCAAAAGATAACAAGACAACATAGAAATAATAAGGGACCAGGAGGCTACTGCTACAACAACAAAGCCCAAGGCTGGTAAACATGACAGAGAAAACCCAAGGATTGGAGCACGATAGCTGTTAATTATTTTACACGGGAGCTCAAAAGCTCGGTGGTCACCAGTATGAGAAAGTCCAACGGCTCAAAGTATTTTACCCTCCATAACACCAAGGCCCAGACCTACTGTATTTCACAATTATACAAAGTAAACTCTTACACGTCGTTATATAAGTAATTAGTTCAGATTGTACAATCAAACTAGGTATGTAAAATACCATTCAAGAAAGAAGCCGTTCTTCTGATGCAGTTATATACTGTAATTAGGAAGCGGATCTTGAACCCAGTAGTTCGTTTTACACAACGTTTTTCAAAGGTCTTAGACCCAGCAGGAAATTTTACAAGTCAGGGACTCGAACCTTGGAATCAATTTCACTAATTTAATAATCTGCCCATAATTAGGCCCCAGAAATATCTTGTTATTCAAAAAAGCAACACCAGTGCTCTAAAATTAGTTCGGAACCTCGTTATTTACCTAAATAAGATCAACATATCCCAAAATACAGGGACAGAAGGTCCATACTACACGACAATAAAGTTATGGAAGCGAAAGAAAGAAGGTTATATATACAAGGCCGAAAAATAAAAAGAATGGAAACAAAACCGGAGCACTCCAGAGAAAAAATGCTTACTTTACCTACCTGCGCTCACGGCCCTGTGAATCAGAGGCTAATCCATACTATACTATGACTAAGTAAAGGTAGGCATTTAAAGGTCGAAAGAAAGATATAAAAAATAACGGTCAGAAAAACTTACTCACCAAATATTAAGTAGATAAGAAATTTGACGAGGGTACCACACCCGTGCTTTCTTATATTTTGCAAGTTCCCATTAGGGAACAACCTTGAGCATCTGCAGACACACTACATGAATTTTCATGTTGATTTTTAGAGCTCTATATGAAATTTAGAGGAGAAAAGAGACGGACGTCCTAGTAGTTACATCCTAACAGAAAACCTAAAATCTTCCAGAGCTTCACGCGCAACATGTTCACCTCAAATTGTACGTTATTACCATACCTGATTAGCAAATATTGTCCATGCTGCTTTTCCTCGCCTCCACTCCCCCTTTGGTGTTGCCTGTAACCCCCTCTCAGCTGATGCTCACACACAAGTTAATCCAAACAAGATACCTTAGCTCGAAAACATTGCTCTTAAATAGAGGTTCACCTGATGTTTCTAGAAAGATTAGTTACAACTCTTCTGATTGAACTACAAGATATTAGATAGGGACACATTGATTTGGTGATCACTTTGTTTTGATTACATTATTGGAAGGCGGTATTGACCATTTCAGAATGATTAAAAGGAATAGCCGACAGTAAACAGGTTGCCAACTTCTAAATATCAACATTCTTCTAGATTAATATAATAATTGAACACCAGCCAGCAGTCCGAAATCGATGCAAAGCATATCCCGCCCCGACTGTCAAACTATTTAGAGAATCAGATAGTTCGAGATATTTACACAGGTACCAGCATAGGCACTGAAGAGCAATTTTAAATAGAACAGAGAAACTTTACTCCTGGTATAATAATAATAATAATAATAATAATAATAATAATAATAATAATAATAATAATAATAATAATAATAATAATAATAATAATAATAATAATAATAATTGTTACAATTGTTACGGAGTTATCCGTGGTAGTTAGAGGTGAAAGAAGGTGCTGGATGGAAAAGGTCTCAACAACGAAATTAAAATTAATTTAAAATTTAATAAAGGTTATATTTTCTTTTCGAGATCAAGAAATAACAAGTATAACAGGAACTCAGTTGTATATCAACAAGTTAAGAAAGTACAATTACAGTTTATTAATGGATTTTGGGCTTCAAGACCCAGATTCACAATCCCTGAGCAATGAGCCCAACTTTCCCTATACACAAGGTTCAACAAAGGGGCAGAAAACCCCAATCATGCCAAGGAGCATTTGCTCCTAATTACCCAGTTAAGCCTGCTTGAGGCACATAGAAAATACAACTTTAGAAAGAGCGAACCCGCTCTCAAAGTTCAAGCCAATTCAAAGGCCACACCAAACTCCACCTTCAAGCTGCCCTCCAGGCACACAAGAACAGGGGTAAAAATACCCAACCTACTGAGGCCTATTCACTAAAGAAACAGGACAATTACATGGCCCCAAAATACCAACATGAGTGGAGGCGTAACTTGCACTCCTAATACACCTTTTTAAAACCTATTTGGCTCTTAGGCCGCTTATGCAAGGGCTAATCCCATACTACGGAGGTGACACGATAGGAAAATTTATTACATTATGAAGCTATGAAAACGTAGTCACCTCAAAAACAATATGAGAGGGAGCTCGAGAGGGTTAGGCACTCTCTATCCCGATTTGTAGTTAAAGAGACGGAATTTATACCAAGTATCTTTTACATTTTAAAGGAAGGTTACATGGAAGAACTGCTGCCCGAAGGAAGAGGCGCTTCCCGCCCCCTGCTACATAATCACACTAGGAAAGATGTTACTGAAGTGGCCCGGAGACCAGAAAATCAGCAGTTTAAATACCCTCGTGGAACATTCGAGACCTTTCAAGAATGAGAACCCACACCCCCCCTCAACTTTATTGGCTAGGATCAAGCAACATATCCATATCGGAGAAGACATACGTTATTGGTCAAACATTAATTAGAGAAATTCGGGATTGGCTAAATTCAAAACAAGCGGAAAGAGAAGGGTTATACTGCCAACCCAAAAAGTGACTGAAAGAAATTTAACAAAGAACAAACTTATGAACACAAAATTTCTCAAAAATCAGTTCCTTCACTTCGCACTAGGGTGCACAATTGCAGTTCTTTAGTAGTGCCCTCTAGAAGAGAATGATCACACTTCTCACTACAGAGAAAAAAATATAAATCGAAAAAGACACAGTTCAGAACTCTTCAAAATTTACAATAGCGACATCTTCTGAGAAACTTTAGAATTAACATGGTGGTTAAAGTTCAGGCTTCCTCCAGTAGAGGAGTTTCAACTGGCGCAATGTTTGAATTAGCGGTGTGGAGGTGTACCGCCCGGTACAATAATAATAATAATAATAATAATAATAATAATAATAATAATAATAATAATAATAATAATAATAATAATAATAATAATAATAATAACAATAATAATAAGGGTTCTCAATACGTCGATACTCTCGCACGATACTCAAGAAGTATCGATATCAAACGATACTGCTACAGATGAGTTCGATACTTTTTTCGATACTGTATTAACAGAATACAACATTTTGTAATTAATATTGTCAACTTATGCCCGAATCCTTGGTTGAATGGTCAGCGTTGAGGCTTTCGGTACAAAGGGTCCCGGGATTGATTCCCGGCCGGGTCGGGGATTTTAATCGCGTTTGATTCTTCTGGCTCGGCGACTGGGTACTTGTGTTTGCCTTACCTCTCTCCTCTTCATATTCACACAGCACACTACACTACCAACCACTAAAACAATACGCAGTAGCGATTACATCCCTCCACATATGACTGGCATCAGGAAGGGCATCCAGCCGTAAAACAGGACCAAATCCACATGTGCGTCACAGTTTGCACCCGCAACCCCAAAGTTGTGGGAAAATGGTAGAAGAAGAAGATTGCCAACTAGTCTGAAGTAGCAGATTTAATAATAATAATAATAATAATAATAATAATAATAATAATAATAATAATAATAATAATAATAATAATAATAATAATAATAATAATACAAACTTAATAAGTGCAATGTAGCAGTCTACCAGCCATCCTTGAAATGCTTGACATCAGTAGACTTTGAATGTGAGACTAATACTAAAGAAGTATTAAATGATAACAATGGCATTTGCAGTAAGATACAAAAGTTGAAAACTAGAAAGGCAGCTGAAATTGATAAGGTTTCGGGGGATATACTACAGACAATGGGTTGGGATAGAGTACCATATCTTAAGTACTTATTTGATTATTGTTTGCATTTAGGAGGTAAACCAAATGAATGGCTATAGTAGCCCCTGTGTATAAAGGAAAGGGTGATAGACATAAAGCTGAATATGACAGGCCAGTCAGTTTGACATGCATTGCATGTAAGCTGTCGGCAAGCATTCTTTCTGATTATATTAGACATGTTTGCGAAATTAATGACTGGTTCGTTAGAAGGCAATTCAGGTTTAGGAAAGTTTATTTCTCTGAAGCTCAACTTGTAGGATTCCAGCAAGATATAGCAGACATCCTGGATTCGGAAGGTCAAATGGACTGTATCGCGATTGACCTATCTAAGGCATTTTGTAGCGTAGATCATGAGAGACCACAGGCAAAAGTGATTGTAATTGGACTACAAAAAGGAGTGACTGAATGGGTGGCTATATTTCTAGAAAATAGAACTCAGAGAATTAGAGTAGGCGAAGCTTTATCTGACCCTGTAACAATTAAGAGGGGAATTACTCATGGCAGTATTTTATTGGACCTTTATGTTTTCTTATATATATAAATGATAAGAGTAATGAAGTGGAATCAGAGATAAGGCTTTTTGCGGATGATGTTATTCTGTATAGAGTAATAAATAAGTTACAAGATTGTGAGCAACTACAACGTGGCCTCGATAATGTTGTGAGATGAACAGAAGGCAATGATATGACGATAAACGGGGTTAAAAGTCAGGTTGTGAGTTTCATAAATAGGAAAAGTCCTCTGAGTTTTAATTACTGTGTTGGTGGGGTGAATGTTCCTTTTGGGGATCATTGTATCTAGGTCTTAATATAAGGAAAGATCTTCATTAGGGTAATCGCATAAATATGATTGTAAATGAAGGGTACAGATCTCTGCACATGGTTATGAGGGTATTTAGTGGTTGTAGTAAGAATGTGAAGGAGAGGGCATATAAGTCTCTGGTAAGACGCCAACTAGAGTATGGTTCCAGTGTTTATGACCCTGACCAGGATTACTTGATGCAAAGAAAAGCAGCTCGATTTGTTCTGGGTGATTTCTGACAAAAGAGTAACGTTAAAAAAATGGTGCAAAGTTTGGGCTTGGAATACTTGGGAGGAAGGAGACGAGCTGCTCGACTAAGTGTTATGTTCCGAGCTGTCAGTGGAGAGATGGCGTGGAATGACATCATTAGACGAATAAGTCTGAGTGGTGTATTTAAAAGTAGGAAAGATCACAATATGAAGATAAAGCTGGAATTCAAGAGGACAAATTGGGGAAGATATTCATTTATAGGAAGGGGAGTTAGGGACTGGAATAACTTACCAAGGCAGATGTTCAATAAATTTCCAATTGATATGAAATCCTTTAAGAAAAAGCTAGGAAAACAACAGATAGGGAAATCCGCCACCTGGGCGACTGCCCTAAATGCAAATCGCTAGTGATTGATTGATTGATTGATTGATTGATTGATTGATTGATTGATTGATTGATTGATTGATTGATTGATTGATTGATTGATTGATTGATTGAGACAAAGTGGGAGTTAGGTGGAGTAAATATGGTGGCTGGAGTAGAATTTCAAAGCAGCAGCAAGTTTCACCGATGCTAGGGCACAGCCTTCGCGTTGCCCTTATTTATCCCTTCATGTCTGCTAATAGCAGCGGTTTTTAATTTTACCTTTTAGATGGTTCTGGTAATATTTCACTCAGATTGCTTTGGTCGTACGTACTTTAATCTGCTAGAAGCACAACATGGCAAGGTCAAAAAGGAAAATCTAAGTGTTTCCTTTCTCGACGTCAGCCACATTTCCATAAATGTATGATGAGTGCTTCCACTGTTTGCTGTATTCTTTTATCTTGGCTTGTGATGCTGCATCAAACACTCATTCACTACGATCGTGCAGTCGAAGAAGTCGCCAGGTTCAGCTTATTTCACCGCTGTATTTCTGCTGCTTATTCTTATCGGAGCACTTCCTTTCTCATGGGCGTTAACTCTTGGGAGTCTCAGCGGGCTGCAGACCTCTTGTTGCGCAAATCATTGTGAAGGATGTGCACAGTGCATGACTGATGTCAAACACCCAAGTTATCGGCCCTACAATGATACTTATGTTTACGAACAATGGCAATATCTGTCACACTACCCTATTCGTTACGGAGAGATAATAAGCCCGTCTTCCTCACATCGAGACTATTTCTTCCAAACAGAAAGGATCCATGCCACTTATGATTGGTATTATACGCCGCGCTGTTGTTACCATACACAGCAAGCCAGCCAGCGTGGTTTGCGTTACCGCTGTTCACTTTAAATGAAAGAACCTGAGGGGTTGTGTCATTTTGGTAAAGATTCCGTCGTGAAGTTCTGCGTAACTGTATAATCATTTGTAAGTCTACAGGAGCAGCCACTTACCTTACACTGCAAATTGTGGCGACCATACGATCTTAATGATCCTCGGTATTAAAACACTCGTTTATCCATCTTATAGCGATTTCTCTTTTTTAAAAAATATCGAGAACGTTCGAAGTTGTCAGTGTGGAGCATCCCATTGATAGGATACAACGATTTCTACAACTGAAAAAAGTGATTCACATGGAAATCGACGATTTAATAATATTAATAATAACTGACAGGATCACTGATGACGTACGCAAGAGACGCCTGGAATTTACGGCCAGAATTGATAGCGACAGACTCATCAAAAGATTATTTCAAGTAATTAACTAAAAGAAGGTCAACATAAACTGGCTAGAAGAAACTAGAGCGGACCTCCAAAAAACGAATATCATGGACGATATCATAGAAGATCGTGGAATCTTTAGTACAATAAAATAATGAAATGGCGCGTGGCTTTTAGTGCCGGGAGTGTCCGAGGACAAGTTCGGCTCGCCAAATGCAGGCTTTTGATGTGACGCCCAAAGGCGACCTTCGCGTCGTAATGAAGATGAAATTATGATATAGACGACACATACACTCAGCCCTAGGTACGAAGTGGTCCACACAACGTAAGATGCAAGAGATGAAGAGATTTTGGGAGGATAAGAAGGCGAAAACCATTAGGCCAACGAACAAGTTCAAACGTGCTCTTTGAGTGGGCATAAGTAAGAAATGATGATGATGATAATAATAATAATAATAATAATAATAATAATAATAATAATAATAATAATAAAAATAATAGAAATTGTCCATAGAGGCACACAGTAAAGTGATATACTCCAGTGACACTTTTTAAAACTTATCCTATAGTCACCACCACATCTAGCCGTTTCTGCAGCATTTTCTCACAAATGAAATCAAGGATTGGAACTTTCTACTTCATTTATTTATTATCAAATTACTTGTAGTACTTTCTTTAGTGTCCGAGATATTGGACTCGTTTTTAGCCAGTTCTATACCTGCTTTTCTCGATACATCCCATTGGAGTAAGCTATATGTAGCGCAGTATGAGGGTGTTGTCTCTGGGTCTAGATGTAGTTGTTTGGGCTAGGAATGGGAAGCAAGTGGCTGTGGCCTTTAGAAAGGTACCACCTTGGCTTTTACATGGAGATAAATTGGGATACCACGGAAAATCATTTCGGAGATGGCCGACGGGGGATTGAAACCTACTAGTCTCCCGAATACAGAGCTAGACTCTATGACTGCGTCCGTCCCGCAAAGCACTGAGTTAACCTGTTCGGTGCAGTAATGATGACATGAATAATAATAATAGTAGTACTAGTCCGACTCATTAGATGAATGATCAGCGTTGACGCATTCGGTTCAGAGGGTCCCGGGTTCGATTCGCGGTCGGGTAAGAGATTTTAATCGCATTTGATCAATTCTTCTGGGTCGGTGACTGGGTGTTTTTGTTTGTCCCAACACTTTTCTCTTCATATTCAGACAGCCACTACAGAAACACGCAATAGTGATTACATCCCTACATGTAGGGTTGGCGTCAGGAAGGAAATACGGCCATACAATAGGGACAAATCCACATGTGCGACACAGTTTAGCAACCACGACCCCACAGATCTGGGAAAAGCGATAGAAATAGTAGTGGTAGTAAGGTTCTTTTAGAAAAATATGTTCTATTTATTTCGGAGAAGGTTTTGTGCTTACTCTTCTATCTTCTATTTCTTCTCCATTTCCTTCTTCATCATCATCATCATCATCATCTGTTTACCCTCCAGGTTCGGGTTTTCCCTCGGACTCAGCGAGGGATCCCACCTCTACCGCCTAAGGGCAGTGTCCTGGAGCTTCAGACTCTTGGTCGAGGGATACAACTGGGGAAAATGACCAGTACCTCGCCCAGGCGGCCTCACCTGCTATGCTGAACAGGGGGCCTTGTGGAGGGATGGGAAGATCGGATGGGATAGGCAAGGAAGAGGGAAGGAAGCGGCCGTGGCCTTAAGTTAGGTACCATCCCGGCATTCGCCTGGAGGAGAAGTGGGAAACCACGGAAAACCACTTCGAGGATGGCTGAGGTGGGAATCGAACCCACCTCTACTCAGTTGACCTTCCGAGGCTGAGTGGACCCCGTTCCAGCCGTCGTACCACTTTTGAAATTTCGTGGCAGAGCCGGGAATCGAACCCGGACCTCCGGGGGTGGCAGCTAATCACACTAACCACTACACCACAGAGGCGGACTTCCTTCTTCATACTGAACCTATAAAGTTCAAGGGTTCAATACCTTTCACCGTTAAGCATCGGGTCCTATAGTCATTTTCCATAAACATTCCTTCTTGGTATGGTCGTTTCCTATCTATCAGTCTGACTTCATTCCTTTTATTTATTTAAATATAACTTTCGTTCCAGGACTAAAGAGTGTAAGTCCAATGTAACTGCATTTCCGGACATAAGCTTAAAGTTTTAAAAACAAAGACGGTATGAATTATTGTGGAAGGTTTGAAATTAATAGGCCTACGTCAACATTTCAGAAAATCTTCTGCTAACTGTTGAAAATTAAATCGGTGACTTGTACTATGTAATAATTTATAATTTCGTGTTGCTATTTCTAGCCGAGTGCAACCCTTGTAAGGCAGACCCTCTGATGAGGGTGGGCGGCATCTGCCATGTGTAGGTAACTGCGTGTTATTGTGGTGGAGGATAGTGTTATGTGTGGTGTGTGAGTTGCAGGGATGTTGGCGACAGCACAAACACGCAGCCCCCAAGCCACTGGAATTAACCAATGAAGGTTAAAATGCCCGACCCGGCCGGGAATTGAACCCGGGACTCTCTCAATCGAAGGCCAGTACGCTGACCAGCCAACGAGTAGGACTGTACTATAATGACCCGATAAATCATTATTTATACTCTTACTCCCTGGCACTAAAGATATGATGATGATGATGATGATGAGATGATGATTGTTGTTTTAAAAATCTAAATAGTGATGACATCAGTCCCTTTCTCGAAATACTTTACTTCACTAATAATTGTAGATGATTAGCCTCACGGGAGTTGTCTGGTTGGATGATTACTTTCTCATGGTTTCAGGTTTATTCCTTTAGGGTTGATGATTGGCTTAGGCTAACGCTTGCTCGACGTTTTATTCTTCAATTTTGCCGCCGGGACGCGTGTACAGATTGGAGGGGTTTCCACCTGAGATATCGGAGCGTCACGTCCCTACATCACTTGTGTTTTCCTAGCATGTAAAAGATGCCAGATCCGGGAATGTAACCCCAGCTCTCATCAAGTTCTACGAACGGCACCCAGCCCCACAACTACTACATCAATCAATCAATCAATCAATCAATCAATCAATCAATCAATCAATCAATCAATCAATCAATCAATCAATCAATCAATCAATCAATCAATCAATCAATCAATCAATCAATCAATCAATCAATCAATCAATCAATCAATCAATCAATCAATCAATCAATCAATCAATCAATCAATCAATCAATCAATCAATCAATTTTATTATTACAAATTGTTTTACATCCCACCGGCACAGATAGTTCTTATGGTGACGACGGGATAGGAAAGAGCTGGGAATAGGAAGGAAGCATCTGTGGCCTTGATTAAGGTACATCCCCAACATTTGCCTGATGTGAAAATGGGAAACCATAGCAAACCATCTTCAGGGCTGCCGACGTTGGGATTCGATCCCACCATCTCCCGAATTTGAGCTGACAGCAACGTGACGCAAACAGCACAGCAACTCGCCCGTTAGTTACGCATGTCGACTATACTCAGACCTCCGAATTGTGCAGTTCCTTCACTGGTCTTAAGAGAAATGGTGCTACATCCATGTAGCACTAAAGGTGCTGTCGAAATTAGCATCCATACTCCGGAGTTCTCATAAAACATGATCCTCTGTCAGCAATTGTGAAATATGAGCCGCATGACAGGCTGAGAATTTCGTTGGTTAAATCGATTATTCCCTGCTTAACAACGCCGCCGAGGTCACACACTTCATTCACATTTTCACTGTCAATATTAGTTGATGGGTATAATGTTCGTGTGAATTTACTGGCTAACGTCTTGTAAAGCACCAAGGGTGGTGTCCATTTCCCACGTCCCCTTGTCCTTCCCGCGCGCTCTTTGCTACCGCTCATTGAAGTCTCTCGGCGCGGCGGTTCGTCCCTTGGTTCCCTGCCAATGGTAGGCCGTTCCCACGAATTGTACTTTGCATGCAGTCTCTGTCACAAGCTCAGTCTCTCCTTCTCTCTCACTCTTGTCTTGCAAATTCCGAGACATGCGTTTATGAGCTCACAGCCACGTCTTTGTTCCATAATCAGGCGTGCTGTTTCAACCAAGAAAATACAAGGTCTGTTAAGAACAAACACTTCTGGAGTGAGAAATTCTTCCTTACTAGCGACGTTCCAGGTTAAATGGGTTTAAAAATACTCCACTGTTTAAAGGAATCTTCTACGTGATGGTCTATTTATCGCTGAGGAATACTAATTCAGGAAATCATTTCAAGTAAATACCACTTTGACTAATCGAATAACATTAGGAGAGATCTCCAATAACGTGATCAACGTACCTTGTTTCGACAACAATTCATATAATATATTTCTCATTTTAGTAGCCTCCGTGGCTCAGACGGCACCGCGTCGACCTCTCACCGCTGGATACCGTGGTTCAAATCCCGGTCACTCCATGTGAGATTTGTGCGGGACAAAGCGAAGGCAGGACAGATTTTTCTCCGGGTACTCCGGTTTTCCCTGTCATCTTTCATTCCAGCAACACTCTCCATTCTCATTCCATAGCATCTATCAATCATTACTATAAATCACTTTGGGAGAGGCGACCCCATCGTACTAACAGCCTATATCTGATTCATTCATTACATCCCTGACCCGGTCAAAGACTGGAAAACAGGTTTTCATTTTCATTTGTCATTTTAAGACACTATTTTTCTGTGCCGATTTAATAGGCATATTGACAAGATTGAACGCATTAAATTCAAGTGTCTCTGGATACAATTTAAAAAACGCCAGTCCAAGATATTAAACCCACTGGTACTGGTTCCTTAAAGAACCTCACTTTATTGCAAAACGTCAACACTTAGAACCGTTAAAAATTGAAGGGATTTATACTATACTTCATCATATTAATCTTTTTCTCTGTTATCCCGCTCAGGTGGGGTCGACATTTCTGGGGAGCCGTTTTTATCTTCCTCAGTCTCACACATCGCCTTCTGTCAGTCCTTTCTCTGCCAAGTCCCTTCGCGCTGTGTACCAATCTTGTTTCCGGTCGATCTCTTCCTTTGCTCCCTTCCACACTCATTCCCCCAACGTAGATGTTCTTGTTTAGTTCCAGCTGGTGAAGTGTATCTTACTACTAGTGGGTAAATTGTCCTAGTGCCCCCACCAATTATTATTATTATTATTATTATTATTATTATTATTGTAGGACGCTCGGGTTAGCGGTAGTGATCCTGTCTCTTATATAGGGCTACTCAACCTAAGTGAGAACAATAGAGGAGTTATCCGATTACAGCTCCGGTCTGGAAAGACAAAACTAACAGCAGAGAGTAGTCTATTGATCACGCTGACCACACATCATCTCGTAATCTGCAGGCCTCCGGACTGAAGAGTGATCACATGGTAGGTTTCGGCTTATCAGGGCTCAAGTGTCATGGAGTTTGGTTATTATTATTATTATTATTATTATTATTATTATTATTATTATTACTTCATTCCAGATCAAAGAGCGCATTTGAATTTGTTAGCTTGGTCTGACATATTCCCTTTGAACTTCTTCTACTTCTGCTTCCCATATCTCTTCATGAATTCACTGTGGTGATTTTTCCGTTCTTCTGTCCACTGTTTTCCAGTGGTCTTCCTTTGCTTTTTTCACGAATTTGTGATTTTCAACCAGAATTCAAAGAACTTTACGATTTTATGGCATCGTCTGTAGCGTTTCTTTCTTATAAACCCTGCTTAATTTTATTCTTCTTCTTCTTTATTATTATTATTATTATTATTATTATTATTATTATTACGCCCGCCTTCGTAGCTAGCGTAATGGTTAGTGTTATTAGCTGCCGTCGTCAGGTCTCCGGGTTCGATTTCTGGTACTGCCAGAAATTTAAGAATGGCAGGAGGGCTGGTATGTGGTTGAAATTGTATATGCAGCTCACATCCATTGGGGGTATGTCTGCAAAGAGCTGCACCACCTCGGGATGAGGACACCTAGGGATTATTATTAATTTATGATTATTGCGTAGAGGGTAAGTGAAGTAGAAGGAGAAAAAAGTAAGCTTGTGGTTTTGCGTGGCTGTCGATAGCTTGATCATAGGAATGGATCCTCTAGCTTTACACTGAACCCGAATGGCGGGACATAAGTTTTTATTTGAAATCACATCTTTCATTGACCATGGTTCGAAATGGGGCCGCGTTGAAGAAATGCCAGAAAGATAAAGTCACTTGGCTATCATGGCTCAAGCAGAGGGAGATCAAGTAAAGGATCGTTAGACTCGGTTTTCAGTTATTTAAACGTTAGAAGTGTGAAACTAACCTGGATCAAAACGCTAGTTGTAAATAGAGGATTATGAAGGCCAGAGGCCAGCAGTCTGAACACTAAATTACGAATGTACTCGACGGATTGAGTTGTGCGCATGAACTGCCTTTGTTTATGGGGTCCTGCAGGACGAATGGGGGCGGATAGGTTTTCCAAGAAATTAATGGTCTTGGTCATGGGCGATAAGACAAGTAGAAGTGATCAACGAGACGATGGTTAAATTCAATTTTTAAATGGAAGTAAGAGAGGCCACAGAGCTACAGAAATTGAAAAATAGGTGTTTTGAAGGGGTGTAGTTTATTCACACTCGCTTGCAATAATAATAATAATAATAATAATAATAATAATAATAATAATAATAATAATAATAATAATAATAATAATAATAATAATAATAATGCTTTTTACGTCCCACTAACTACTTTTATGACGGTTTTCTGAGACGCCGAGATGCCGGAATGTTGCCTCTCAGGAGTTCTTTTACATGTCAGTAAATTTACCGATACGAGACTGACGTATTTGAGCACCTTCAAATACCACCGGACTTAGCCAGGAACGAACCTGCCAAGTTGGGGTCAGAAGGACAGCGCCTCAATTGTTTGACCCAGTCAGCCAGGCCACAGGCTTGCATAAATAACGCTAAAAGGCATAATAGTCCATAATGAAGGTGACGGCCTCATTGAAACACGTTTAGTTAGGTTTCCAACCATATTTACGTTTCCTTGCCTACATGTACTTTATTCTCTTAATATGAGTATTTCTTCTGACCTCTAACCAGGGAAGTTGTTTCGCTGGTTTGACTTCATCTTCCGGTACCCTCCAATTCTGGATTCTTTGTTTAAAGATACTTCTATCTAGGATATCTTGTTCCGTTACCCTACTCAGCCGCAAATCACCCACCACTGCCTGGTGCCATCTGGGTTTAACTTTGAGATTCCAAACTTGTGTTAGGATCTGTTTCGTCAGCCTGCTGTCAGATATACGGAGCACATGACCGAAGAAACTCAGCCTCCTACTCCTGATGACGTCCGTTACTTTGCCCACTTTGTTATGCACATTTTCATTTTTTTCTGAGCTTCCATGCTCCTTCTATTTTAATGGGTCCTAGGATCTTTCTCCCTATCATTCGCTCTAGTTTATCCAGTTCTCGTTTTAAAGTTTTATTTCTCAAGCTCAATGTTTCTGATGTATATAAAGCTTCTAGTCTTACAACCGCCTGGTAGTGTCGGATCTTAGCTCCCCATGATAATGCTCTCTTATTGTATATCTCAAGAGTTTTCGTGTATGCTACCTTAATTTTCATTAATTTTGCCTCCACACCCTGTTCTTCATATCTAGCCACTCTCCTAAATATTTGAAAGATTCAACCTCTTGAGCATCGCCCTGTGTTGTTTTTATCTTAAGTGGACTCTCCTTAATATTGGCCATATATTTTGATTTTTCAATTGAGACTTTCAGACCTATTTTGCTTGCCTGGTGATAAAGTTCCTCAGTATGTTGCTCAGCTGATTCATCATGATCTTCTTCTTCTTCTTCTCCTCCTCCTCCTCCTTCTTCTTCTTCTTCTTCTTCTTATTGTTATTATTATTATTATTATTATTATTATTATTATTATTATTATTATTATATTTCAGGTGAAGATGGGAATGTATTGCAAATGCTACCTATGGAAGTAAAACCTTATTATCCTATCCGTAAGAAAATTAAGGAATTGTATTTTGCCTATAAATTGGCTGACCACACTACCTTTTACAAGAATAATTTCTTTGCGTCGCAGGCCTGCGAGTGTTAAAACACTTGACCAGCTCGGAAAGTCGTGATCGGAATGATAATCATGTTCTCTTGTTGAATACAGCAGTGCATCGCTACAGTGTGACACTGATATTCAGTTTCACTGATCCTTCCACTGTGATTTCATCCCGTCTTTAAGATGGACATGCACAATTCCTCACTGTTTCGTAGTGAGCTAGTGAATTTTTGTCACGAGCTCAACTACTCCTTTATACATACAAAGATGTTTTCCGTGAAAGTTCTCACTTTTCGTTTTGTCATTCTAGCTAGCAACGCGAAGCTCGTCGTATCCTGTTCTATCACGACCTCTGAATGATCACTTACGGTGGATGTACAACGAATTAGGAATTCTAAGGTTGAAAACATTTCTTAGCAGACATAGTTCGAAAAACGTAAAGTTAAGCAATTTTCTGAATCGTGCCGAACGTTCAAGGGCAAAAGGGCCGGAACAAGTTTCAAATTGTGAGTCTTGGATACTTCTATCAAACTAAAAACAACAAATTTCGAAAATCATTTCCGGCCTAAATGCAGTTCCGGAAATACAGCCTAAATCGCTTGTTTCTTTACCCCTTTCCTCTTTGAGATTCAAACCCTAGCCAAATTGAATTATTTACGTAATTCTTTCTGTAATATGTTCCTTCGTTCAGTACCCTCAGGTGTTTTTGAATTTTTGAAAAATGTCCGCGCCGAATGTAGTTATTAAGGGCTTAAGTGAAACTCTGCACTGACTCACATTAGCGATCGTAGTGGTGCTTAAGTGAAACTGTGCATTGACTCACATTAGCGATCGTAGTGGTGCTTAAGTGAAACTGTGCATTGACTCACATTAGCGATCGTAGTGGTGCTTAAGTGAAACTGTGCATTGACTCACATTAGCGATCGTAGTGGTGCTTAAGTGAAACTGTGCATTGACTCACATTAGCGATCGTAGTGGTGCTTAAGTGAAACTCTGCACTGACTCACATTAGCGATCGTAGTGGTGCTTAAGTGAAACTGTGCATTGACTCACATTAGCGCTCGTATTGGTACTTAAGTGAAACTCTGCATTGACTCACATTAGCGATCGTAGTGGTGCTTAAGTGAAACTGTGCATTGACTCACATTAGCGATCGTAGTGGTGCTTAAGTGAAACTCTGCATTGACTCACATTAGCGATCGTAGTGGTGCTTAAGTGAAACTCTGCACTGACTCACATTAGCGATCGTAGTGGTGCTTAAGTGAAACTGTGCATTGACTCACATTAGCGATCGTAGTGGTGCTTAAGTGAAACAATGCATTGACTCACATTAGCGATCGTAGTGGTGCTTAAGTGAAACTATGCATTGACTCACATTAGCGATCGTAGTGGTGCTTAAGTGAAACAATAACCGGGCGAGTTGGCCGTGCGCGTAGAGGCGCGCGGCTGTGAGCTTGCATCCGGGAGATAGTAGGTTCGAATCCCACTATCGGCAGCCCTGAAGATGGTTTTCCGTGGTTTCCCATTTTCACACCAGGCAAATGCTGGGGCTGTACCTTAATTAAGGCCACGGCCGCTTCCTTCCAACTCCTAGGCCTTTCCAATCCCTTCGTCGCCATAAGACCTATCTGTGTCGGTGCGACGTAAAGCCCCTAGCAAAAAAAAAAAAAAGTGAAACAATGCATTGGCTCACATTGCGATCGTAGTGGTGCTTAAGTTAAACAATGCATTGACTCACATTAGCGATCGTAGTGGTGCTTAAGTGAAACAATGCATTGACTCACATTAACGCTCGTATTGGTGCTTAAGTGAAACAATGCATTGACTCACATTAGCGATCGTAGTGGTGCTTAAGTGAAACTATGCATTAACTCACATTAGCGATCGTAGTGGTGCTTAAGTGAAACAATGCATTGACTCACATTAGCGCTCGTAGTGGTAGCAAAGGCAAACTGCTAATCTAATCGACCGGATAACGATGATTACGAAAAGGATTATAATTTTTTAGGAGTAAATAAAGAATATATTCTCATACTTTATTATATGTTATTTACCTAAAATTCGTAGCTCTTATCCCTGGGATATTTTTCAACATTGAGTTGCTTGTCTGAAGGGATAGAACTCTCGATTTTTTAATTCTAGTCGCATTTCAGGAACTTTCATTACGTTGCGTTTGCCTAGGACATATGTTCGAATTTAGATTAAGTTAAAGCACTCCTTTTGATCTGGGTAATGTGGCAATTCAATTACTTACCACTAGAGGTTTTCAGGGTTCGATATTTTTCCAGCAGATCCTTTTGATCTAGGTATGGTGGGCCATTTAGCTACTCTAAATATAGGTCTTCAGCTTTCGAAAATGTTTTCCAGCAGATACTCCTAACAACGAAATATCCTGTTCTAATAGGAGGAGTTTGGAATATAATGATGAACAAGGTCAGCAATCCTGTTTGCACAAACATTTGCCGGATGAAAGCTCATCATCTCCAGGTATGCCTACGTGATGAAGATATTGCAGCAGTTTTGGTACTATCAATCTAAGGTATGCCAAGACGTATTGAAGCTGTTGTAAAACGAATATGTAGTGCTAAAAAAGCATTAAATCTTATGTGATGCAGAAATAAATGTTCTGGATTTAATCACTCGGTTTTATGCTTACAACGTATAAAAACTATTTACAAACTGAAATAAAACCAGAGTGTGATTAGCTATAGCTATGTTCTCTTATTGTATATCCCAAGAGTCTTCATGTATGCAGCCTTAATTTTCATTAATTTTGCCTTCAGACCCTGTTCTTCATATCTAGCCACTCTCCTAAATATTTGAAAGATTCAACCCCTTGAACATCGCCCTGTGTTGTTTTTATCTTAAATGGACTGTCCTTAATATTGGCCATATATTTTGATTTTTCAGTTGAGACTTTGAGACATATTTTTCTTGGCTGATGATAAAGTTCCTCAATCTGTTACTAAGGATTCGATTCCGGGCTCTGCCACGAAATTTGAAACGTGGTACGAGGACTGAAACGAGGTCAACTGAGTAGAGGGGGTTCGATTCTTCCTCAGCCATCCTCGAAGTGGTTTTCCGTGGTTTGCCAATCCTCCTTCAGGCGAATGCCGGGATGGTACCTAAGGTACTTATGGTACTTATTGTACTTAAGGCCACGGTCGCTTCCTTCCCTCTCCCTTGTCTATCCCTTCCACTCTTGCCATCCCCACACAAGGCCCCTGCTCAGCATAGTAGGTGAGGCAGTCTGGGCGGGTTACTAGTCCTCCTCCCCAGTTGTATCCCCAACCTAAAGCCACACGCTCGAGAACACTGCCTTTGAGGCAGGATCCCTCGCTGAGTCCAACGGAAAACCAACCCTGGATGGTAAATGGATTATGAAAGAAAGAAAAAAAATCAGAAAAAATCCAAAAATTCCTAATTCGTTGGACGCCTACCTAGTGTTCAAACCATGACCCACTGGTGCTAGCGAGGAAATATAATATAATTGATTGTGGTGCTTTGCAAGTAAGTAGGTAGTATGTCCGTACTGGAACGCTTTTGCACCTACAGGTGTCAGATGAAGGGAAATTACTTTAGAAGGTCGTAAGATTTACGGCTTGATTGTGGCTACATCATGATGGATGCAGCACTTTTGCATCTCTCTCTTGGACCAAGCTGGAGCAAAATATGGTTTTCACACAAGTGTCAGACATATTAGGCTGTGACAGCATGAATGCTACTGAGGTACGGGAACCTGAGCAGGACTAGATCATTTGTATGTTCTGAAAGGTGCTACTCATGCAGTAAATCATGTCTAGCTCGGTGAGGAAAGCAATGCCATACTACCTGACTCGTCATCTTGCCTTTAACACCTCATGATGGCACTGTCATCTGAATAACCTTTGGTGGTTCTATTTGAGGAAACCATCAGTCTCAGGACAGATGGCTTGACAGACAAAAGATTCAGCTGCAATGCAAGCAAATCTACGTCTACACAGACTATAAATCTATATGGAGGAATGGAATGTGAAGGTTTCTCCTATCTGTAACCCCGGCCTAACGGACACTAGGAATTAACCTGGTACTATTGCTTGTAGTAAGCCCACCTGTGGCCATGATCAATAAGGCGTAGAAGTATAAACGGTCTGACACTGCTTATCGGTTCGAGTTCCGTTGGTCGAAAAAATTTCACCATCAGAATGTAGGCGGGCAGGGTGGGGAAGGTGATGATACACAGTTTCTAATCACTAGACAGCGTGCCAAAAGCCTGGATTAAATTCCAAACCTCTCCGCCGTGCTCATAAGGAGTGAGGGCATATGGCGCCGTTGATGGTGATTCGTCCGTCGGATGGCGGCATTAAGCCTTGAGCAGACCCCTTGGTGCTATTCGACAGGAGTAGGCTATGTGCCGGCAGCGGGTTTCACCCTCTCCCTTCCTACTGTAACTTCAACTCATTAATTCCCCTGTCGAGGTTGGCGTCAGGAAGGGCATCCGGTCATGAAAACCCGCCACGACAGATTCATCTCACCTCATATCCGACCCCTAAGAGAAATGGAACAAGGATTGACAATAAAAGTCAACAAACATATAATACATTCTCCATGTGGTCATCTAGCCAACTGTCAGTTACGAGAAAAATACCTTGTGTTGAACGAACGACTGCATAAATCTCTTCAGTACTACCATCACGTTACCGAGAAGTTTACAATCTACTCATCATGTACCACGAATCACGAAAACGACAGGCTGTGAGCCTCTATTGTTAGTAGTTGTTCAAACTATAATCCGTCTATAGTCACGCATTCTCTCAAGAATTCTGTTTTTTAACACTTCTCATCATTGTTCTAATCTCTGTTTATAAAAGGCCAACTTCGACTGGCTGTAATCAATGCCCAGCCGTAACTACGCCACGTAAACGAATTAAACTTCGAGTGCACATATATTTTACAGTGCAGGTGCTCTCTAAGGGAATATTTTTGGATATTCCGTTGCTAAGGGGGTAAAAAGTTGCGTGAGCTGTTCAAATGAGTACATTTATGTCTAAAAAATTAACAGTTTAACAGACGTTAAAACTGGTATTTGAAATCTACATGAACAATAAAGAAACACGTATTTTCTTGTTTTCGGAATATTCCCTTAACAGGTTGAAGAATAGTGAAAAAAGGGTTGAATACCTTTTATGACGATACTTATATCTCAAAGCCTGAAGATGTTATTGCCACGAAAATTGGTATTTTTAATCTCCTCTAAAAATAAAGAAACACGTATTTTCCTGTTTTCGGAAAATCCACTCAACGGGGGAAGGGAGTGAACAGGAGTGAAAAATGGTTGAATTTTTAAAATGCATAGGCTATATCAAGAGTATATCTAAAAATAATGAAACATACCGCAGACGTGAAAATTGGTATTATTAATCTCTTTTAAAAATAAAGAATTTTTTTTTCTGGAAGGACACTAAGGGGGCTGGGGGTGATGGACTGAAAATTGGGTTGAATTATTTTTATTCTGATACCGATATCTCAAAAACTGAAGATGTTACAGACGTGAAAATTGGTATTTAGAATCTTCATTAAAAATAAAGAAATACGTAGTGATTGTTTTTGGGAAAATCCACTTAAGGGGGCTTGAAAAGAAGTGATATAGTGATTGAAGTATTTTTTATTATGATACTTATCTATATAGACCGAGCTCGATAGCTGCAGTCGCTTAAGTGCGGACAGTATCCAGTATTCGGGAGATAGTAGGTTCGAACCCCACTGTCGGCAGCCCTGAAAATGGTTTTCCGTGGTTTCCCATTTTCACACCAGGCAAATGCTGGGGCTGTACCTTAATTAAGGCCACGGCCGCTTCCTTCCCACTCCTAGCCCTTTCCTGTCCCATCGTCGCCATAAGACCTATCTGTGTCGGTGCGACGTAAAGCAACTATCTATATAGATAAAATCGTAACGACCGTGTGTCCGTACATTTACTATTTTGGCGAAATCATAGTGCATTTATTCGTTTCAGGTGTAATAATTACCATATTTTAGCTTTCGTTTCCTGAATATCCTCATTTTTACCCCTCTCTCCAAAATCAAGATGGCGGCAGAATCTGCCAGACGAGCTAGAAAATTGAAATTTGGGAAAATTACAGATTTTATCCTGTAACCGACGGAAAAATTCCAAGATGTTCAAATTGTTCACTTTTTACCCCGGAAAATATCGACATATGGAGCCAATTTTTACGACGGTGCGGCCCTTAGTTTCGATGTATTTCGCGGCTAAAAAGAAAGTCGTATTTAAAAGCGGATGGCATAATCGAACTCAGCATAAAGATATCTACAACATTGGTGTTTGGACCCGCGGTGTAGGGGGAACGCGTCTGCCTGTCACTCTGTGGCCCCGGGTTCGATTCCCGGCTGGGTCAGTGGTTTTTAATTGCAAATAATTATTATCCCTGGCCTGAAGACTGGGTGTTTGTGTCGTCCTTAACGTTCCTTTTCTCACATTCAACACTCTACACTTCCTCCATTCCAATTACACGCAGGTTCATATCACATGGTGCAAGTAGGGGCAAAATACGCCCCGAAAAAAAAAAAGAAAAAAAAAAGGAAGAAGGAAGAAGGAAAAAATTGGTCCTGCGACGTTTGGTCGTATCTCCTTCCATTATACGTTATAAAGAGCAGCATTTCTCGATTTTACGTAAATTTTACACGTATACTTCATACTTTGACACAGTTATAGGAAAGATAGCGTCGTCAAATTTGGCACGCATATTTAAACAACTCGTGAGCATATATAAACCAAATTTCATAATTCTACGTTCCACATAAGTATGCGAACAGTAGTGTGAAGTGTTAAAAATGTGCCCAAATTTCGCCCTATTCAAAGTTTATAACTCAATCTAACCCATAAATATGGGAGATAAGAGAAAATGTTATAGGACTAACCGTGTAGAACGATAAAGGGGACGTCTGATAGCACAACCCGTTTGTCGATATAAATGAAGGTCTGCAATATGTAAACTGCATATCCTTTCGTATGTCGATTTATGTATATTCATTGAAGTCGATTTGTAGCGATTTAGAAGGTGGGGTCTGCCATCATACAAATCGTTAGTGACTCTCAGCAGGAGGGCGTCTGCTATTGTAATCAATACTTCCCACATCGATTTTGACTGGCAGCAGGAATGGGTTCCTTCTCCAACTCCTGCGTGACGATCATTAGTAAGGAGCGCCTATCATTTCAATGAATAGTTCCCTTCCCCATCTGACTGGCAGAAGGCAAGGGAGCATGCAATTTTCTTCAAAACTCTCCTACCCGACTGTGTCTTGAAGTAGGAAAGGGGACCTGCCATTGTAACGAAAACTCCCCAAATCGATTTGCGAGCGCACAGTAGACAAGGAGGACTTCTATTATGACGGACATTTCCCAACTCAATTGTGAATGGCAGTTGGCAAGTAAGCCTACCGTTATCATCACAACTCCGCAGCTCGCACTCTAGATTGGAAACAACGTATGGGGACCTCTTCATGCTGTTTCTCGGACAACGCTAACAGACATGCTATTTAAAAAATATTATTCACTGCGTGGACAGTAATCTTCTTTGATATCCATATTCAGTGTAGAATGCCGTAGCGAAGCACGGGTACATTTCCTAGTACTTTATATAGAAGTTCCTCTACAGTACGCAGGTTATTCCTGTGAACTTAAACGTCAAGGTAACGTATGTGCCATGACCGTTCATAATGATCCTGAGATCAGAAAACTCTTTGGTTGTTTCTAAAGAATATCTAACCGAGTGAGTGGCTGCGTGGTTTGAGCCACGTAGCTGTCACGTTGTATTCGGAAGTCAGTGCGTTTGAACCCTACTGTCGCCATCCCTAAAGACGTTCACCTATGGTTTTCCATTTTCACACCAAGGAAATGTTGGGTCTGTACGGTCAATTCCTTCTCGTTTCTAGCCCTGTCCTATCCCATTGTCGTCATAAGACATATCTGTGTCGGTGCAACGTAAAGCGAATCGTAAAATATAAATAATCTCGAGTACGATGTGCTATTTTAAACAGAATTCTGTTAAAATGATAAATGTTGATTTTCATTATCGAGCAGTTGTTCAGAACGAATCGGTGCGAGAACTTGTTTAATTGAATTTAGAATACCTTCAGATATTATTAAATCCATCACACTGTCTTTGTCCGACTCTTTGGCTGAATGGAGAGCGCTGTGACCTTTGGTTCGGAGAGTGTTGGTTTCGATTCCCGGCCGGATAGGGTTTTCTTAATAGCGTCCGATTAATTCTTCTGGCTCGGGAAATGGCTGTTGGCGTTTGTCCCAATACTCTCTTCTTCACATTTAGGCAATACAAAACACTACCAACCGCCACAGGAACAACGCAACAGGCTTGGCGTCCGGAATGGCATCCGGCCATAAAACAGGGCCAAATGCCTAAATGCGTGGCACATTTCGCACCAGCAACCCTACAGGTGTGTGAAAAGCGGTAGAAGAAGAAAACCACACTTCCTGTTGTTACTTCACATCGTGGGTCATAGACTTCGTATATTAATAGGGGTTTTTCTGTGCCCATTGCGCTATTAATTTGTAAATGTATATAAATTAAACATCGCTGAAACTAAAAGGCGACTGTTGGGACCTTGGCGCAGCGGTCACTTCACCAGCTGCGGGTGAAGGTCAATGATATAACTTCCTCTATCACATTGTTCAGCGCCCGTATTTAAAGAGAAACTCGTTTTCGTAACAAAGAATTTTCGATTCATGTAAACCTGTCTAAACCAGCCCCAATTTTATGAGCGGTGTATTATGACGATCTGCGGATAACGTAAATTTGAAATATAAATGGAAGCAAATTTAGTAAAGAACCATTATAACACGGTTAGCATGAAAGATCAGAGAGATTTCGAACTAATTGAAAACGCGCAGTAATTTTATTGTAAAAATAATTATTTCTTATGGCTATTGATAGGTAGCCTGCAGCAACTGTTATAAAACAGATCCTCTGATGAGGGAGGAAATTGTCTGGTGTGGATGAGAATTTGTGTGTTAGTGCGATGGACGATAGTGTTGTGTGTGGTGTGTGAGTTTCAGATATCCTGGACACAGAGAAAGTAAGCCGTCCCCGAGAGAAGTGAAAAAATAAATTTCTATTAAAATCGCTCACCTCAACCGTAGGCCAAGACGCTGGCCACTGATATATGGAGCCGATTCGTGAAAACATTATGTTAGGCAGTTATTGCCATATTAAACTTATGGTTGACTAGCAAACGTACCCGTGTTTCGCTACGGTATTCTACATTGTATACGGATTTCTCCGTAAATTACTCTAAAGGCAGTGAGTAAGATTAGATTCAATTGCATGTCTCTTAGCGATATCCGAGAAACAAAACAGGGAGGACGCCATACGTTGTTTCGATGTAAGGCAGACTTTGGAGAAGTTTTCTTGATAATAGCAGGCCACATTTCCTACGGCCAATCACAATGAAGTTCAGGAGTTTCTGCTATTACGTCAGGCTCACTTGGATACTGCCATTCACAATAGAGATGGAGAGTTTTCATTATGAAGAGTTGGAGAGTATTGATTATAATCGGTAAATGCATCGCAATATAACGTATCAACAATCGAAACACGACAATAAATTGTAGGGCCAAAATTTTAGATCTCTTCAAATTGAAAAGCGATTGTGCTATCTGTTTTGCAATGCGACGTACAGTTTAGCCACCAACTACCCAGAAACGAAGGTCTGCACCGTCATTGAAATGCATCCATACTTCTATATTTTCCGGAGCCGAATGTTATACATTCGAACAGCCTGGAATTTTTCCTCAAAGAAAAGAATGTCCAGTTTTCGGGATTCACACTCACATACATACGGAGTAATTAAGGAAGAAGGTAATACAGTTGAGGAAGTTGAAATTAACAGAAAAGAGGATTATAAATGTGGAAAGCCGGGTAGGGCAAATATGTAAATACCAAGTGGATGTATTGGAAAATAAAATACTCCTTAATAAATTGTGATGGTGGGAGGTTGTGGGTTCGGATCCCACTGGTGTCCGGTTGGCCATTTTTGTTCTGTACTTAACTTCTCTTCAACACGTATTAAATGTACGTAACACGACCTAAAAGGTTGAAAGTCTGTTTCGATTAACAACGCCCTTTAGTGCTATTCGAGGACGATTGTAACCTCCAACGGTATTCTGCCAAAGTCCCGCAGAATGGCCACTTGACGTCTCTCTCGATTTCTACCCAAGGAACAACCACAAGTTTACAGAAATGATGACGAAAATGACATTAGGTTACTTCCCTGCTGGCAAGCAAGACGTTGCCATGGTAACATGTAGGTTCATTGTGTCTGTCGATCACTCAATACAGAGCATGAGACCCGCAGCAAATAGTAATTTTCCCCGTCATTTGCAGAGTAAGAACAAAAGATGTTTATAATGAAGGGAATTTCACATATAGTCCACTGATTTTATAGAAAATTAATAGTATAAGAGGGAATGGAAGGAAACTGTTCTGTTTTCCTATAAAACTCCCGTCTGTTCAGAGATTATTTAATCATGTATATATCAAAACCTTCCCCGGGATGATTATACTCTAAATATGAAGTTTGAGGAGATCTATCCAGCCATTTCACCGTGTTGGTGGAAGAAACAGGAGAAACAGACACAAAAAATAAAAACCACTGATACTGTCTTTAGTTGACCTAAAACCAATAAATATCTGAAAAATTGGCAAAACAAACGAAATTACAGACAGAGGACCCCCTACAACTTTATTTATGTCTAAGGTAAGGGTTATTCTGCCCGAAGGCAGGTCCGAACCTCCTCAGAGGTGTTCCTGAGCCGGAGTTTACGTGCGGTAGGGTGGCCAGTTCCTTTCCGCTCCTCCATTCCCTTACCCCCCACCAACAGCGCGTGGCAACCCATCCAACTCCCGACCAAGCCCAATGTTGCTTAACTTCGGAAATCTCACGGGATCCGGTGTTTCAACACGGCTACGGCCTTTGGCTATTTATGTCTATACAGAATATTTCCTCCTTTCTGTTGTCAGAAAGGGCATTCCCTCCATTGTACAATAGTGTGTCCCACTCCCAGCGGGGACGGGAGACATCATGCATGTTCCGAGCGGTATATTCATAACCTCCCGAGTATTCTATTACCGATATTATAATATTTATTGCTTATTTATGGACTATCCTTTATCATGAGTATTAACCTTTCCTGCAGGTGGTGTTGAAAGTGGTGTCCTTCAGTATTCAAACATTCCTGGCATCTTATAACAACATCGCTATTCACCCGCATGCATTCTTATTGTGTAATTGTCCTAATTACTGTTGCCATATTATTCTTAAGTTCATCTATGCTGTGAGGATTATATCTTTAAACCTAGAATACTAACGTTATTCGCAAGTTGCCCAATACGTACAATTTACGTACAAGTCCATATATACGTTAAAACAATAATGCCAACTCCACATTGTTGCCAGAAGTAATATCTTATTTAAGAATTACGAAGTATAGTCTGCATTATCTTGTTAGTAAAGAATAATTCTAAACACCTAAGTAGATCAGCTTCTACGTTCAACGCAGGTGTTGGTCGGATATGAACTATGTTGTTCTTTCTTGGGTATTTTCCTGTGTTTGAATCAGTTGTTCTCCATATATGCCCATCCTTATCAAAGAGTTTATCCACTTCACAATCAAAAAAAGCTGTTCTAGATGCTGACAGGCTGAAGCTGAGCTGTTTGAAGTAGTCGCTTCTGTTATTCTATTCCTAGTTCTATTTTGAGATTTCTCCATCTATGGCCGCTCAATTTCCTGAATTTCAACAGAAGCTCGTAAATTTGGATCACAGTCGAGATTATCTTCGGAATATAATAAATGTTATTTGCTTTACGTCCCACTAACTACTTTTAACGGTTTTCGGAGACGCCGAGGTGCCGGAATTTAGTCCCGCAGGAGTTCTTTAACATGCCAGTAAATCTACCGACACAAGGCTGTCATATTTGAGCACCTTCAAATACCACCGGACTGAGCCAGGATCGAACCTGCCAAGTTGGGGTCAGAGGGCCAGCGCCTTAACCGTCTGAGCCACTCAGCCCGGCTATCTTCGGAACCATCGTCACTGGGTGAATAGTTCGGATCGTCGTTGGAGAGTCTTCGTGCTCAGATTCGGTTTCTAAACGGTTGTCTCCCCCCTTCATACAGCTCGTCAAGAATACGGCACAGGGCGAGTTGGCAGTGCGGTTAGGGGTGCGAAGCTGTGAGCTTGCATCCGGGAGATAGTGGATTAGAGCCCCACTGTCGGCAGTCCTGAAGATAGTTTTCCGTGGTTTCCCATTTTCACACCGGCAAATGCTGGAGCTGTACCTTAATTAAGGCCACGGTTACTTCTTCCTTCGCACACCTAGGCCTTTCCTATCGCATCGTCACCGTAAGACCTGTCTGTGTCGGTGCGACGTAAAGCCTATTCTGATGACGATGATGCTTGTTGTTTAAAGGGGCCTAACATCGAAGGTCATCGACTTCGAAAGCCTATAAAAAAAATGGGTTGGCAATTGAACTCCTCCTATTTCACTCTTCGTTTATCCACTGTGTCCTGAAAAGCCACAAGCAAGCATGCGCAATGAGCAACCTACCCGCATACGAGAACATCCGAGTACCTGTTACATACTAATACGAAAGTTGTACGTACGAACGATAATACGTAATAAAAAACGCATAGACTTACCGAAAATGAACTCTCCCGGCAGTCTCTCCTTACACATGCATCTAATTGCTATGGTGACATCATCCACACTGATCAGTGGAAACAATGCATGCAGGTGGTATGTTGGGAGTAATGCGGGAAGGAGTAGGACGCAGTTACAGTGCGCGCAACTTTTAGTAATACATGGGTTCCTTAGTGCTGAATCGGTAGACCTCGTTTATCTCCCAGATTCGTATTGGCAACCTTTCAAACATAAAATATGAATCGATTATGCATTGTCGTGAGACATCTGGTGTATACTTTACGTACTAGTATTGTTGTTGCACGGCGAACTTGATGTTGGTTGTTTACACAGCAAAACCAAAATATAGGTTAGGATTGAACATGAGCGAGGAAAACAGGCTTCATAATAAAATTTATGCTGTTGGCATCATGGCAGGTGAAACAGGTCACGTCGTCCTTCGTCTTCCCCCATCCACTGTGATCTGAACACCATTGAATTGGCTTAGGTAAAAATAAAACGCGAATTCAAACGACGCAATATTACGGGGGACATGCCAGCAGTTAACTTACAACGACTGACCATCGGGGCATTCCATTTAGTATCTGCCGCAAATTGGGAAGGGTATTGCAGAAAGGTGAAAGAACTGGAAGGGGTATACTGGAGGCAAGACGGTGTCATGGAAATAGCCATGGACGAGATTGTAATTAATAGTACTGCAGATAGCAGTGACGATTGTGAAAGTTATTGTTGAAGTGATATGTCTGGGTATTAATAATACTGCAGATAACAGTGACGATTGTGAAAGTTATTGTTGAAGTGATATGTCTGGGTATTAATAATACTGCAGATAACAGTGACGATTGTGAAAGTTATTGTTGAAGTGATATGTCTGAGTATTAATAGTACTGCAGATAGCAGTGACGATTGTGAAAGTTATTGTTGAAGTGATATGTCTGGGTATTAATAATACTGCAGATAACAGTGACGATTGTGAAAGTTATTGTTGAAGTGATATGTCTGAGTATTAATAGTACTGCAGATAACAGTGACGATTGTGAAAGTTATTGTTAAAGTGATATGTCTGAGTATTAATAGTACTGCAGATAACAGTGACGATTGTGAAAGTTATTGTTGAAGTGATATGTCTGGGTATTAATAGTACTGCAGATAGCAGTGACGATTGTGAAAGTTATTGTTGAAGTGATATGTCTGGGTATTAATAATACTGCAGATAACAGTGACGATTGTGAAAGTGACTATGGAAGTGATATTTTAGAGAATTCATGCTAAGATAATAAAGGTTTAGAAAATTCAAATCGATCAATCATACTATAGATTCAATTCAGATTTCATTTCCATTAAGTTGGCAGTATTACCGGAACCGGGAGAGCCCCCTCCTTACTTCTCACTGCCGTATAAAACCAGGTCTCACTAAAAATTGTGCGTACTGTACATGACGCATACACGTTAGTATTCTAGGGTTAAACTTTATTTTTTAGGGTTTCCCAAAATAAAAGTCGCACACAGGATGACCGGAAAAGCGGGAGGTCCATAACCCTTTCGACATCATAAAAAATCGCCTCTATGTCTTGTAAAGAATCATGTGCAGCATGAGCTGTAGCAGAATCCTTTCATAAAAGGCATTAAGTGATCTCGTTGTTCTTAACCTATTCGCGAGACATCTAACTGATTCTCTACCTGTTTGATAAGCGTGGTTTTAGAGCGCGCCTTTGTATTTAACTGAGGCTAGAATTGGAATGAAATCAACCGTGGTCTAAATGTAAGGTATCATCTCAGCATTCACCTTGAATTGAATTGGAGAAACCACGTAATACCACTTTTTATTTCACCGAAACTAGAATTTCAACCAAATTCCCCTCTCAGATATGTTCCCTAAGGCTTAGTGCACCATGTTCAACTCCCTTAAACTGCTAAAGCACGGAGAAAATTACGAACCAGCAACAGAAAAAGTAATTAAATTATCCGATATTTTTAACGAAGGAAGCCATTCTTTTTCATTGTCGAATTAATAGAAATTTAAGTTTTCAGTCTGTTGAAGCACAAAAATCAACACGTAGAACTAAATTACAAAATAGCTGCAAAGGAGATGAAAAGTCTTAAAAGTTATGTAAAATGATTCGAGGTGGTTTTGGTGCCGGTTTATATTTCCTAGCAAATCAATGTCATTGTGAAATAATTCACAGCCGGTTTCCAATCATTCGACCGGCTCAGGAATGAAATGAATTAAGCCCTATCTAGCGGCGAGATTAGTAATTGTGCCGGCTGCCGAAGCCTGTCCCACTCCTCTGGGTCAATGGTTAATGACTAACAGATGAAATGAAATGATATTGGAGAGTTTTCGTAGAATAGAAGATGGCACTGAAAACCTGAGTACCTGGAGGAAAGCCTGTCCCGCCTTCCCTTTATCCAGCACAAATCTCACATGGAGTGACAGGGATTTGAACCACGGAACCCAGCGGTTAGAGGCCGGCGCGCTGCTGCCTGAGCCACGGAGGCTCACCAATCTCATGGTGTCGGTTGAAAAATTTTGATTTGCATATTGAAATGTATGATTAGGGGGTTAATTTTGAATTTTATACTTACTTCTTTAGCTGCTGAGACACTGTTCCTCTCTTACCAGGACGGGCCATCGTCGAGCGATCCACGGCTTTCATCTCCGTGTCTATGTGGCCCACAAGGGAAGAAAATTAAGGAATGCGGCACTAAGGCGAGGTCTAAATCCGGTAGTGACGTTACGCCGTGATTTATATTGGCGTAGGAGCCACAACACGTGAATGAAACGAGACCTTGGTGAAGTCACAGTGCATGCATAATGTTTCATGGACTGACTGTTCGATGCAGTCAATGAAGCTCATGGTCATTCAGAAGGTTTGAATTTCATGTAAGCTCGTATTTAGTTTGAATGACTGGTTGCGCAATCGACATTGATCTAGCTGCTTCATTCGACGTTCAGCAGTGATGCTGAACTTAACTTTACAAACCTCTCGAATTTTGATACACTTGTGCAGTGTTTCCGAAACTTTTTTTCTTGCTTAACCTTTTTTAATCATGGAGAGAGTTGGCTGCGTGGTTCGCGTTGTGTTCGGCAGATGATGGATTCGAACCCACTGTCGGCAGCCTTGATGATGATTTTTCGTTGTTTCCTATTTCCACTGCAGATAAAATTAAGAGCACGTTCGTTTCCTTCCTAGTACTGGCACTTTCCTATCTCATCGTTTCATATGACCTGTGTGAGTTGGTGCGACGTAAAACCAGTAACGAAAGCCAACAATTTTATACCGACTTGCATAAATTGTGCCCTTTGTTGTCAAAATAGTACCGGTAGCTGTTTTTACTCGTAAAGCAAGGTTTCAAACACGGTGGAGTGTTGCTCTGAGATGTTTGGCGATGTTTGGAACAACCTACCTGTGCGATAAATCTTTCTCACTTATGGAATACCTCAAGAACAAAATACGGACACTGCTTCATATCTGCAGTTTACCAGTAGCTACAAACCACTCCCTCCAGATCGTAACTAAAATTCTAAGTGAAAAAATTTCAAGGACCTCATTAACCTGAGCCGGGCTGAGTGGCTCAGACGGTCGAGGCGCTGGCCTTCTGACCCCAACTAGGGAGGTTCGATCCAGGCTCAGTCCGGTGGTATTTGAATGTGCTCAAATATGTGAGCCTCATGTCGGTAGATTTACTGACACGTAAAAGAACTCCTGTTTTTTTCTTAGTCCGTTTACCGTCTAGGGTAGGTTTTTCCCTCGGACTCAGCCAGGGATCCCAACTCTACCGCCTCAAGGGCAGTGTCCTGGAACGTGAGACTTTGGGACAAGAGATACAACAAGGTAGGAGGACCAGGTGGCCTCAAATGCTATACTGAACGGGGACCTTGTAGGGGTTGGGAGGATAGGAGGATTGGAGGGAATAGATACGGAAGAGGGAAGAAAGCGACCTTGGCCATAAGTTAGGTACCGTTTCAATATTTGCCTGGAGGAGAAGTGGAAAACCACGGAAAAGCACTTCAAGAGTGGCTGAGGTGGGAATCGAATCTCCCTCTACTCGGTTGACGTCCCAAGGCTGAGTGGACGCCATTTCAGCCCTCATACCACTTTTGAAATTTCATGGCAGAGCCTGGAATCGAACCCGGACCATTGGGGGGGGCAGCTAATCACACTAGCCACTACACTACAGAGGGGGAGAAGAACTCCTACGAAACAGAATTCTGGCACCTCGGCGTCTCCGAAAACCGTAATAAAAGTATTTTGTTGGACGTAAAAACAGTAAAATTACCACTTGAGTTGGCCGTGCGGTTAGGGGCGCTCAGATATGAGATTGCATGCGGGAGATGGTGAGTTCGAGCCCCACCGTCGGCAGCCCTGAGAACAGTTTTCCGTGGTTTCCCATCTTCACACCAGGCTGTGCCTTAATTAGGGCCACGGCCGTTTCCTTCCCTCCCCTAGACCTTTCCTACTTCGTCATCGCCATAAGATCTACCTGTGTCGGTGCGACGTAAAACAAACTGTAAAAAAGTATCATTAATACCAGAGGACCCGTGCTGATCCGCAGCATTCGTTACAAATAGGTCAGATAAATCGTATGCTTGTCGTAGTCATTTTGTTTTGCCTGCCCTTTTCAATGGTTTTGTGAACATTTAATAAGAAGCGCGTTATCGTATGCCGCAGTTCGTAGTCAGAGTCCATCCATTCTGACGTCATCATGCCGTCTATTTTGTAAACTTCTATCCATATATTCGCTTTTTTTTTTACCTGCAGTTCTTGATGTAAAGCTAGATATTGTGTCGTGTACGGCAATGGTTTTTTTAAATCGCAGTTCTTCTGTATAGAACAATTGTCTTGCGAGTTCATAGGTTAGTTTCGAAGGAGCTTTTTTGCCAGGCAGAGTACTTTTTTAAAGATACATGAGCTTCACTATTTCTAGTGTAGCTAGGTTATATTTCGATAGGTGTTCCCAGATAATGTCTGAGGAGTACGTCATGAAGTTATGATGGGGTCTGTTTGTACTTAGACTTGTTTCTCTTAGCAGCATATAAGTTGTTAGGGACGCCCTGCCATCTTTTGAATATATTTGGAAGCTCGGAAAGGTTAGAGAATCAAAGAGTAGGCCTTTCTAACAGGGAATAGTATTCTTCCGTGATCGGATTAAGTGTATAATCTCTGGCTTGATAGATAGTAATCAAACATGGCTGCATGCAATCACATTACTGAACTAAAGATGAAAATCACATATATCAGAATATTAATGAGAGTGTAATCGCTTAGTAATTTGTTAAGTACAGAATGTATTGCGGGTTAGGGTAAGCCTTCGAATGCAATTACTGGAGTGATCATTTAATGAGTTGATTTTAGGATTACTCAAAGTTGACTGACCTTAGGGACCTATCAATATCTCCTGATTCACCGGCAGGTGATTCCAGAGACAATAAAAAAAAATTAAACAAATCGGTCCAATAGAACGACCGGAATAATTTTCCAAAACAGTTTTTAGTAAACTCTTTTAATATATAGATTATTCATTTATTGTTCTAATAATTACTTTTAAATTAAAGATATTCGATTTCATGGTCCTCGCGTAGTTAATATTACATGACTGTGTTGCTCAAAATCTTAAAAGAAATGGGAATACCTGATGCAGACCATTCATTCCTGCTCAACGTCTACTGAAAGAGATGATCGAAACATGCATTTAATCTTTAAATGATATACAGCGCGTTTATTTATCCCACTCGTTTGGATGCTGGCGACTGAAGTTCATTCATGGTGTGGGCAGAAATGATAAGGCGGCAACCAAGGCTGTCATATTAGTATATAGTGAATTGTAGTCGTGATACATTCGGCAGAAATGACGGCGCTGTTCTTATGTGTAATCTCCTCCCAGGACGCTACGTCTCTTCAGTGAAATACGGGGAGGGATATTGACTATACTGCATTGTGTTTATCGTCACGAGTGTTCTTGGACTGCCAACATAGAACTTGTTTAGTATTCTGAGAATTGTGTACACCAGAAACCGAATAGAATGTGCAGGACATGCTTAAGAAGTAAATAATAATAATAATAATAATAATAATAATAATAATAATAATAATAATAATAATAATAATAATCGGATAACTAAAAGAATCTTCGACTATTTCCGTAATAAGAAAACTAAGGCGAAATGGTTTAAGGAAACTGAGAAGGACCGAGAATTCCAATTACAGAAGAGATGCTTGTAGATGGATCTGCAAAGAAAATAACCAAAGATAAAGAGGTTTCAGGACAGGGTGAAGCCTGAACGACTATACAGAATTTCTGAAGAAGAGAGGAAGGCAAGATCTGAAAGAATGAAAAAGTATTGGGAGGACAGGAAAACACGACTCACTAACCATTGATAGATCTATCGTACCCCAAAGAGGGTGAAACGGACAAGAATAATAATAATAATTGTACATTCAAACTGAGCGCTTTTTAGAAGGCCATATGTTATATGAATAGTGAACCCTATATCAGAAGACGTTCCAAACGTTTTCTTCAGATGTCTCTACTGTCGACTTATGTGGACCCTCTAGTGAGAGGATGGACAATTCATTTTCAAGAGAATTTTGTATTTATCAGTTTACTCGACTGAGGCTTTTATAGATTGTTTTTCGTGTTCTTAAGTTACCACCAATCACAAATTTTGGGTATTCATTAAATTAGCAAGTTAAAATTGAGGGCGTGTACAGGGCTTCGGCCCAGAGAGTTCTGGAACCTTCCTCTCCGCTATAAAAGCTGGGACCTTTAGGGCCATCGCTCCAGTCAAGAGGTTTATAGTGCGTACGTAACGGAGGCAGGGGGCAAGCCTTGCCTGTCGTCGGAAGCTCACCAGCTCAAGATAATGGCAGACATCTTTTAATCATGTGATAGTCTCCGAAAGCTGACTTGGAGAGAAGGTTTCAAAATTATTTCGTAATATAAATCTATCAACTTTTCAATGTAAATTTTCAAACAAGTCTAAGGACTTTATTCTAATTTAGGGAATAAAGTGGGTTAACCCTCCTATAATTCCCATTCATCTTGTTACGGGGGGGGGGGGGCATGATTTTGTAAACTTTAAAATTTATCTCTTCTTTTTGGTATTTAATTCTTTCTCTCCATCTAGTCACCTCTGTAGTATAGGCTTAGCCTCTTTAACTTTGGGTCATATGTCCATATAGCGTTTTTAAGAACTGTCAAGTGTATTTAAAAGGAAGGCAAGTGTCCTCATCCTAACATTTTGGTCTTCGGCCGATATTTGAAATATTTTCTTTTTTCACTAAGGCCATGTAGAATGGGCACTTATTGCCTCTGTTTCAAATGTAACTTAGGCTGTCGAGCGAGTAGACAATGAAACTGTTTGTTTCTTATCTAATATAAAATTTAGATTTTGCCTTGGAGAGGCTTGATTGTAATAAGTTTGGATAATAGTTTCCTCGAGGATCAATTGAATGGAGCAGTGGTGCTCTTTTGAACACTGTAACCTTGGAGTTTCAAGCTCACTCTGTAAATTATTGTGTGCCTGATTGTTTTAGGGTTGTCAAATCATTATTGTTACTAGAGCTGACGAGCTCACCTTTGTCTATCCAATTGTTGTTGTTATTTGGTGTTGTTCATCAAGCCTTAAATTCAGAAAAGGAAAAGGAAAGATATAACATTTCAAATTTTAGAGTTTCAAATTGTACTTTCCTCTATCCACCAATTCTTACATCTCTGTCCACCAGGCAAGTTGGCCGTGAGGTTAGGGGCGCACGGCTGTGAACTTGCATCCGGGAGGTAGTGGGTTCGAATCCCACTGTCGGCAGCCCTGGAGATGGTTTTCCGTGGTTTCCCATTTTCACACCAGGCAAATGATGAGGCTGTACCTTAATTAAGGCCACGGCCGCTTCTTTCCAACTCCTAGGACTTCCCTATCCCATCGTCGCCATAAGACCTATCTGTGTCGGTGCGACGTAAAGACACTAGCAAAAAAACAACACCTCTATGCTCCACGGTATTTCCTTAATAATAATAATAATAATAAATATATTATTATTAATATTTTATTAATATATTATATTATATCTATAATTATAAAAGGAAGTGTCTGTCTGTCTGTCTGTCTGTCTGTCTGTCTGTCTGTCTGTCTGTCTGTCTGTGTGTCTGTGCGCGATGCCCAGCAAAATCTACAGCACGCAGAGATCTGAAATTTTGAACATAGGTTAGATGCAAAGGGGCCCGAATGCATCTCGAAGCCGGAATTTTCATTTTCGCTTTCGTTGGTGAGTTATGAAAGAAAAAACATCGGAGAACGTGCATTGGGATATGACAATCCAACGTGCTGTCACCAAGATTAAATGCATAGAGTCGCCGTCGCTAGGTAACGTACATAAGATAGGTAGAGAACACAATATTCAAGGAGCCATTTTACGTCCAGGGCGTAGGAAACCGTTTTTGGTATTACATGGTGTGAGGGCGTATGATGCTGTTGATGGTAATTCGTCCGTCGGATCGGGACGTAATGTCTTGATCTATTCGAGAGGAGTGGGCTATGTGCCGGCGCCCGGCGTCGGGTTTCATCCTCTTCATTCTTGCTATCATATGTCATGGATTTCATCTCATTAACTCATCTGATTAGGTTGACGTCATGAAAGTCATCCGATCGTAAAAATTCGCTACGAAGATTCATCTCACTTCATACCCAAACCCCGTAGAGAAAGGGGACAAGGGTTGGACACTTATAGATTTAGAGGAAACATATATGGCACCAGATAGACGATAATAATAAACAAGGAATAATACATATATCAGTCAGGATGCCATTGTAAGTCCGTGGAATTGGAAGCCATTTTCCTTCAATCCATGATGTCTGTGTTCATGTGTGCTATGCCCAGCCAAATCCACGGCAAACGAAGATCTAAAATGTTTGTCGTAGGTGGGCACAGATTTTCACCTAAGACGCACGCCTGTGCCTGAGAGCAATTCTTGCACCAAGACACGAAGCTGCCAACGTCATCAACAAGCAACACTCACAAGAATTATCCAGTTTCCTATAAATTGAAAAGTCTATCGACACGACATGTTATACAGATGAGGCTGTCAACTACGTATACACGACAGAAATTTTAAACAATTTGAAGTTAACTGGAGTACCCTCGAACATCTTGGGGTGGACGATTGTGGCACCGATTATCCTTCTGAGGAATATGAATCCTTCCCTCTGCAATGAACACGGCTCTGAAGCTGATGACGAATATTATTGAAGTCACCATCATGATTGAGCATGCCGCGGGCGAAGTAGTATTCCTCGGACTGTAAGTCCATTGAGTAGGAAGCCATTTTCGGCCCGCGACACGCAATTTACGTCAAAAAGATGTGAGTTAATAAATATAATGCTTTAATTTACTTTTAATAAAGAGTTTAGAAACATCTAACGGTTGAATTACTAAACGCGGGCAAAGGCGCGGGCACATTCTAGTATATTATATATTATATATTATTATTATTATTATTATTATTATTATTATTATTATTATTATTATTATTATTATTATTATTATTATAGTAGTCCACCTCTGTGGTGATGTGCCACACTCGGAGGCCCGGGTTCGATTCCTGTCTCTGCCACGAAATTCGAAAAGTGGTACGAAGGCTGGAACAGGGTCCACTCAGCCTCGGGAAGTGAACTGATTAGAGGGGGTTCGATTCCCACCTGAGCCATCCTCGAAGTGGTTTTGCGTGGTTTCCCACTTCTCCTCCAGGCAACTGTCGAATGGTACCTAAGTTAAGGCCACGGCCGCTTCCTTCCTCTTCCTTGTTTATAACTTCCAGACTTCCCATCGCCCTACAAAGCCCCTATGAGTCCGCCTGGGCGCTGCGATTGGAGGAGTCAACCGATGTAGCTTCATGTTTGCAATTACTGGTATTTAAATGGTACATTAAAGATGACCGTGTAAAAGAGGAATACTCGTTCTGCAAGTCTTTGCCCACCACTGTTCGTGGCGAAGATGTATTCAAAACGCTACAATAGTTATTGGGGGAAAAGGACAGGACTGGTTTTAAACAGGGTTTATGAGCTCCATGAAGAAATAGGATTGTTTCTCGAAAATCAGAGTTACAAAAAGAAATAATTGTACTAAAATGTAAAAGATAAAACAAAGACATGATATAGGCTTTTGGTACGAATCTGAAAAAAAATAATAAAAATTTAAAAAAAAATTAAAAAAAACATGTTTAAAAATTCCGTGTTCCATCAATAGCCTTTATCATGTCGTCGCTTCACCAGTAAACGGTTGTAATCCACAAAGCTCTTCCTATCGATTATTCTCCTTAAGACTGGTCACGCCTCCCAGCCACGTATGGATATGCAGCCCATCAGAACAATGTCCGTTGTGTTCGTTTTCCTATGCCGACGAGTAACCGAAAATGAACCTAACATGCATTATACAATAGGAGTGCGTAAATGCGTAATACAAGCATACATTCGTATAGTACGGTACAGTAAGATTAATTTTCCTTTACACATGGGCATAAGGAAATGAACATAACAAAATTTGTTCTGATGGACTGCATAACCATATGTGGCTGGGAGGCGTGACCAGTCTTAAGGAGAATAATCGATAGGAAGAGCTTTGTGGATTACAACCTTTTACCGGTGAAGCGACGATGTCTATAAGTACGGGCCGTGAAAGCATCAATGGCAACAAAAAGGTAAAACATTTGACGAAATGCTGGTGTATCTTGCTGTTTTTACAGCGAAATTAGCAGTCTGAATATCTCATTACAAATAAATATGACGAATACCTTGTTGCAAGTGTTCTGAGTAAATTGGAACTTTACCAATGCAGAGTTCAAGTTGGCGATATGACGATATTTATACGAATGTGTGAGCAAATGGTAAATGACGAATGTGAAAAAAAAATCACCTTTGAAAATTCCGTTTTCCAGCATTTTGTCTGCAGTAATTGACTCACTGAAGCAATATTTCCCGGACATGGACAATCGTCAGTCCATTTCTTGGATATTAAGACCATTTTCTACTGATGACGAAATTTTTAACGCGGAAGATGTGTCAGGTAGAATTTATTGGACTACGCGAGGATAGCACTTTCAAAGTCGAATTTCAAAATTATGACCTCGGTACATTTTGGAAAAATTTACTGTAGGAGATGAATATCCTATTATAGCTGACAGAGCTCTAAGAATGATAATACCTTTCGCTATCAGTTATAGATATAAAAGTGGTTTCTCAACTTTACCAACAGTAACAACAAATGCCAGAAATTATTGTCTCAATGTGGAACATGACTTGAGATGTGCAGTAAGTGAAACTAAGCCAAGATTGAGAAAGTTGCGAATGCAAAACAATTCCAACTCCACATTAACTGACATTAATTAAGTAATGAAGTACACTGAAATTGTAATTACGTACACTTTATTTGTAGTTTTATGATTGATACAGGCTATGTGTAATCACATGTTGTTTTCTTCAAGAACATTTTAAAGCGGCGCGGTGGTGGGGTTAAAATAAGTTTCCCTGATAGCTCATAGGGGTAACAAGACTGAAAAGGTTAGGAATCGCCGCGCTAGATGCTCCTGTACCGATCATGAGCCATCTGGCATAACACTAGGACGAAACGTACGCAGTTTCACGACTGAAACTACGTAATAAACTTGGCATTATGTTCACATTTGATTAAATAATAATCACGATAATAACAATAATAGCGTGTGGCTTCCGAAGAGGTCTGGTTCAGGTCTTTCGAGTTGACGCCATTTAGGTGACCTGCACATCTGTGAGAATGGGGCCCTACTTGCTGTGATTTCTAATTCTGAAGACACACCCAGGTTGAGTCATCGGAATTAACCAATTAAGGTTAAAATCTTCGATGCGGCCGGGAATCGAACACGGGGCCCTTTGGATCGAAGACCAGCACGCTAACCATTTATCCATGGAGCCGAACATTCGATTAAATGAAATTATAATTCTCTCCTGAGAACTTATTTTTGACCTTGCATCCATCTGTTGCTGCCGCTCAGCCGCACGATTTTATGAGTCCGCGGCGTGACATTTATTCTTAATGCTTATAAATGCACGCCTGCCAATCGTCTATTTGCACCAATAACCTATGGTTATTGCGTTCAAACGATCGATTAGCTTGATTTACAAGGAGCTTAAACATGACACGCCACGACAGTTTATATTGTCAGTGCAGAAGAGATGATTTATTATCCATATACTGTACACACATGACAAAGGATGTGGCAAATGAGAGCCACGACTCAATTTGAAAACAATCGCACATATCAACACCTCAGTAGTGCACGGATTTTGAAGCTGAAACTTGGCTACTCTCTGCTTGACATACGATTAACAGTCGTGTTACAACAATATCTACTCTCATTAAATAGAGTTAGCAGAATCCTAAGTTCTGATCATATGCGCGCTAAATCAAAAATATTTAGAAAATCAGCTTATAGTAAGAATTTAGCGTTGATATCCAAAACTTGCAAATAGCAAAGATATTCGTGAAGAAATAATTAATAGTATCATTGAACTTGACCATCTTCGGTTCCTGTTAAATCCGTATTGACTATCAATAATTCATCAACCTGTGAGAAATAGGATTAATAAAGGTTCGCCTGTCAATACAATTAATTATACACTTACAATATGCTGATTACTAATTTAATTCATACCACCCTCGTATATATATCGAGAAATAGATCTATTCTCTTCTTCAGCGTTAATAAAACACATCTCAAAATCCCTAAGGAAATGTATAGAAGGGCTTTGTGAATGTTTTTGGTCCAACCCCACCATTATGACTGTTATACACCATCAACTTTTTCTTTCAGTTCAATTTCAGAAGAAAAATTGTCAAATCCTATCAAAAATTGTTGATCATTGCTGAAGATTTCACAAGATTTCACAAGATTTCATAAGATTTGAAAAGATTTGGCAAAGTTTGATAGCAATTTATTTTAAAATTCAGGAAAAGGACGCAGGTGATAGAAAAGGGGGCTTCTACCCCAGGGGCTAATGTGTAAGATGGCGGCCGCGTGCAACAGCTTAGTGCTAGGGCCCCCGAGGCAAGATGGCCGCTATACATTTGTTATATGAGATTAACATTAAGGAGCTGGGCTAGGGGTTAATGGTGATACATTGTTCTTATAGGCCTAACTTTACGGAGCTACCTCAGGGGCTCACAACTTCTAACTTGTGACATAATAGTTTTATCAGCTAACATTCGAGAACTGAGGCAAGGGCTGCTATGCAAGATGGCTGCCATACTCTATCCGTATAGAGCTAACTAGGACCCGTTCTTGTACTACAATGGGATATATTATTTTAAAAAAGAAGTGTTCAATGTAGCGTAATCTATATGGGGAAAAGATTAATGTGGTTACTTTCAACGTAAGTGTCGGAGTGTCTTTGCTGCCATAACATCATTTACAAATGTTATATTGTACTGCACTCACTCACATGAATTGAATAAAATGGATAGCAATGTTACGGAAATACATATCTTATGACATGAAAATATATTAGAAATTCCATAATATTTTTCTTCTTTTGCTAGTGATTTATTTATTTATATATTTATTTAGCGTATGACTTTACAGATTCAATACATACATAATTTTAGAAAACAAACTACATCTTTATGTCCAGGTTGTTTATGTAACTAATCGTCTCTGAAAACGCATGAGCAAAATCACTGATGACACCACTATACTTGCCTTTTGGACACTCGGTGATAATATGCTGGATGTTCTGCATAGTGGCACAACAATCGCAGTTAGGTTTAGAAATTCGTTTCCATTTGTAGTAGAAATTCGCGCAGTTACCATGCCCCGATCGTATCCTGTTAATAGTAAACCAGGTTTTACGAGGAAGCTCAAATCCGGATGGCAGCGAAGAGCCAATGTGTGTCAGAGTTGACTCAGGCCTAGTATTTTGTCATCCCTGCCATTCTTTAGTTATGCTGAAGTTGGTATTCCTCGATTATACTGCTAATGGTTTAACGTCGTTCTAACACACCGAAGGTTTTGGTGGCGGAAGGATGGGAAAGGGCTATGATTGGGAAGACAGCGACTGTGGCCTTAATTAAGGTACATCCCCAGCATTTGCTTGGTATGAAAATGGGAAACCGCCGAAAACCATCTTAATGCTACCGACGGTGAGATTTGAATCCACCATCTCAGAGCCACGTGACCCGAGCCGCACGGCCAAATCGCTCGGTCCAATTCTAAATTCGAAGGAAAAAAATTGTTCCCAGGTTGTTTATGGAGATACATACTGATCTGGAGAGAATGGGCATTAGTCTTGAAGACATCCAAAACAGCAACCACTTTCTACAAATAGTTTCAGACTTCAGAGACTTCCAAGAAGAAGAAAATAAATCTTCAAAAGTGATCTTTTCAGAAAAAATAAGGAAGCAGATAATGAAGCTATATTGGGAGAAGATCAAAGCCAGGGGAGAGAAAAAATGATCCCGGATACCGTAGTTGTTTCTCAGTGGTCCAAAGTGTCCAAAACCGAACATAATAATAATAATAATAATAATAATAATAATAATAATAATAATAATAATAATAATAATAATAATAATAATAATAATAATGTGCAAAGATCGCCATAAATCCAACATTGCTGGATAGTATTCACTTACTGGTTAAGGTAATAAAAATTGTATAAACTTAGTTCCTTGGGGTATTCCTCTTGTAATCTCCTCGTTCGCTGCCGTTTTCTTCATTTTGTTGTGGCACTCTGCGAAGGCCACTGAATATAGGCAGGGATGTGCCTAGCAGTTAATACATACACAACATCCCTCAGCCATGAAGACAAAGCCATTTTTGTTGTTTTGATTCTCAGTAATCCCAGCATGCCTAGTGGCCTAGCGCGCACCATTGGTCAATTCTGTCCGAAACTTGGCAATTCATTGACCGATTATAACATCTTCTACTTCACTTTCAAGGCTTTAGAGGGTTTCTCAAGACTTACCAAGTATTACAAGCGATTGGACAAGTTCATTTGTGGTTTATTGAAAATTATTGAGAAGTTTTGAATTGGACAGAAATTTGAATCTCTAGACTTCCTGTTATGTAAACCTATCACACGTCTTTTCCAAGTCAATGAATACAATGAAAGTAATAAAAATGTGTATAAATAAAGTCGTAAGGTGTCCGCTGTCTGAAATTTCGTTTATTTTATCAATATTTCAGATATTTATCCGTTTTGGGTCAATTCAAGACCGTATCAGTGGTTTTAGCTTTCATGTCTGTGTTGCGAAACGGCTGGTTAGGTCTCGACCAAACTTCATATTTAGAGTATACTCATCCAGGGGAAGGTTTAGATATGCATATGATTTAAAAATCGTTGAACAGATTGTGGGCTTATGAGAAAACCAGAACAGCTTCAATCCATTTTCTCTTGTTATATTCATTTTCTGAAAAATCCGTGGACTATATGTGAAATGTCCCTTCATTTTAAACAACACTTTTTATATACATATTTTCACATTCTCCTCAAATGACAGAGATGATTACTATTTTGCGCGGGTTTCAGACTCTGCATTGTGACAGACCGACTACGAACCTGCTGGTTACCATGGCAACGTCTATGGTCGCTTGCTAGCAGGGAAGTAACGTAACGCCAATTTCATCATCATTCCTGTAAAATCGTGGTTGTTTCTTGAGTAGAAATCTATGCAAGCATTAAGCTGCCATTCTGTGAAATATTTGCGGAATACCGTTGGAGGTCAGAACCGTCTTCGAATGGCACTAAGGGGGTCTGTTATTATTTGAACAGTGCCGCGGAGTGTAGCCCATTATTTCACACCGTAAGGTGTTTTCTGTCATTTGCTATTATTTTAACTGTATTTCTTTTCTACTTCTGTTTCCTTTATTCCATTTGCTTCTGCATTGCCTCTTTATTCTTCAGTAATAACACCATAAGTCGTTATCTTATCTATTTTCCGAAGAATCCCCGGGCCTAAATTTCTCCTCGGTTACCACTTTCTTAAACCTTACTCATATCATCACGATTTGGTGAGGGTCATTTCATTTTACAATACATCCATTTGGTATTTACATATTTGTCCTATCCGGCTATCCTCAGTTATTATCCTATTTTCTTTTAATGTCGTTCTCCTTAACTATATGAGTTTATTCCTTAATTTCTCCGTATGTATGCGAATCCTAATCCCGAAACCTCGACACACTTTCCTTTGAGGAAAAATTCCAAGCTGTTCAAATGTATAACATTTTGGCCCCGAACATTATCGGAATATGGAGGCAATTTTAATGACGGTGCAGACCTTCGTTTCAGGGTAACTGCTGGCTAAACATAAAGTCATATCACAAAACAGAATACACAATCGCCGTTTAACTTTTAGAAGTCTGTAATTTTGGCCCTATAACTTGTCGTCGTATCTCGAATCTTTGTAATTTAGATAGTGCTACATTTCTCGATTATAATCAAATCTCTCCAGCTATTGTGACTGGCATAATGAAAACTTTCCATCTCTATAGTGAATGGCAGTTGGAAAGTTAACCCATCATAGTAAAAACTCCCGAACACAAATGTGAATGGTAGTAGGAAATGTGGCCTGCCATTATCATTAAAACTTCATCAACGCACACCTTACATGGGAAACTTCTGTTTTGTTTGATAGCTCTAAGAAACATGCAATTTAATATATTCTTACCCCCTATGTGTACAGTAATTTACGTAAAAACCCGCATACAAGGTAGAATACCGTAGCGAAGCACGGGTAGGCCTCCATTTGCTCTATAAACTTAAATGATTGGAACATTTGTTCTATATAACTTTTGTTATGTAATACTTTTCGATAGGACCAATAACATAGGTATTTTTAAAAAGTAAATTTTAGGCAACTTCCCCTAAACTACTATTTCAAACAGCCTGAATAAAATTTATTTGTAGCCTAGACTGTAGTACCTTATTCCAAGACTTTTCATACCGATTTTCATTAAATCCTGTTCACCTATTTTCTCGCGGTTCGGCATTGATGCGGACTTAGCAACAAAAATCGAAATTCATGAATTTCTCTGCCATCATAGCCTGTGCGGTAAAATGTATAAGGCTTCAATGACTGGAAATTCAGATTAGGCCAATATCAGGATATGAATCAGAAGATTCAGTATTACCTTCTGATTCAGATGAATGTGTTGAAATAAGTAAGAATGAAACTCATATTTATTATTCTTTCAGAGAGCGATGGCAGCGATACAAATGAAAAAGAAAATAATGTAAAAAGGAATAAAAGATGAAGACGAAAGATTGGGACCTGATAATAAAATTGAAAATGCAGCACCTGATTTTACTGCATGTTCGTAGAAGGCAATTACTAGTCATTCGATATGTCTAGGAAAGGAACACTTCCAATAATATATTTCAAACAGTTAGTTGATGATAATATTCTAGAAAACGCAGTAGGCCCTATCTCAATCTAATTTATGCTCTTTGCAGGGAGTTCCTTCAAAAACCTTATATTTGGACAAAAGTGAAATAGAGCAATTTTTTGGATGCTATCTATCAACGGACTGCGATGATTTCGGATGTATCGGAAAGATGAAACTCGAGTACCTGCTGTTGCTAATCGGTGGGGACAAATAAAATCTTCATTTCAATGAAAATAGTACCATTGGTCCAGATGATAAGATATACCAAATTTGACCATGTTTACAGGCTCTAAGTGAAGAATTTCATGATGATGATGATGGTGATGCTTGTTGTTTAAAGGGGCCTAACATCGAGGTCATCGGCCCGAAGAATTTCAAGACAATAGATGAGAAGCTGTCAGTTAATGAACAAGTAATACCGTTCAAGAGCAAACACAGTCTAAAAATTATTATATGGGGATGCAAAGCGTTTCTGCTATGCGATTCATGAGGAATTTTATATCATTTCGAATTATATATTCTTTTTTACAATTTGTTTTACGTCGCTCTGACACAGATAGATCTTATGGCGTCGATGGGGTAGGAAAGTGCTAGGAGTGGAAAGGAAGCGGCCGTGGCCTTAATTAAGGTACCGCCACAGCACTTGCCTGGTGTGAAAATGGGAAACCACGGAAAACAATCTTCAGGACTGCCGACAGTGGGGCTCAAATCCACTATATCCCGGATGTAAGTTCACAGCAGCGCGCCCCTAACGGCACGGCCAACTCGCCCGATCGAATTCTATATATATAAAAAAAAAGGTCGCTCATAATGCCTCTTTACCAGATGTTGGTGTAAGTGGAAATGTTCCTCGCCTGGCAGCCGTTACACTAAAGCTTGCGTTCCATAAGCTTTATTTCGACAATTGGTTCACTGCAGGTTAAATAGCAAAATCTACGCATTCTGTCTGAGGGTACAGTTCGCTAAATAGGCTGAAAAACTGCCCATTCTCCTCAGAAAAGGTTTTGAAGGAAAGGGGAAGAGGCAGCTTTGAAGAATTTGGTGGTAAAAAAGGTGGTGTTGATCTAAAAGCTGTAAAATGGTACGACAGTAAGCCTGCACATATTTGTTGATGAGCAAATAATCCCGTTGAGCACATTTGTTCGTGCATATCCAACTTCAACGCTACAGCAGTGGGATAGGAAATAAAAAGAGAGAATTGCAATTGAATGTCCCAATGTCGTCCTCTGCTATAACAAATGTACGGGTGGAGTTGATCTGCTGAACTCCCTTACTGCACTATACAGAACCAAGATTCGATAAACAATGGTATCTGCGTATTATTTTCCACTTAGTGGGCGTAGCTGTTGTCAATGCCTGGTTGCTCTACATGACAGATTGTTTGGCTTGTGGAGTGACAAAGAAAGAGGAGCTCTCTTTGGTCGATTTCAAATAATCTGTTGCTTTTTGGTTCTGTATGCAACACAAGGATAGGCAGAAGAAGAGAGGAAAACCCAGTTCGTCTGCATTAGAAACTGACATTGAGGGAAAGAAGATTCTACTCATTAAGTATTGGGTTTCGATATGCATGTCATTTAAAAATCACTAAATAGACTGGGGGTTTATACGAAAACTAAAAGAGGTTTCCTTTTTCAATTTTCTCTTACACTATTGATTATATCTTGACCAAACTTCATATTTAGACTCTACTGATCCAGGAGCAGGTTTCAATATGCCTATCATTTAAAACTCACTGAGTAGACCGGGGGGGGGGGGGGGGTTAGGAAGACCAGAAGAGTTTATTTAAATTTTCTCTTGAACTATTGATTATATCTCAACTAAACATATTTAGAGTCCACTCATCCAGGAGCAGGTTTCGATATGCATATAATTTTAAAATCACTGAATAGACTCGTGATTTATAGAGAGACCAGTTCTTTTTCAATGTCCTCATACACTATTATGTATAAAATATGTATACTATACGTGAAACGCCCTTTCATTTTAAATAATTTTTGTTATGTACTGTATATAATTTCGCTTGTTCTTCAAATGACGGAGAACATTACCATTTCCTACGGGCTTCATGCTCTGCAGCCAACGACGGTCACCCTCGCAAACCCAGTTATTTGAAGAATCAATAACTGGAGAAAATTAGATGTTGCATCCTATTTCGTTCGGTTTGAAAATTAACTCCACCTGGAACCGAACACCGAGGAAACATGAGGCAGAACTTTTCCCTTTGGTGTCAATCTGTATGTCTGTCTGGTTATCTGTTTGAATCCTGAAAGTGGAAAACTGCTGGACTTATTTCAACCAAACTACGTATTAATTTGGAATCTACTCACTCAGGAATGTGTTATCAGGTGCAGATGATATCATGGAAATCACATGGAGTTGGTATTTATAGGAAGATTATACTCACATATTTTCGTTAACATCAGGTCTATCAAAAGACTGTATATAACAAACGTTTAAGAATATATTATTTTCGTTCCTTTATGCCACGTACGTTCTTATCGTATAATAACGCAGATGGTTACGAAAAATTGGATTTTTAGTCCATGTCCCGTGGGGCATGTCGAGGATGTCACTTTAAGGTGGGTAACGCGAAAAACTAGAGAGCCATTTTACTCCTTTCGATAGGAAAGATATTAAGGGAGGTATCATCAACGTCAGAGCGCCACGCTGTTGGTCAGGGATACAATATGCAACCTGACTACCATGGAGAATTTCGCACAATTTCGGACCAGTACAATGAATTTGGAAATCATCCTCATTCTCTCTCGACTTCGTTCAGCTTCATTATGTTTCTCGCTACTACCATTTGCTTTCGTAGGAAGATACAATTTTAACATGTCGCATTAAACTCGTGAATAGAGCCATGTTACTTCGCACAAAGTCCTGAAGGAAACATGTAATCTACAGCAAATTCCCGTGCGAAGATCGGGTACAAATGCTAGTCTTAAATGCTTTATAATGTAGCAGTGCGCAAATACGTCAAATTACATTCCTACAGTTCGGTGAGGTTCAGTATCGTTTACACGTGTGCAGAGAAAAATAAACACAGAGACAAGTATTCTCATAGACTGCATATTCATATATGGCTGGGCGGCGTGACCAGGTTTAAGGAAAATAATGGATAGTGTTACGATCTCCGCTACCGCTACGTATACATCCTACCTTCGCATGCTGGTTTTCGCCGATCACGCCGCCACTGCTTCATTCACTCTTCTGCTATGCTCACCTGTCGCCTGCCTACTCTGTTCATCACGTGATCCTGACGTCATCTTCTTATCCACGCACCGCCTCCTCTACCTGTGTGTGTGCTTGCGCTAACCTCTATTAGACACGTGATTATGACGTTTCTGGAATATGCTGGTTTTCAACTTCTCTGTTCTTCTCGATGTTTCTGTACGATTATATAATCTCGCTCCACCGCTCAAAATATTGAGTCTGGCTTCGTTACGGAGTGGAGGAAGCAGCCATACTACTGCTACGTTCGATATTGTCATTTACCATCTGGACTGTTATTTTCTTCAGGTTATCCGGTGAGCAAGTTTTACCATAATGTTATTTGGACATTAAATTCTTCATTGGACCATCTGCCCCACTTGAACTTTACTTTGGCCAGCTTATTACGGCATCAAATATATATGCAAGACATTATTTCGACTAAAACCTTTCAAACACGAACTGTACTACGGACAATGGAATTTTGAAATCACAATATCTATTTCCTTGGACCATCGTTACCTTTTGGTATAATGTTTATTTAACACATTCTGCAGCGTAACTTCACCCGGCGAAGAGAATCTCTTTCCCCGTTCAATCCCTACTTCATTTTTATCCTTTTTCCTTCTTTTCACTTTTTCTTTCAGGTTGCTTCCTCTATATCGACTTATATTATTCTTCATTGTACCCTTTATACTTATTCATACGGTTTTGATGTTTTATATTGTAAATGTGGCACATTTTCCTTCTCTTTCAAGGTTTCCTCTATATATTTCAGTCTAGCAAACTCTTGTCTGCGATTTACTAAACTTGTTGAAAAATGTTTACTATTTTTATTATCTGTTAAATACATATCCTGTTTGCTTTGTTAAATTCGAGATTTTCTTGTTCCTGTCACTTTCTCGTGGTCCTATTCCTTCTCACTGCGCAAATTCTGCTGTAAATTATTATTCTTATAATTATGATTATTATATCGCGCTTCTTCTACCACGTATATGTTTGAGCTATCAACTAATATTGTATACTATTTTATCTCTGCTTCGTATGTACCTACGACGATAGCTGAGGGTATCTGTATTATTCCTGAACACCCTCACTACCACTATATTGATAATCGGGCCCCTCAGAACAGTAAGATAACAGAGCAATCTCACCTCAGTATGATAGCAAACTGCTTCAGTCCACCTCAATAGGAAGTGCATTGCCAGATACGTGTTATTAGAACTAGGCCATTGAAATTCGTTCAACGTATCATAATTTGCATTTATATTCTGTGTCAGCAACCATATTTTTAAACTGTAAATGTGATCTGTGTAAGAATTAATTACACACAATATGTTTCGCACAGAATAGATATACATTTAATACATGATATACATGTAAAACCAACCAATACCTTTACCTGGGGGAGCCCTACCCCGCTCTCCCACAAGCGTGGTGACCAACTAGTGTAATATGTCGCCTCCGCCTGCCCATAATTTCAGACAAAGGAACATAACGACAGTGAGGTTTGGGGGGGGGGGTTCAGGGGATATTGGGTTGAATTTAAATTAAATGTATGATGACGGTGATGATGATGGTGATTGTTGTTTAAATGGGTCTAACATCTAGGTCATCAGCCCCAATTAAATGCATTGATCAAAAATTTACTTAATTACCCACACAAAATTAAAGGATGATGGATCCCGAAAGAAACCGAGAAAAATAATTTTGTCTAATGGCTCCCATTGGTGGTACACTGTTCGCCCTTGGAGGTCTGTACTGTTTGTATGAAGTACTATAGCACCTCAATTATTTCATTCCAGGCTGTGGGAGTCCTGTGAAGAAAACAACACCTTAGCCAAAGAAGAACCCTGTAAAGGGCTCGTATTTGAACTCAGAACCACCCATACAACAGCCAGACACTCTAACCGATTAATTATTGTGATAATGTTGTGTAAACTCTCCCTATCCAATAATATCCTGCAGTGTGAAATTTATTACATGTATAAAATTCGTACATTACATCCGGTCAAACCCAGCACACACACACACACACACACACACACACACACACACACACACACACACACACACACACACACACACACACACATCTACCCACCCGCGCAAACACACCCAACCATCCACCCACCCACCCACTCACACAAACTCACTCACCCTCCTACACATACATACGCAAACACACATCTTAGCCTAATTCTCATCTTTTGATGATCTGCTGGCGACTTCAAAATCTTCTGATGATAAGCGGGCGACTCCAAAACCTTCTGATGGCCGCCTGGTGACTCCAACATATCGTCGTTGCCGGGACAAAACCTCCTATGTGATAATATTTTTGGAGATATACTGACCCGCAGCACAAACATTAAGAAGAGCGGGAATGCCTTGACAATATTCACACAATATTGCATCTTAGATGACAGAACCTTACCGGCCAAAGTTCTGAGCTAAAATATTTCACATAGGAGGTTTTGCCCCGGCAGCGACGATATGTTGATAATCAGCTGGCGACTCCAGAATCTGCTGATTATGTCCATCGTCAGTCAACTGCACGTCCATCTTGGTTCCACGTTGGGAGGGCGTTGGATGGATACAGCAGTCCCTCTACCAAAGGAGGTTGGTTATAGAAATGAAACTATCTCGGTGTAACTTCCGACATAGAGAAGGCGAAAAAAGTTGACATATGACCCCTAAGTACTCATTGTAGGTATATTACTTCGTATGGCATTATTGGCATGCGTTGTTAAAGATCGCAATCCTTGTGTAGCCAAGGTGCGGACTTTACAGTGAACCAGACCGCATGACTAATTAGTTTATTATTTACTTCGGGCGTTAAATGTTCCCCTAGAAGAAAGTCTTTCAGAGGTTCCTTCATTTTGTGTGTAAGGCATTTCTTTTATTCCTGAACTAATATGCCACTAGACAGTAAATGATATAAATAAATTCAGAATATGGTGGATTTTCATTGGTAGTGGATGTAAATCTTTCGGAATTTATTTGCTTTTAACAGTTAAGTGTCATTTTTCTTATGTTACTATTTCTGATAGTATATTTATTTCTCTTGTAATAATACATTATTAAACCTCACGAAAGGCTAAACAAATTTAATTACTTCAGAATCATCATTGTCGAGCAATAAACACGATATCAATAACAATTTTATTCAAAGAATAAGGAACGTTTCCGTGGAAACTAAATATATTTCCTCCCCAATGCATTAACATTTGTAATTAATCAAACTAAGCTGTATTTATACGTCTATGTTGATATGATATTTGTACTTTGAAGTGGAATGTAAAGAGTAGGGATGTGACGTTTCGGTTCAAGAACATTCCACATATATTGTTCAGGACTGACTGGTGGTTGCTTGCTGAGATGCCGAAGATGATGTTAACCAGTTATAATTGTAACTAAAATGGGACTCTTTTCTCAACTTTCAACAATCAACTTGATACTTGGTTCTTATACCGTACAGGACAATCTGTAGTCCATTTGCAAAACCAGTTAGATGCATAATAAGCAATTTGTGAGAAATCAGCAAAACGAATAAAATGAAACAGAAATGTACTAGAGGGCTGATTGCTTTTATGAACTGTAGGTAAACATGATTGTAGTATGTGTGCCAAAGTTCTGAAATCAAAGTTCTGAAATATCTGATGAGTAGAAAACAAGTTATCAATATATTCCATTTGCAGGTTTTGCAACTCCAGTGGCAGCCATATTGATTGTGCCTTAGTTTGCAAAACCAGCTATAATTGTAGTGGCGGAGTTTAATCACAAACTCTTGATGGATTGGATTATGTTAATATACTAGCAAAGTACAACCAAATATGTGGTTTGGGCTATGTCTTTTTCTTCAGCTTCCATTAGTTCAAAGTCCAAAGATTCATCACCACGATTTGCATCTGCATCTTTTACCAGAATGTAAATTCATTCCAATAAAATACTGGCAAACATACCTTCAAAGTTTAGCTACGTTTATTTTCCATACTTCAGGACATCTCTTCCTCTTCTTTGATCTTCGTGGTTCAGTCTCTGCAATAAATTCTGTGTCCACTACCACTATCGGTATTTTCTCTTGACATTTTATCTTCATCCATTTTAATCAATTATGACTGAAAATGTCCATAAAAACGAGACAGCTCGTTGACTGCATCCATAGTAATGAACTCAGAGAAGTCGGCGAGAGGGGGAAACAATTGCAAGCAGAATTTCACAGCCGAATCTCTACACTAAGCAGTACAGCTCACTTATCTACAAGAGAAATAAGCGTTTTAACATTATTTTCTTTGACAAAGAGGAGTGCAATGCCGTTATTATGGAAAGAAAAATAGCAGGTTTCGCAACTGTACCCGCTGGACGGCCATCGTAGTTAACAGACATATAGCAGGTTTTGTAAACGTAAACATTGGCCTGTGAATTTAGCAGGCTTTGCATCCGTACATGCCATGCGTGTAGCAGGTTTTGGAACTGTTCGCCGTTTTTAATGTCAAATTTAAACCTGTTATAGCTTGTATAGGAACATGAAACATACCTAAATTAGAATCCAGTACCAGAAAGCAACTTAGGATACCATTATTTCATTTTTGTAATTTTATGCACGTAGCTGGTTTTGCAAATTTGATAATGTCCTATATTGGATTCACTTTAATGTTTTATGTTAGTTAATAACATAATGTGACACAGCCCATTCGATTAGGAATAATAATAATAATAATAATAATAATAATAATAATAATAATAATAATAATAATAATAATAATAATGGAACAGGTACAACAAAACAATGGTACATTAATGATAAAATTAAAACACAATAACACTGTAATTAATCCGAAGCATTATACGCATCAGACACCTTGATCATTGAAGGCAGATCACTAAATAAAAGTTTAGAAAAACAAGAAAGGTAAATTCTTAGGAAATCTTTAGCCCAGTATGCATAGGAGGAATGTGGAAGAAATGGAGGTCTCCTGAATTATACCAGCAATCTGAGAAAATATCAGACAATATTAGAAAAAAGACGACTGTAACGTTATGGCCTTATTCAAATAATAATAATAATAATAATGATGATGATGCTTGTTATTTAAAGGGGCCTAACATCTAAGGTCATCGGCCAACTCAAGCACCCAAGAGTGAAAGACTTAGTAAAAGATATTTAATTATGTCTCCTCGCTAAAAGTCAATAATAATTGGATAATCGAAATTGAAGTCCGACTCGTTGGCTGAACGGTCAGCGTACTGGCCTTCGGTTCAGAGGGTCCCGGGTTCGATTCCCGGCCGGCTCGGGGATTTTAACCTTCATTGGTTAATTCCAATGGCCCGGGGGCTGGGTGTTGTGCTGTCTCCAACATCCCTGCAACTCACACACCACACACAACACTATCCTCCACCACAATAACACGCAGTTCCCTACACATGGCAGATGCCGCCCACCCTCATCGGAGGGTCTGCCTTACAAGGGCTGCACTCGGCTACAAATAGCCACACGAAATTATTATTATCGAAATTGAAAAAGACCTTCAAGTAATTAGCATAACAAGTGAAATTATATGTGATAGGCCTAGCTTTACAACGTTGGTGAGCAAACGTCATTTTGCTAAAAAACTGAAGATGAGAACCAGCACTGCAAGGATGGAGGAACGAAAGAAAAGACACAGCGAGAGGATGTGGAGATTCTGGGAAGAATATAAAGCAAATTCATCTGCTAAATAAGTTCAATCGCCCCCCCTCCCCATTTCAATCGTCTATTAAGACAACAAGGGATACCAATATACCCAAAGAAAAGGTACTGAACGATGTCTAAAGACTCCTTACATTCACATAACAAAATTCTTCGAATCATAAAATAACATGACAAAGGTAGGACCCAAAATTTAAAGTTATATTTATTATGAAAATTTGATGATTTGACCGTGTACATACTGATTTCGTCCCTCTCTTGGGATACCGTTAGGAAACTCTCTCCGAGTCCGAGATGATGGTGTGCCGATGACCTAGATTTTAGACCCATTTAAACAATAAGCAAGCTTTAAAAAAAAAACCGAAATGGTGGTATAACAATGGTTGCCCTACGACAATTAGGGACAAAGTTTTACAGAGGTCGAAAAAATGGGAATTTCTTCATTTGCTTCCTATCGACTCCTGTATGCAAATTCTGACCCGTGATGTGTGTGTTATTGAACAGAGAATCATACACATGTTATAACGGTACAATTGCGGTGGACATAGGACAGTTAGGGCAGAAAATGCTCGGTGTACATTACGAAAATTACCGTGCTTGGTATCAATTGAAACATGAATTTGAATAGGATTGAACTGTGCAATCATAAGCCTCCCCATACTTGAGCTTCACAAATTATAACAACTTACCTATACGCACTCATCGACTTGTACGGCATGATTCGGAGTGGTTCGCGCATGCTCAGGCTATATAATCAGCCATCCGTTTTGCTACCCGACCAGCCAGGTAAGTCAGCTAACTATTAATAGCACCACGAGGCTTCTTTCTTTCTTTCTTTCTTTCTTTCTTTCTTTCTTTCTTAATCCGTTTACCCTTCAGGGTTGGCTTATCCCCCGGACTCAACGAGGGATACCAACTATACCGCCTGAAGGGCAGTGTCCTGGAGCGTGACACTTTGGGTCCGAGGATACAACTGGGTAGGAGGACCAGTACCTCGCCCAGGCGGCCTCACCTAATATATTGAACAGCAGTCTTGTGGGGGGGGGATAGGAAGATTCGAAGGGATCGGCAAGGAAGAGGGTAGGAAGCGGCCGTGGCCTTAAGTTATGTACCATTCCGGTATTTGCCTGGAGGAGAAGTGGGGAAACCACGGAAAATCACTTCAAGAATGGCTGAGGTGGAAATCGAACTCGCTTCTACTCAGTTGACCTCCCGAGACTGAGTGGACCCCATTCCAGTTCTCATACTACGTTCAAATTTCGTGGCAAAGTCCGGAATCGAATCGAGGGGTGGCAGCTAATCACACTAACCACTGCACTACAGAGCCGGGCCGAAATAAATATACGCCAACCAGTATTTAAGAAAACCTATACCTCGGACCTCAACGACAGAGAACGGTACAGGTACAAGACAGAGAAGCACCAATGGGGGAGACAAAAGAAGAGGATACAGATGATCTCATTTGAAATATGGGAGAGAAGGAGGGACAGGACGAAGATTTTCTGGGAGTAAAAGAAGAAAATCCAAACTATGACAACGCTGCCTGTGGTCCTACAAACTGCATAACGAAAGAAGGGCGTCGATAAGGTAACAGCCGTAAATGGCAAATATGTTAATCGTTTTGTATTTATTTAATTGTGTTGAACTGACCCACCCTCACCTAGAGTCTCCATCCGTATGTTCTTCATCAACTTCTATTTTTTCACCGTTTGGACACGTTTCTCTTAGGCCGAGTCCAGGTTATAACGCATAATACAGTTCAGTGAATGGGCATCTAAATGGATCCGCTCGTTTATTTTACTCTGCCTTTGGCAAATGTACTGAATGAAAGGATTTGACTGTCAGCTTGACTTCTTGCCCACGCACTCCATTGACAAATAGTGAATTACGCTCATCGAGGATGCATTGAGCATTGATTTCAAGTGGTGCATCCTGTTCAGAGTTCCGAGCGACATCTCCAGTCTGTTCAGCTGCCAGGAAGTGTCACCATAAAGCTCACGACTCATCAGTTGGGAATGTCTCAGTCCACTGACGTTACCCGAATAGAAAGCAGATATTTCGTGAGAGTGAATCCGCTGTAGTCATCTAATATACTGTACAGACAATTCGCAAATGTAACGATGGTTCTTCAACATAACTCTAGGCACAGAGTAGAATGATAACTAACGAATCTCTGAAGCTTTCTTTCAAATTATATCCCAACATTAATGTGTATTTGGAGCAGGGGTGCCGACTCCGGGGGTGCTATGATGCTCGAGGACACCCCAGAGTTTTTGTGGGGGCGGTGCCCAGCAACCCCACCAACAGGCAGAAGTGATGATGATGATGATGATGATGATGCTTGCTGTTTAAAGGAGCCTAATATCTAGGTCATCGGCCCCTAACGGTACGAAATGAGACGAAATGTAATGCCAATTTTAAAAGTCGAAAATTCATTCACTGACCAGAATTCAAAACGTGATGATGAACAATGAAAATGGATGATTATGAATTTGAAATAATCAGCGGATACAACTCACAATACGGAAAGTTAAAAATAATTCCAAAATCGATCCACAGGCTAGAATTCATAAATACGACGATGAACAATGATTATGAACTTAAAACACTCAGTGTATCCGACCCGCAATGTACCAATTTTCCCAGAAACTATCTTAAAACAATAATCTAGCTGACAAAGGGACTACCGGGCGAGTTGGCCGTGCGGTTAGGAGCGTGTAGCTGTGAGCTAGCATTCGGGAGATAGTGGGTTCAAACCTCACTATCGGCAGCCCTGAAGATGGTTTACCGAGGTTTCCCACTTTCACACCAGGAAAATGCTGGGGCCACGGCTGCTTCCTTCCAATTCCTAGGAATTTCCTCTCCCATCGTCGCCATAAGACCTATCTGTGTCGGTGTGACGTAAAACAATTACAAAAAATGACTAAGGGACTGCTTTTAAAGCACAATCCTGAATCGATGATGGTTATTATCCAAAGGGGTCCAAAATCGAGGTCAGCGGCCCCTAATATTATTACTTATAGCTAATAAAGTAAAACCATGGTATTTCTCATGTAGCGGTACTAACTAATCACAGGTACTGTAAACCCACAGTGAACCACTCTCTGCTGCTACTGATCACAAACTTATTGAGTAACTAACATAGTGGTACTACTTGCGAGTAAAAGCAACCCATGGTGTTAATCGCGTGATGATATGAATCACAAGTAGTTTAATGGTTCTGATTCAATCATCCCTTGGTCGCCCCTTTTAGTCGCCTCTTACGACAGGCAGGGGACGCCGTGGATGTATTCTTCGTCTGCGTCCCCCACCCACAGGAGGTTGTGTGAGCTATTTTATTTTCAAAGCCGGTTAGGACACACTATCCGCCACCTAGAATGCGTCACTCGGGAGTATCACCTCTAACCCTGCTACGACAGCGTAGTAGATCCGTGTACAGGGAGAAGAAATATTAAAATGAAATAACGACAGAATAAAATGGGGATTTTTTTGTCATAGTTCCTAACCCCAGCATACCAAGGTATTTTTGTCCCTATATTACGGGAAAGGGGTGGGGGTGGGGGGCTGGGGAGCCCATCGAGAAACGATTGTTTAATTATTTCAATCACACGTGAGTTATATGGATATTTTATTTTATTAATTAGATCTTATTCATACAAGACATCAGAAAGGTCACCTGATTCCAGAACTTGTTAAGTTTGCTGAAGATCGCTTTAACGTTACACGTTTTTGCATGTGCATTTGAACGTTCTTTTTCCGCCTTGAAGAGATTTAAAACTTACCTGCGCAGTAACAGTGACACATACCAAATTGAACGACAATATAATCATGCATGTCCATAATTAAAAAAAAAAAAAAAGATATTGTACCTCGAAGCTGTGGCGATCAGTTCGTAGGATCACACCCTTAATTATTGAGAATTAAAAATTCCGCAAAGATTTTACATGTTGTACTAACGACTTAAGTATTTCAGTTTTTGTTTTATTATTATAATAACAATAAATGCCAAATGTGTTGCTCTTTAAACTCATTCTGGTACTATTCTACGAGGAAACTAGACTGTTATGTATTTTTACCTGAAGGTTTGACAGACACAATTTTTATTTCTTTAGCTCCCTCACATATATATGAAATGTAAAATCTATTATTTTTTCATTATTAAAACACACCATTACCTTTAATGTGGATTGCATGTGGACTATATGTGGATTTATGCGGATTTCCGTTTGCACTCATTCAATTATTGTTGACAAAGTTCCTAGAACATCAGTTTTTGTTTTCCATCAAGTATTACTCCTTCAAAAACACCTGAAACTGCATTTTCATATGGACTAAATTTTGACATTTTCCGAAATTCTCCCTTATTGGACTGTGAGATTTTACGATTTGCTTTATGTCGCACCTGTACAGATAGGTCTTATTGCGACGGTTGGATAGGAAAAGGCTAGGGGTGGGAAGGAAACGACCGTGGTCTTAGTTAAGGTACAGCGCCAGCATTTGCTTGGTGTGAAAGTAGGAAAGCATGGAAAACCATGTTCAGTGTTGCGGATAATGGAGTTCGAATCTACTATCTCCCGAATGTACATTTCATTGCCCCAGAGAAGTGTGACAGGCTTCGGCAGCCGGCACACTTCCTATCCTTGCCGCCACATGGGGATTCATTCATTCCATTCCTTACCCGGTCGAATGACTGGAAACAGGCTGTGGACTTTCAATTCCTTGCAAGGTCAAGAACTATGCTCGCGCCTCCCGTACAGCTGCTTAGGTCTCGGAGAGTAGAAACGCCGCTGGAGGTCTAGGTTTATAAGAGATACCCTGTGAACCATTTCAAAGAAACATTTTGTTTCAAAGTTTTCTAGTTTGAGTTACTACAATAACGAGCTTTTAAGTCAGTAAATTCGTGATAAGTGCTCAAACTAATTTGAGTGAATAATCGATTACAACAATGATCGAAAAACAAGAGAGAAAAATCCTCGAGAAATTTTTTTGGGCCAAAATGTGAAAATATAATTTGGATGTAAAAGAAATCACATGAAAACTATCAAGAATCAGAAATATAATTAGGAAACGGCGGTTACAATTTTATGGTTGCTTATATAGAATGGATAATAACAGGCTCAGAAAGACAATTTTAAATTTAGCCTTATCAATGAAAAATCACAATAATTGGCCTAAAGAAATCAGTGAAGACCTAACCGAAATTGGCATTAATGTAGAAACCATTCAAGATAGAATAAAATTCACAAACACAAATTTTCTGTAAAGCTCACCCAACTAAATACAGGATGGACTGGCTAACGTAAGAAGGAACACAGCGAGACAATGAAGAGATATTGGAAAGAGAAGAAAGAAAACCAAAAATATACTAATAAATTCAAGCGTGCTCCTTAGTTGAGCATAACGAATCAAGAGATAATAATAATAATAATAATAATAATAATAATAATCACGAGGCAATTTGCATACATACATAAAATGGTAAACAGTCTCTTTGGACATTAATTCATGTCAAAGTAGACCTTAAAATAAAGTTAACACTGTGGGATAAGAAAGACGTTTATAGATCAGAACTTCCCGTCACATCCCTCTGCGTTGCGACTTTATAATATTTGATGAGGGCACGCGTCTGACAGCAGCAGTATTCTAAGACGTAAATAGTGAGGAAGCCAGCTCTGTACCGGATATCGTTCAAGTAGAGTGCAGCTGCTGGACTTGGCTCTACAGCTGCTCTTCAGCTAGTTCTAATAAGTTATCCTCCCACCTGTCGTCACCTGATGTGGGTTCGGCCTTCACATAACACAGGAAATAATCGTAGGATTTTGATTAAGCGTAGATTGTCAGTTCTATATTCTTAGTAAAATCTGTAGGAAATTTTACTATTATATCCTGGCCGATGACCTAGCGCTACGCCCCTTTAAACAACAGACAACATCATTACTATTAAACTGCCAGTACTTATGCGTATTCTTCGTCCGGCTCTTTGGCTGAATGGTCAGCGTCGTCGTCAAGTTCATTTCAGAGGGTCCTGGATTCGATTCCCGTCTGGGACGGGGATTTTACCCGCGTCTAGTTGTTTCTTCACTCGGGAATTGGGTGTATGTGTTTATCTCAATACAAACAACACAACACACTACCGCATAAGGTTCTATGAAAAGAAGCCTAAGTGAAATTTCCGCTTAAATGAAATGTTGTGTATATTCAGCTGAAATGGAATGCTGCCTGCGTGCTTTCCCATATTCTGGTCCTGCAACGCACTTGCGTAAGATTTACCGTTCCGGGAGTTTTCGCGTATAAGAGATCTCAGTTAAATTTTGATGGAAACAGAAGGAAAACTGCGTACCGAAGGTTGGATGAAAGAATCGAGAACACAGTAAAGAGGTACGAAGATACAGGCAACAATAGAGCGTGTCTCGAGCGATCCGATTCTTACAAAATATGGAATAAACTCTATGAAACCGGGCGAGTTGGCCGTGAAGTTAGAGTCGCGCAGCTGTAAGCTTGCATCCGTGTGATAGTGGGTTCGAATCCCACTATCGGCAGCCCTGGAGATGGTTTTCGTGGTTTTCCATTTTCATACCAGGCAAATGCTGGGGCTGTACCTTAATTAAGGCCACGGCCGCTTCCTTCCCACTCCTAGGCCTTCCCTGTACCATCGACGCCATAAGACCTATCTGCGTCGGTGCGACGTGAAGCAAATAGCAAATAGAAAAAAAAAACTCTATGAAACGTAGTTCCATCGCATATACTCTGATCTTTGGTTTGGATGTATAATAAATTTTGTAAATGAAGTATAAATGACTTTTAGAAAACTCTTCCTAGTAATAAAATAATGACGACATTTTTATAAACTAAATATTTGAAACATACTTCAATTAGGAGCCTTCTCTCAGCTGCGACCAGTGTGCAGATCTTGTGAACTATCATTTAAGACAAAGTTTAGAATTTTTGATTCAAACGTGAAATCAGTTCTATTTTATGGATGTGAGACGTGGAAGGTGATAGTAGATATTACGAAATGAGTCCAAACCTTCATCAATAAATGCTTGAGGACTATAGTGGGTGCACGCTGACCAGAAGTTATCTCCAATGAAGAATTTTGGCAGCGCACCCAACAACGGAAAGCTCAAATAATCATAAAAGAAAGGAAAATAGAGATGGATCGGACACACTTTGAGAAGAGGCCCACAACATATTCCAAAGCAGGCGCTGGAATGGAGCCCTCAAGGTGCAAGGCGGAGAGGCAGACCGAGGACGACCTGGCGCAGGACCATTGAAGCAGAGGTGACAGCCATTGGGTACTCCTGAACGAACATCAAGAAGATGGCAACGAAGAGGGCCAGATGGTAAGCTCTAACATGTGTCCTATGCTCCACACCGGAGTGAAAGGAATTAAATCAAGTAAGTCAAGCTAGTTCAAAGCCTAGTAAAAGTGTGATGGGAATCAGAATAAATGAAATAAGAAATGAAAATTCAAAGCCTATTTTCCAGCCAATCGACCGGGTCAGAACCCCTTAACTTCATAACCTTCATAAGGGAGTAGTCAAAGTCTGCTAGACGACGGGAGAGTGTGCGGGACAACGAGTGAGCAGATATTTCACTGAGCTGATATTTTACTGAGCTGATATTTTACTGAGTGGAACTTCGGGACAATGTGTGAGCAGATATTTTACTGAGCTGATATTTTACTGAGCAGATATTTTACTAAGCTGATATTTTACTGAGCTGATATTTTGCTGAGTGGAACTTTCGGGACAATGTGTGAGCAGATATTTTACTGAGGTGATATTTTTCTAAGTGGAACTTTCGGGATAACGTGTGAGCAGATATTTCACTGAGCTGATATTTTTCTGAGTGGAACTTTCGGAACAACGTGTGAGCTGATATTTCACTGAGCAGATATTTTGCTGAGTGGAACTTTCGGGACAATGTCTGACCTGATATTTCACTGAGCTGATATTTTGCTGAGTGGAACTTTCGGGACAATGTCTGAGCTGATATTTCAGTGAGCTGATATTTTTCTGAGTGGAACTTTCGGAACAACGTGTGAGCTGATATTTCACTGAGCAGATATTTTGCTGAGTGGAACTTTCGGGACAATGTCTGACCTGATATTTCACTGAGCTGATATTTTGCTGAGTGGAACTTTCGGGACAATGTCTGAGCTGATATTTCAGTGAGCTGATGAAATGAAATGAAATGGCATATGGCTTTTAGTGCCCGGAGTGTCCGAGGACAAGTTCGGCTCGCCAGGTGCAGGTCTCTTTATTCGACGTCCGTAGGCGACCTGCGCGTCGTGATGAGGATGAAATGACGATGAGGACGACACATACACCCAGCCCCAGTGTCAGCCGAATTAACCAATTATGGTTAAAATTCCCGACCCTGCCGGGAATCGAATCCAGGACCCCTGTGACCAAAGGTCAACACGCTAACCATTTAGCCATGGAGCCGGACACTGAGCTGATATTTTGCTGAGTGGAACTTCCGCGACAACGTATGAGCGGAACTAGCACGATACCCTGCATAAACACGCAATTGTGTGTACATCCCTCCACGTAGAATTATCGGCAAGAAGTGTATCCGATCTTATTCGTAAACGTTTGTTGTCGTTTATCGAGGTGTGAATTGTCCGAGTCATTTTATCCGTTCCGTACGCCATACTTCGTACCTGCGATCCTACAAGGCTATGGAATAAGAGGAAGCAGAATAAGAATAAAACGATTTCTTTATGCGTACCTCTTCAATTCTAACATGTAATTATGAAACTTCACGTGAATATATTTTTAAAATTACTGCTTGAGAGGAAGTGAAATGAGAACACTAGTCTTTCTAACTTACCCTGGAAGAATTCGGGTATCGGATGAATAAAGACAAACATCAAGAACGGCGTCAGAATGAAATAGTAGGTTCGATTCCCACTATCGGCAGCCCTGAAGATGGTTTTCCGTGGTTTCCCATTTTCACACCAGGCAAATGCTGGGGCTGTACCTTAATTAAGGCCACGGCCGCTTCCTTCCAACTCCTAGGCCTTTCCCATCCCATCGTCGCCATAAGACCTATCTGTGTCGGTGCGACGTAAAGCCCCTAGCAAAAAAAAAAAAAAAGAAATATTTTTTGGTGCTCGTCATCCTCATACCGTCAGTGTAGGAATATAGAAAAGTTGATCAAGGAAGGATATAGAGTCGTCCTAAACAAGTGTTTTATGCCCCCCCCCCCATGGCGGAACAGCTCCGAAGGGCTATGGTCTACCAAGCGACCGCTGCTCAGGCCTGCAGATTACGAGTTGTCGTGTGGTCGGCACTACGAATCCTCTCGGCCTTCATTCTTGGTTTTCTAGACCGGGGCCGCTATCTCACCGTCAGATAACACCTCAATTATAATCACGTAGGCTGAGTGGACCTTGAACCAGCCCTCAGGTGCAGGTAAAAGTCCATGACCTCGCCGGGAATCGAACCCAGGGCCGGATTTGTATGATATAGTTTGCAGTAAAGTATAAAACTTTGGATGCAATTATACAATATTTATTAAAATGATTTCTGCTTTTTAGAAGTTGCTTTACGTCGCACCGACACGGATACGTCTTGGCGACAATGGGACGGGAAAGGACTAGGGGTGGGAAGGAAGCGGCCGAGGCCTTAACTAAGGTACAGCCCCAGCATTTCCCTGGTGTGAAAATAATTATTTCTATACACCTCAATAACTTATTAAGAGTTTAAGAATAGCTCTTACAGTATGTAATTTACAGTACCTTTTTGGTGGTGGTACGCAACGATACACAATACCGGAACTTTCTTCTCGAAAGAAAGAAACAAAGCAATGCATTTGATATTATTCGGAATGTTCCTATCGCATTTCCCATGAAGTGTTGGCTTATGGCTTAAATCAAGCTTTCTTGTCCGCTTTTGTTACGTCTCAATAGACATAATGCGTACGTGCACATGAGTGAAGATTCTGTAAGTTGCCGTTCTAACATTATCATTCTCGTCTTATTAACCAGTTCGTGTCGTCCGTTCGGAGTTGAAGAAAAGGAAACAGATAATCTTCGTCTTTCTGTTTCTTGTCTTTGCGCATTTTTGGCTAAAAGTGGAGTAGAGGTATGTTTTCTCACTCTTCAGCAAACAAACTGTTCTTGTCAAGGACAATCTGAAGCTACACTAAGTGTCGTTAATACCAGCGTAGCAGCAAACAACTAGTAAATGGCTAACCGTCATAGCTAATCTAGGATTAATGTATGTTTGAATTTAACTGTTTTCGTTGTTTTAGAATAATCTGAAAAGTATACAACACTTGTCTTGTGCTCCTGTGGCAAGCGAGTTCATAGTTATTTAGTAAAAGTAAGGGGAGCCATAGTACTTTCTGACCCAGTGAGGAAAGCAATGGCAAATTACCTCACTCCTCATCTTGCCTAGTACGCCTCATTTTGGTGCTGCCATTGGTGTTTGGGGTTTCCTTATAACCGCATAACCTTTGGTGGTGCTATTTGAGGATCCAACCAGCCTCTGGGCTGATGACCTAACAGACAGACAAGGGGCGCACGTGGTTCACAAGCTAGAGAAGTAAAATAAATAACTAATTATTTCGTACCGGTATGCAATAAAAGAAAGTATGACGATTGTTTCGAATAATTTCCTGAACCTGAGAGCAGTGAATCAACTGATTGTGAACAAACCATCGCAAGTACCGACAAGTTTACTGCATTTCAAGAGGAATACAATTCTAACCAAACTGAGCCCGATTGTTGAACATTAACTCAAGAAAAGTGACTCCTTCCAAAGAAACGGGTAGCTTTATGGGAAAACTGAAATTCTGGGTTTGAAGGTGTGCTGAAATTTTGCATATTTAGCACCAAAAAACAGATGGAAATAAAAATTTCTTCAGTGTGGAACAGTAGTAAAATCAGTACCTTTGGAAGAGAAGAAGATGGTACATCTGGAGATATCAACGAAATCTGAGATTCAGTTTATGAAGAAGTGAGTACTGCCATACTTGTACTAAAATTTTTTTCAGTCATCCCCTGAAGTGGGGGGGGGGGGGCGGGCCTAATAGACGGTGACGGATCTACCGACCAGGAAAAAGAGCACTAGTTATTTGCATGCATGGTTTAATAGTTATCATGGCTTTGATGAAAGTGAAGGATATTTTTAAATATCGCATGGGGAAAAATGAAGCGATATGATAGGCAAGTTATCGGAAAAATCTTAAAAAGGAAAAGCCGCACTGAGCTAAGTACTGTAACTTAAATACACCAGGAGGAAAACAATAATACTCTTATAAGGCTTATCACAACAAATTAAAAATTGTTGACATGTTCAGTAGAATGTTCGTAACTTCAGTAGTGCCTATCCTAACGTCGTTTTTGAATTTTGTTTAATTGCCTGATTTACTGTCTGTTTCTAGGTTCTGTAGCCATGATTTTACGCAATGCCGTAACATATTTAAGGCCATAGTTACTTCTTTCCCAGTTGTAGCCCTTTCCTCTCCCACAGTTACCATAAGACCTGTACGGATCGGTGCGACGTACAAAATTGAGACAAAAACAGATGTGACAGTGACAGATGTGAATAACCATTTGCCCTTTATTTTGTTTTATAGTGCAGAAGATCTGGAGATATTGCTGAATGGTATGGACACGGTGAAGGAGTACAAGATGAAAATAAATGAGTCCAAAACAAAAGTAATGGAGTGCGGTCGAACGAAGTCCGGTGATGCAGGAAATATTAGATTAGGAAATGAAGTCTTATGGGAAATCGATAAATATTGTTACTTGGGTAGCAAAACAACCAACGATGGCAGAAGTAAGGAGGACATAAAATGTAGATTAGCACAAGCAAGGGAGGCCTTTCTTAGAACAGAAATTTGCTCATTTCGAGCATTGATATACATCTTTTTTTCAATCAATCAATCAATCAATCAATCAATCAATCAATACTGATCTGCATTTAGGGCAGTCGCCCAGGAGGCAGATTCCCCATCTGTTGTTTTCCTAGCCTTTTCCTAAATGATTTCAAAAAAATTGGAAATTTATTGAACATCTTCCTTTGTAAGTTATTCCAGTCCCTAACTCCCCTTCCTATAAATGAATATTTGCCCCAATTTGTCCTCTTGAATTCCAACTTTATCTCCATATTGTGATCTTTCCTACTTTTATAAACGCCACTCAAACTTATCCGTCTACTAATGTCATTCCACGCCATCTCTCCGCTGACAGCACGGAACATGCCACTTAGTCGAGCAGCTCTCCTTCTTTCTCTTAATTCTTCCCAGCCCAAAATTTGTAACATTTTTGTAACGCTACTCTTTTTTCGGAAATCACCCAGAACAAATCGAGCTGCTTTTCTTTGGATTTTTTCCAGTTCTTGAATCAGGTAATCCTGGTGAGGGTCCCATACACTGGAACCATACTCTAGTTGGGGTCTTACCGGAGACTTATATGCCCTCTCCTTTGTATCCTTACTACAACCCCTAAACACCCTCATAACCATGTGCAGAGATCTGTAGCATTTATTTACAATCCCATTTATGTGATTACCCCAATGAAGATCTTTCCTTATATTAACACCTAGATACTTACAATGATCCTCAAAAGGAACTTTCACCACATCAACGCAGTAAACTTAATTAAAACTGAGAGGACTTTTCTGTTTGTGAAACTCACAACCTGACTTTTAACCCCGTTTATCAACATACCGTTGCCATTGCCATTACCATATAGAAATTAGAAATAATACTTTTTGAAGACTTTCGTCTGGAACGTGGCTTTGTATGGAAGTGAAACACGAACAATAACTCGCTCAGAATGAAACAGACTAGAAGCTTTTGGAATGTGGTGTTATAGAAGAATGCTGAATGTGAGATGGGTAGATCGAATCGCAAATGAAGAGATGCTGAATGGAATTGGTGAGAGAGGTGTGGAATGGAGAGCTGCATCATGCCAGTCTATGGATGATGACCGATCAACAACATAGTGGATGAAATATGTTCATGGTCCGTAAATGCCTATATATTAATGGCGCCGTTTTGAAGTGCTTAATTATTCAAAAATAAGAAGAGGTCTCTATGCCTGAACTGAATATCTGATTGTGAGACAAATCCATACCAAAATTCAGGTCAATTGGTCATGTAATTTTAGCGTGATTGAGGGAGAAATAAAGATACACCGTCTCATTTCCAGCTGTCGCATGGTTTTATGCTAATATTTTCGTAGTATTTTATATTAAATATTTTCGAATAAAACCTAAGAAGTCATGCGACAGTTTCCTGTGAGGTTAAATAAATAAATAAATAAATAAATAAATAAATAAATAAATAAATAAATAAACGATGTTATTTGCTTTATGTCCCACTAACTACTATTACGGTTTTCGGAGATGCCAACGTGCCGAAATTTGGTCCCGTAACAGTTCTTTTACGTGCCAGTAAATCTACCGAAATGAGATTGACGTATTCGAGCACCTTCAAATACCACCGGACTGAGCTAGGATCAAATCTCCCAAGTTGGGGTCAAAAGACCAGTGCCTCAACCGTCTGAGTCACTCAGCACGGTAATAAATAAATAAATAAATAAATAAATAAATAAACAACAGCCTGTTTCCAGTCATTCGACCGGGCCAGGAATGGAATGAACGAAACCCCCATCTAGCGGCGAGGACAGGAATTGTGCCGGCTGCCGAAGTCTGTCGCACTCCTCTGGGACAATGATTAATGACTGACAGATGAAATGAAATTATACTGGAGAGTGCTGCTGGAATGAAAGATGTACCTCCAGGAAAACCCGTCGCGCCTCTGCTTTGTCCAACAGAAATCTCCATGGAGTGACCGAGATTTGAACCACGGAACCCAGCGGTGCGAGGCCGGATCGCTCCTGCCTGAGCCACCGAGGATCGGTCCCTCTGGGCATATTTGTGCAAAATTTTACAAAATTCCGCCCAGCGGTTTGGACGTGATGTTATTTCGGAAAAATAAAGACAGACAGACAGACAGACAGACAGACAGACAGACAGACAGACATACATTTCATTTTTATGGAGATTAGAAGTTTATTTTTCTTTCGGCCAACATTCATTTTCTCTTCTTGTGGGATCATTCTGTAGAGAACCAGTCTCCATGGGAGAGTTGTTCTCTGCTTTAATACAATGCAATACAAAAAGATACTTCAATCATCAGTTTATTACTACAGCTAGGAATTTGTTGGCAGCAGAACGTATCCGGCGCGGCGTGGAGAGCTGATTAAATTGTGTAATGTGAGCTCTCCAGATAGCATTGTGTGTTTCCTGCGTACCACACATGTGCGTGCGGATGTGATTCGCAAGTGAAGATCCACTGCAGCATACCTGAGAGTCAGACGCAGTGCATCTTCCTCGCTGACTAGAATACGATCTGACACGGATACTGGAGCACTACCCAGCTCAACACAGTTAGGCACGCTGCTGATAAAACTGCGTCAATAGAATTGCTGCGCTACAACGACTCTCATCGTCCGTGCATATACAGGGTGGTCAGAAACAACGTGAACCAGATATGTGAACGTTACAGGGAGATAGCAGCGAAAACATTACATTTTTATTCGATTGTAGCCGGGTGAATCTAGGAATTAAAGAAAAGCAATGTGTGCAAGGCCTGTTGACTTTTCAGCTAATGCTTTCCTTTATTTTCTTTTATTATTAACAACATGATCAGCGGAAATAAACTCAAAATGCCTTTCGTCGCGGCTAACCAATTTATACAGCGCCACAGCAATGAAGACTTTGCATGTGCTGTGAGGAAGGGTAGCAGAGAAGGTCATGGACACTGAGGGATGATTCACCAGCTTGCCGCGCGCATTTGCCAGTCTGGGGTAGTGTTTGTTAGTTTCTTAATGTGTGGTCAAATTCTGCTCTACTTCTACCGCTCTTCGCAGACCTGTGGGGTCGCGGGTGCGAAATCTGTAGCACATCTGAATTTGCCCCTGTTTTGCGGTCAGATACCCTTCCTGACGCCATCCTTATATGGAAGGATGTAATCACTGTTCTCTTAATATGATGAGGAAAGTGTTGGAACAAGCACAAACACCCAGTCCCCGAGCCAGAAGAATTAATTAAAAGCGATTAATCGGGAATCGAACCCGGGACCCTCTCAACCGAAGGCCTCAACGCTGATCATTCAACCAATGAGTCGGTGTGTAATCAAATATTAAATTATTTTAATTGTTTAATCACACTGTACTTCTATTAATTGTAATACATATGTAATATTGTTCCTTTAGTGAAAGTTTTATTGTATAGTATTGAATCAAAATCTCAAAAAACCAATTATTACCGCAGTTAAATTGGTGAAGTGTCAACCTTTACTTCTCTGTAGAAATTCGCTCATAGAGCATCGAAAAACTTACCATTTTGTAGCTTTTTAAAATGTTTTTTAAAGTTTTGATTTATCCTCTCCCCGCTCCGCCCGCTATATCCCCACAAACCCGGGTACTTCTTGTTGTCTGTACATTGTTTGCCCGCCAACCCCACTCCTAATTCTCAATCGTCACTACTGATAGGGCCTAAATCATTAGAAATATAATTCGATATTTCGCTGATGAAGTTATCCACTCAGAACGCTTCGCGGGCGAATTCTAATAGACTTTGCGAGGCTGTGTTGCTAAATCTGCAAGCGATTAAAATCCCCGACCCTGCCAGGAATTGAACCCGGGTCCCTCTCAACCGAAGGCCTCAACGCTGAACATTCAACCAATGAGTCGATGTCTCTTAAGACCGGCTTGAGAGCACCAATCGAAGAAAAGAACTTCTCCAGGGGAGGGCTTTAAATACAGACCTCCGTACTGACAGGGTCGCGCTATGGCAAGTGAGCTACGGTGACACTAGTTGAAACCCACGGCGTGATTGTTTCTGATGCTTGATTTCTTGGCATAACTCTCAAGCGATCTTAAGTTATGTGCAGATTGATGAAGTAGTTCAAGAAATAATTAACAGCCTAAAAAATAAAAGTAGTGGAGAGGACTCTTTAACAGCTCTTGTTGTGTATTCAGCCCGAAGGCTGGTGTGATCCTCCACAGTTCCGCCAACAGCTGTCATAGATAGCCTAGGCGTAACTGAAGAGGAATACTAGGGAAATGAGGAGTGAGGTAGTTTCCCGTTGCTTTCCTCACCGAGCCAGAAGTTGCTATTACATATCAGTCTGCCAAGCCCACTGAAATGCATGCACCAACCGACCCTGTGATCGATACTTTCACACCATTCATAACAGGGACTGGCTGCATAAGGAATGGCATTACTAGCATCACTCATACCTCGGTCACTTTCATATTGTCAAAGCCAAGGATAAGACAGAGACAGATCAATGAAAGTAACAAATTTATTCTAGCCTATACCAGAAGACAGTACACTGTAAACACTACATTCTGCCAGCAAAGGCATAACAGCTGAATATTTGAAATGGTCTCTACCGAAAATCATTAAAGAGCTGTAGTTAATCTTTGAAGATATTTGAAGAAACAAGGAGATTCCGGAAAATTGGAAAGTGGTCCGTATACACCCATCGCAAAAAGCATTTTTTTGTTTTTTTGTTTTTTACAATTTGCTTTACGTCGCACCGACACAGGTATATCTTATGGCGACGATGGGATAGCAAAGGCCTAAGGGTGGGAAGCGAACAGCCGTGGCCTTAATTAAGGTGCAACCCCAGCATTTGCCATGTGTGAAAATGGGAAACCAAGGAAAACAATCTTAATGGCTGCCGACAGTGGGGTTCGAACCCACTATCTCCCGGATGCAAGTTCACAGCTGAGCGGTGCTAACAGCACGACCAACTCGCCCGGTCATTGCATAAAAATATAAAAAGGGACAAGCAAAATGTTAATAACTCGAGGGGAGTATCCCTCCTGCAAATCGCTTACAAGATATTCTCGAAAATCTCGCTGAACAGAGTAGAAACAACACTTGACAAGCAATTAAGTAAATATCCCAGGGGGAGATTACGAAAAGGTAGATCTTGCTCAGAACAAATATTTATAATTCGTCACAGAATGCTGAACTCCAAGGAAATAGTAGTGATATTTGTAAATTAAAAAAAAAAAGCCTTTGAGCCTGTTGATATAGATAATAACAACAGTGTTATTTGTTTTATGTCCCACTAACTACTTTTACGATTTTCGGAGATGCCGAGGTGCCGGAATTCAGTCTCATAGGAGTTCTTTTACGTGCCAGTAAATCTACCGGCACGAGGCTGACGTATTTGATCACCTTCAAATACCACCGGACTGAGCCAGGATCAAACCTGCCAAGTTAGGGTCAGAAGGTGAGCGCCTCAACCGTCTGAGCCACTCAGCTCGGCTGTTAATATAGAAACCTTAGATAAAACAATACAGGAATTTGGAGTGAAGTCTAAATTAGGAAACCTAATGCGGAAAACACTTACAGACACAGTTTCAAAAGTAAAGCCTGTGGGCGAAATATCAAAACCTAACCTAACCCCATGGCACTGCAGCCCCGAAGGGCCTTGGCCTACCAAGTGACCGCTGCTCGGCCTGAAGGCCTGCATAATTCGTGGTGTCGTGTGGTCAGCAGAACGAACCCTCTCGGCCGTTATTCTTGGCTTTCTAGACCGGGGCCGCTATCTCATCGTCAGATAGATCTTTAATTCTAATCACGTAGGCTGAGTGGACCTTGAATCTGCCCTCAGATCCAGGTAAAAGTCTCTGACCTTGCCCGGAATCGAAACTTCGGCCTCCGGGTAAGAGGCAAGCACGCTACCCCCACACCGCGGGGCCGCCAATATCAAAACCCATGAAAATAAATACGGGTGTACATCAAGGTGATGGTTTGTCGCTAAATCTGTTCAACTGTCTCCTAGAGAAAATTGTAAGAATTTGAAAACAAAACAAAACAACAAAACCCAAACAATTTCACCATTAAGCTTGGAGAGAAAAACAAAGGTGTTGAAATTAATTGCCTGGCATTTGCAGACGATTTTGCTATACTTTCATAGAGCCTGACGGTGCAACAACTCAAATCAATCTCTTGGAAGAAATAACCAAAAAAAAACAGGTTGGAGAATTTCTGTAGAAAAAAAAAATTATAGCAAGCATAAAAAACGCTCCCAAATATTTGACAACACATATTCGTCGAATAGGTACAGAAAGTAAGGAAATTCAAATAACTGGGTGAAATAATTAAAGAAAATCTGCTATAAAAGAAAGGTTACGATATCGATTGTTCGTTGTAATGATGTTTAGTGAGTTTATAAGCCACGTCTGTCTTCTTCAAGCTCTTTTTGCAGGTTGTGTCATCGAGTTCATTTGATTGGATCCATTCGTCCTCCCAGATATTTAAATTTAGCGAATGTAGCTCCTGTGCGCGCCATACCAGACAGATCAAAAGACGGTAATCACTGCAGACGATGCGGTGAGATGGAAACCTTGGCACAAGTCCTAAGATCTTGCCCATTCGGCGAATGCCTATGGAACACCAGACACCATCACATCCTATACGCTACGTGGTAAAGGGTATCTAGTACACGAAGAGGTACATGGCCTCGCAGTTGACGGTGACACAAGACGTATGGAAATGATCGCCTTCAAACCCGGGAGCAAAATATGTTTCAATCTCGACCCGACTGTCAGATTTGAAGCAGATGCACAACAGCCCGTTGATGTCGATAAAGAAAGAAATATGATACAGTATATTCACCAACCATTCCATATTACCTCAATAAGTACAACCTTGAGGATATCGAGGTCATATGAGTCATGTTGGGTGCATGGGGCACCATTCCTAAACTACTGGTCACGTACATACGACGCTTCTGTGTACCGAATGGGACCATCGTGAGCTGGGGCATACAAACATTGAAAGTCTCGATAGTAATCTTGAGGCATCACCCCGCTCCATCCACTTAATTACATCAATCAAAGTAATGTATCTTCTGCTTCTTCGTTTTCTGAACATTGTCAATATAATGTTCGTTTTTTACTCTGTACCCTGAACAAAATTTAAGTTGTATGATTTTCTTTGTCGGTTTGGCAACCTCAGCCATTTGAGGAATAATAATAATAATAATAATAATAATAATAAAATCTCTGAATATGTCCACGTTGTGTTGTTGTTATTACAGTCTATTTTATAAAGAAGTATTCCTTCTTGTTTCCTGTCTAATGATGTAAATCTTGAAGCAAATTGTTGTTAAACATCGCTGGATATGTCAATTGGAACACATTGGCTTCAACGACTTGTCGAAGTCGACGTGACGAGACTCAGAAACGTTTCTGGAGTACTCCCTGTCACGTGTTACTTTCTTACAAGTGATCATGAGGAGATTCCACCTCACTTACAGTATATGCTGTGTGCTAAATGGAATCTGAGTCTCGACTCTGACGAAATCAAATGATTAATTCGAATGCCTAAGATAAAAAATTCTAAAATAATTTAATTGTATAAAGTCCACCTGTTCAATACACGTTTGGCATTTGATAAATGGTCTTCTAAAAGGTACATAGAACATGTTTCGACCTAGCCTAGAGGCCATCATCAGCTAAAATAACATAAACAAGAAAGATATATAAAATAAAAAAACCCAGTTATACATAAAAGAAATTGAGATAAAGTACAATCAACGAATGCAATGGAAATGTGTGTTTCAAATGTACATAGCTTAAAACTTGGACGAATTTATTTGTAAGTGTGGTTCCAACCGTATTTAATACAACTATTGGTTGGCTGGAGGAAATAATTAAGAATTGTGAAGACTGTTAAATGATTTCCTATTTTCTCCAGCCTTGGACTTGTATAGATCAGGTGCGGTCGGTGTTGGCCCCCTCAGTGAGGCTATACTCGTGTTCTCCATAAATACATTTTACGGTGTTTTCAAAACTTTACTCCGTTTTCAGAAGCATGAAATATAGAACAACATTCAACCATCTTCACAATTTTTTAATTATTTCCCCCAGCCAACAAATAGTTGTAGTATTAAATACGGTTGGAGCGACACTTACAAGTAAATTCGCCCATGTTTGAAACTACGCACGTTTCAAACACATATTTCCATTGCATTTGTTGATTGTAGTTTACCTCAAGTTTTTTAAGTATTGCTGCTTTTTGTATATGTCTTTATTTTTTTGCGTTGGGGAATAACACTGGGGAGGAGGACCAGTACCTCACCCAGGCGGCCTCTCCTGTTATGACTTGTGGGGATGAAAGTGCACGTACATGCTATGATTTAAAATCGAAAATATGTTGTGAAATACACCTGTTGATTGGTGAAATTCCTGCTGATATTCTGATACCGGATTGGTCACTAGAGCCATGAGCCAAGTACCTAAATGATAGATTTAAAAGATGTTAAAAAGTAGATTACGTCTCACCGACACCAACTAGTCATCCTGGTTTAGTTCACATTTTTCTTGTTAATTTAGGCATTTACTTTTCACTTATATGCTTACATTTCCGTATATTTGTATTTTTTCTTTCTATTTTTCTTTATTGCACATATCTCTCTCGATTTCTCTTTGTGTTTTAATTTGACATTTTATATTTATTCTGTTTTGTAAATTATTCGTTGCTTTTCACAATGTTACTCAGTTTGTGCGCGGCCTAACTTATACCGTAAGCTACCGTAAAAATAAACAAAAAGATGGTCTTATGGCGACGATGGAATAGGAAATGACTAGGATTGGTAAGGAACCGACGGTGGCCTTAATTAAGGCACAGCTCCAGCCTTTGCCTGCCATGATAATGGAATACCACAGAAAAGCATCTTCAGGGCTGCCGACTATGGGGTTCGAACCTACTGCCTCCCGAACGCAGCTGACAAGTTACGTGACGCAAACTGCGCACCGTCTCCCTCGGTCAATGAAATTATCATCTGTAAGCTTTACGTATCACACGACCACATGGTCATCTGCTTTGGTAACATTCTGGCGTAGCACTCTGTTCTGACCCTTTGATGTCATGTTCCAATTCTCAAAAAATACCGCCATATTAAGTTCTGGAACATGTATTCCTGAAGTATGTTAGATAAACAAAACCAGAGAACAACATGTACAAAAATGACATAGGTGATCCGATACGCTTAGTATAGTCTTGAATATCAGGCTGATGAACTTCGTGTAACAGAGTCCTTACAGGAGGTGGAAGGAACAATGTAGGCAAACTATGGTAGTACCGAACTACTGTTCCATTAGGTTGGTAGAACATCCGTTCTTTAACTTTTTACCAGAATTTATGTTATGTTTGCACGGACGCACGCCTGTGCTGTTCCTCAATTAATGTTTTCCTTACAAGTAATGTTCTCACGAAAATACGACTGATATTAAAAGGCATTTTGAATGTTTTTGTGAAATTCCCCGTCATGTTGCAGGGCCGGTCGATGAACGGCTAAACTTGTGCGAGCTTTGGTAGTTGCCTTATCGGCCAGCAGGTAGCGGCAACAGACAGCGGGAGGTTAGTTCACAGGAGTTCCGAGAGGTTACACTAGCGTACAGTTCTGTGATAAGCACCTTTTTTGGTTTGAAAGCCGATGTACAAGGATTTTAATCCGCTATTATTTCTTAACTATATTCTGAGCGTGGTAGCTAAAGTACATGGACGGAAATCCTAATTATGATATCCCTTTGCATGTTTCCGCAATATTTATACACAAAAAGAACACTGCATTTCTAGTCCCCATCACTGATCGCGCTTTGGTGACCTCAAATTATTACAGTTTCACAGTTATTCTATATCAAATTAAACATAAAACTCAGGCAATCAAATACACAATCAGGAACAGATAGGTTGTTACATGCCAATAGGAAAAAATCCAAAGACTGCAAATGTCGTCATGAAGGAAATCTCGTAACAACGGTTTTAATTGAGTGGCGTAACGTTAGGCAATGCAATGTAGCCGGGCCTGGGGTTTAAGGGAGGGGCGGGGGCGCAGACTTCCCCACAAATATATATAAATAAATGAAATAAATAAATAAATAAATAAATAAATAAATAAATAAATAAATAAATAAATTTACCGGAATGCCATTCTGAATGGAAATGATACTTTTGTTAAATGGGTTGAAAAAGGTTATTTTTACGTTTCATAATTAGATATCAGGGGAACGCATCTAGCTGAAATTATTATTATTATTATTATTATTATTATTATTATTATTATTATTATTATTATTATAGTAAAACTTGCTCAAAGCGGAAACTTGTCCAATGTGTACGAAATTTATGGTCCCAGCGCACTGGATATGGCTTTGCATGTTATATATCGTCGTTGCCGGGACGAAACCTCCTATGTGTTAATATTTTTGGAGATATACTGACCCGCAGCACATACATTACGAAGAATAACACGCTGCTCTAATGAGGTCCGGATTTCCCAAATTCCTAGTAGAATGGGATTTAAATCTCCACTAATTGCCTGACTCTTGCCATGGTTCAGAGAGATATTTATCTTGATGTACAACTTGATCCCAATTCTAAGGTAAACAGTTCCCTTACTTTGTGTCCCGTCGGTAAATTTGTGTCAGTTTTGAATACAGCACGATGGCTAAGAAATATGCGTCACTGACACTGAACGAGAAAGTGAAAGTTATTGAAGCGAGTGAAAAGGTAAAGTTGTCCGTGTTGAAATTATGTCGTGTTTCAGATGTGGGAAAACCCAAGTTTATGAGACTTTTGAACATTAGGACGACATTACTAAGCAGGGGATGGAAATCTAAGGTAACACGCAATGAAGAAATCAAAGATTTAGTCTGGGAATGGTTCGTCAGTGCCCGTTCGAGAAACCTTCCGGTTAGTGGACGTATTATACAGAATGAGGCTCTTGCCGTAGAAAAATCACTTGGCAACACCGCCTTTAAATCATCAACTGGGTGGCTGGAGAGTTTCGGAACAAGACACAATATCGTATGGAATGAAGTCTGTGGCGAGTCCAAAGACGTGGATGGATATGTATGGGTAGTAGCCGAGTGGAAATCGAAGCTGCAAAATTTTAATTCCGGCTATGAGCCTAAACATATTTTCAATGCCGACGAAACAGGATTGTTTTTTCGAGCATTGCTTTCGAAGTCACTTGCGTTTCTTGGAAAAAAGTGTGGTGTGGGTAAAATTTCGAAAGAAAGACTTACAGTACTGTTGTGCGGCAACATGGAGAGGGAAATGAAAGAGTCTCTGGTAATCGGGAGATCAGCAAAACCACTGTCAAGAGTCTCTGTCTGCCAACTTGGATTCGTGTTTTTAGCCACCCACATTAAAGCAAAGGCCTGTCCCTTCCCACTACCTTACCGGCCGAAGTTCTAAGCTAAAATATTTCACATAGGAGGTTTTGTCCCGGCAACGACGATATGTTGTATATGTTGCAGGGTTTTCGGCGTTTCCGAGCCATTTACCCTGCTAAATGCTGCCCTCTGATGCTCCTCTGGACACCAACATCTCCATCTCTTATTTTGCACTCTTGCTTCTCTCAAATACAGTAGAGACAATACGCGACACTTACGGATTTAGCCTTGTTAAAATGGGAGACAGTTCGACGGTGGCGCTCCTGGTGACTTGACCTGAAAAGTCGAGCTAAATTCAAATATCAATAGAAATGCATATACGAAAATGGATAAATAAATTACGTCTAGAAAGAAAGTATTATTGAGATATTCACTTCGAAGTTGCTAAAGCAATTCTGGATGAATGAATGAAGAATTATTTAAAAGGTTATTATTTAAAGACTGAAATTAGACATATAAACAAGAAGTGAAATGGACTGCTGTGAAATGGCTTGATCTTTCATTTATGCATTACTTTTTTTGCTTTAGCATTCCTGCCTGAACTTTTACGGTTAGATTTGTCTTTTTTCTTTTAAAAACATTGTATCATCACATTAAGACACTTGTCAACAAAATATCGGCACATTCGTTACACACATGATGCAATGAATTAACATTTAAAAGCTGGACAATTTTCGTCTTAACATGAAGCCTACTAACAGAAAGAAAATCTATAAAATCCCGGCTTTAATCTGAGAAAAGGGATAAAAGAAAGAAAAGTATGAAAATGTTGTCGATAGTGATGCTTTGAGGAATATTTACGTTCAATTAGAGTAAAAATGTAACATACCCTTGGCTGTATAGTCGAGGATTTCTAAAGTCGCTGGCCTGGAAATGATCTGAACAGATCTTATAATTCCTATATAAGCGTAACGTCGCTTCTTTCCTGTACACCTTATCCAAATCACTTCTGTGACATCTCAAAACCCACAGATCACACCTACAACACATCGGTATTGAAGGTTAACTGCTGCACTATACAATAAAATATGCGTATTATATTTTAAACCAGTTAAAATATGGGTTGAGCAGGTCAGAAGATTATGAAGTACTATAAACATCTCTTTCTCACTGGAAGAATGTATATGCAAACACAATATTACTTACATTTTCTTGTCACGGGAGAAGCGAAAGAAAGACCCCGCATTCTTCTCTACTTCATAGTTACTGCAGCCAAACACAGCACATACCTTTCCCCTCATGTTGAGAGGAAATATCAAGGAATGACACACGCTACTATTTAATTATGTCAACTCACTGAAAACGCATAAATAACACCAACAACTTCACACACAAATACAGTGCTCTTATGACAGAATCAGTAGTTCTCAGGTCTACCCGCTAGAGAGAGCTCTAATAGCTGTCCCTCGATATCTCGCTGAGTGTCGCGTATTGTCTCTACTGTATTTGCTTCTCTTTCTTGGGTGGAAAATCCCCGCACTGGGAATACTAGCTTTACTCCCGTTGTCGGCCGAAGCCGCGTACACTTGTACGGTCTACTTAAACATTGGTTTGTCAATAACAAACATCCGTGCTCGTAAACATGTGAAGCAAGCTCACCGCCTGACTAAGACCATTTCTTACTCTGGTTTGCTAGAATATTTTTCCTTCATTACTGAATTCGTAAAATATAATATAATTACATATAATTGTATGCCATTACAAAGTAACCCTTATTACAACTTAACCCTAGACCGGGCGCGACAATTTCTGCCACTCTACCGGGCGCGCGGTTGACTTTGTCAACCGGTTAAGTTTTCAGTCGTTTACAGGCTTCCAATCGCATAAACATTTCATTTAACGGCGTTGTATCTTTTCTTTCAATGCTATTCTCCAAATATAATTTTAAAAAGAAACTTGTATCAGTAATTAATATGAATTTACTTAAAATGGATAATCATGAACACGTGAACTTATTCTGATAGGGACATGAATACTGCGCCTATGTAAAATTAGTTAAGCAGTAGATACATAATTAAATTAAAATAATGGTCATATTTTAATAATTTCACAATTATACAATGAAATGATCAGATGTAATAGCAAAAAACAACTGAATGAAAAATATACTTTGTTGCCATGTCCAAGAAATCTTTCACACATTATCCCCCGAGCAATGCCATAATTTCACTGCGGTTCGCAAATTTAGCAACGCGCTCACGGCTGTAATTCACTTCCTCCCGCTTCCTAGAAATGTACAAATTAGTCCAGTATAAAAGTCCATCGACCACCTGAGCGTTTATCAAATGCATGAAACAGTCAATTTGTGTTGATATCTTCCTGGCCTCCCCTTCCGGTCATGGCAGTATTTTTACAATATTCCTTGCTTTTACCCTCGAAGTATGTTTTGAAAAGTCCGTCGTGGGCCACATTGTTCCTCCATCTCTCCCGAAGATAAATTCCCTTTCGTTATCGTCTTCATAGATCTCACTGTCTGAATCGGCCTCCTGTTCCGTATCACTGTTATGTTCCTGATCCGATACGTTTATAATTTCCTCCTCCCCATCCGAGGCAGAGTCCTCTATTTCATCGGACAACTGGCTCAAAATGGCAGGTATGCCTTTATCATTGACAAAACGAGACCTAAAATAGGAATATACTACATGTAATTACGCCTGACTTTGCCTAATTACCCGAAAAGTATAGAGAAAAGGAAATTTTCAAGAAGTACATTTTGCTTACATGACCAGGCGCGCTTCGGGTTCCAAGAGTTCGTTCGAAATAATTACAGACGTATCGCTTCCACTGTTGTCGAAACTCGACTGAACTGAAGGTCAAGAGTGAGAGCAAAGGTATTAGATGCGAGGTGGTGAAAGACTGACAGTTCTAGGAATTACGGTGTAAAATAGCACGCGGTTGACAAAAACAACCAGCGCGCCCGGTCTAGGGTTAATATTCTCTACTAGGTTGTCCCGCGATCGAGTCCCGGCTGCCCGCTTATCTGACAGTCCACCGGTTCGACCCTTGGGGAGGTCGGTATACACGGCAGTCTTAAAGGAAGTAGATGAATATTGTTACTTCGGTAATAAAATAACTAAAGATGGTAGAAGTAAGGAAGACATAAACTGTAGACTAGGACAAGCAAGGAAGGCCTTTCTTAAGAAAAGAAATTTGCCCATTTCGAACACTGATATAGGATTCAGAAAGATGTTTTTGAAGACTTCCGTCTGGAGCGTGGCATCGTATGGAAGTGAAACATGGACGATAACTAGCTTGGAAAGGAATAGGATAGAAGCTTTTGGAATGTGGTGTTACAGAAGAATGCTGAAGGTGAGATGGATAGATCGAATCACGAATGAAGAGATACTGAATGGAATTGGTGAGAGGAGATCGATTTGGCTAAATTTGACCAGAAGAAGAGATAGAATGATAGGACACATCTTAAGATACCTAGGACTTGTGTAGTTGGTTTTTAAGGGAAGTGGGTGGTAAGAACGGTAGGGGTAGGCTAGACCAAGGTATGGATATGACAAGCACATTAGAGCAAATGTAGGACGCAGCGGTTACGTAGAAACGAAAAAGGTTAGCACAGGTTAGGGTGTCGTGGAGGGCTGCATCAAGCCAGTCTGTGGACTGATGAGTCAAACAACATTATTATTATTATTATTATTATTATTATTATTATTATTATTATTATTATTATTATTAAAAATGGAAGGACCCACTTCCAATATTTAACAAAAACATCAAATGTTGCAATAAATAATGTCAACTATGCAGGATTATAAGTTATTTATTATGTACGTTTGTCTCGCTGGTTTAACCCCCGTGGTTGGGATTGATAGAATAACACACACGGTATCTCCTGCCTGTTGTAAGAGGAGACTAAAAGAGGCCCTAGGGGATCTTAACTTGGGAGCGTGAGCTGGAAACCATAGGGCCTTCCTTTCCTTATTTTTAAATTGGATCCCAAATACGAAGTTTCAGGTCTGTAATATCTGTAATATCTTCAGGTTCTGAAAAATAAGTAGCCTAATTAAAGGCATTCAACTTCTTTTTCACCCTTTTCCTCCCTTCCTATTGGGAATTTCCGAAAAAAAAAATAAGTGTCTCTTTATTTTTAAAGGAGATTCTAAATACCTATTTTTACATCTATAAACTTTAAAAGTTTTGAGATATAGATACACTCATTTTAAAACTTCACCCCCACCATTAATTGTATTTTCCAAAAACAAAAAGTACGTGTTTCTGTATTTTTAAAGGAGATCCCAAACACCAGTTTTCAGGTCTGTAATATCTTCAGTTTCTGAGGTATAAGTATTCTCTTTAAAGGCATTCAACCCCATTTTCACCTCTTTTCACCCCTCCTATTGGGATTTTCCGAAAACAAAAAAATACGTATTTATTTATTTTTAATGAAGATTCTAAATACCACTTTTTTCATCTGTACTCTTTAAAAGTTTTGAGATATAGATGCACTCATTTCAAAAATTCACCCCACTTTTCACCCCCCATTAATTGGATTTTCCAAAAACAAAAAAATACCTTTTCTTTATTTGTTAAAGCGAACAAACGTTCCAATTTTCAGGTCTGTAATGTCTGCTGTTTCTGAGATATAAGTACCGATATCCTGAGTAAAAGGCATTCAACACCTTTTTCACCCTTTTCAACCCTTCTATTGGGATTTTCTGAAAATAAAAAAATACGGGTAAGTTTTAAGATATAGATACACAAATTTTAAAACTTCACACCCCCTTTTCACCCCTTTAGCGAAGGAATATCCAAAAATCCTGTCTTAGCAAGCACCTACATCTTAGTATGAATATATCCTCAAAATTTCATTTCTTTATGTCCAGTAGTTTTGGCTCGGCGATGATGAATCAGTCAGTCAGTCAGTCAGTCAGGACAAGTTACTTTATATATGTACTAGCAAGATACCCGTGCTTCGCTACGGTATTATACTGAAATTTATAATTGAATGCTAATTGTTTTAGATATATAATCCGCCGAAATTCGCGATCTGAATCGTTTTCTGCGAGAATCCGCCAAAATTCGCGATCTGACTCGTTTTCCAATAGATTACGGTATGTTTCCTCACATTTTTCAATCTTTCTTTCCAGCAATCGATTTCGTACTTCCCGGGCTAGGTCCAGATATTCCACCCCGTCAGTTGGGTCCCTAAATCTTTGCCATCTTTTCCTATAAGCGTTTTTAATATGGATCAAATCCTTCAGGAGATCCGGCGTGGTGTCGTCTTAGGTGCCTTGGCGGTACTAAACCCGCGGCCGGACTGCATTCTTAGTCATTACCCGTCCAGGACCATTTTCCAGGGGGGTCCGCACATTTGACAACGGTCCAGAACATTATTATTATTATTATTATTATTATTATTATTATTAAAAGATGTTCTGAACCCCACAGCAAGCTGCAAGATCGCTACTTGGTGGTAAATTACATCTGCTGCCAGTGTCATTGTTACAATGTGACCAGCACCATCGTCGCGCGTAGGCAAGTGTGCGGGATTTCTGGCGATACCAATGACATATTTCCGTGCATTGTTGACCTTATTATAGAGGTAAACAATTTGACGGTCCATCTCATTCCTATCGTATATTTCAAATGTGTTTAAATTTTTATTTACATGCCAGGAGGATCTACTGTAATCTAAGAACGTTCTCCGAAGGAAAAGATGGCTGTTGAAAACCAGCCCAGGAAAGATTAAAAATGATCGGTTTATGATCAGAATAAGTACATCGAAACTATATAGCCTGTTTCCAGTCATTCGACAGGGTCAGGAATGGAATGAATAAAGCCCCATCTAGCAGCGACAATAGGAATTGTGCCGGCTGCCGAAGCACTCCTCTGGGGCAATGATCGTTGAATGACAAATGAAATGAAATATTGGACAGTGTTGCTGGAATGAATGATGAGAGAGAAAATCGAAGTATCCGGAGAAAAACCTGTCCCGCCTCCGTTTTGTCCAGCACGAATGTCACATGGAGTGACCGGGATTTGAACCACGGAACCCAGGTGCGAGAGGCCGGCGCGCTGCCGCCTGAGCAACGGAGGCTCCTTAAGTACATTATGAACAGTAAAATCAATTGATCTCACCTCCTTTTACACCCCACCGCCGTTAAGTTTATTTACACCCCCCCCCCAAAAAAATAGAAGACGTGTTTCTTTATGTTTAAAAGATATTCCAAACACCAATGTTCACATCTGTTACATTCAGTTTTGAGATATAAGTATCCCCATAAAAATAATTCACTTTATTTTCACTTCCTTTCACACTCCCCTCCCCCCCCCCCCCACCCCGTAAGTGAATTTTCCGGCAAAATATACTTGTTTCCTTAATAGTAAAGGATCTTCTAAATAGTAATTATCACGACTCTAACTTCTTCAGTTTTTGATTTATGTGTCTTCATGAAAGGAATTCAACTCCTTTTCACTCCCGCCCCCCCAAACGCGTTTTTCTTTGTTTAAGGAGATTCAAATACCAATTTTCACGTCCGTAACAACTTTAGTTTCTATTAGATGTATGTATTCTCATACAATTAATTCAATTAATTTTTCAATTCTTTCACCCCCCCCCACCCCCCCTTCATTGGATTTTCCGAGAATACGTGTTTCTTTACTTTTAAAGCAGATTCCAAAGCAGATTTCACCTCTGTAATATCTTCATTTTTGAGATATCAGTAGCCTAATTAAAAGAATTCAACACCATTTTCAGTCACTTTTACCCCCCCCTTCCACCCAAGTGGTATTTCCGAAAGCTGAAAATACACGTTTCTTTATTTTTAATAGAGATAAAAATACCATTTTTCACTTCTGTAACATGTTAAGTTTTTGAGATATACTGTAGAAATTCGCTTTTTAAAATTTTACCCCTTTTTATTTCCCCTTACGTGGAGTTTCCGAAAACAAATCACCTATCTTTCTTTACATTTACAGGAGATTCCAAATACCCACTTTTTTCGTCTATAACATTTTACGTTTCTCAGATATTCTGTAGATATAGTCTTTCAAAAAATTCACCCCAGTTTGTCACTCCTGTTTAACCCCCATTAATTGGATTTTCCAAACACAAAAAAATACGTGTTTCCTTATTTTTAAAGGAGCTCCCATATACAAATTTTCAGTTCCGTAATATTTTCAGTTTCTGAGATATATGTATCCTCATTAAAGGCATTCATCCCATTATTCACCCATTTACACCCCTCCTATTGGGATTTAAAGAAAGCAAAAAATACGTGTTCTTGTATTTTTAAAGAAGATTCTCAATACCATTTTTTACATCTGTAAACTTTTAAAGTTTTAAGATGTAGACAAACTCATTTTAAAAATTCACCCCCCTTTTCACCCTCCATTATTTGGATTTTCCAAAATCAAAAAAATACCTGTTTCTTTATTTTTAAAGTAAATCCCAAATACCAATTTTCAGGTCTGTAATATCTTCAGGTTCTGAAATATAAGTAGCCTCATTAAAGGCATTCAACCGCTTTTTCACCCTTTTCCACCCTTCCAATTGGGATTTTCCGAAAACAAAAAAATACGTGTTTCTTTATTTTTAAAGGAGATTCTAAATGCCAATTTTTACATCTTTAAACTTTAAAAGTTTTGAGATATAGATAGACTCATTTTAAAATTTCACCTCCCTTTTCACCCCCTTAGCGACGGAATATCCAAAAATCCTCTCTTAGCGAGCACCTACATCTTAATATGAATATATCTCCAAAATTTCATTTCTTTATCTCCAGTAGTTTTGGCTCGGCGATGATGAATCAGTCAGTCAGTCAGTCAGTCAGTCAGTCAGGACAAGCTACTTTATATATATAGACTAGCAAGATACCCGTGCTTCGCTACGGTATCATACTGAAATTTACAATTGAATGCTTATTGTTTTAGATATATAATCCGACGAAATTCGCGATCTGACTCGTTTTCTGCGAGAATCCACCAAAATTCCCGATCTGACTGGTTTTCTATTATTTTACGGCACGTTTCCTCCCATTTTTCAATCTTCCTTTCCAGCAATCGATTTCGTACTTCCCGGGCTAGGCTCAGGTATTCCTCCCGGTCAGATGGGTCCGTAAATCTTTGCCATCTTTTCCTATAATCATGTTTAATATGGATATAATCCTTCAGGAGATCCGGCGTGGAGTCATATTGGGTGCCTTGGCGGCACTGAACCCGCGGCCGGACTGCATTCTTAGTCATTACCCGTCCAGGAGCCGTTTCCAGCGCTGTCCGCACATTTGACGACGGTCCGGAACATTATTATTATTATTATTACCGGGCGAGTTGGCCGTGCGTGTAGAGGCGCGCGGCTGTGAGCTTGCATCCGGGAGATAGTAGGTTCGAATCCCACTATCGGCAGCCCTGAAAATGGTTTTCCGTGGTTTCCCATTTTCACACCAGGCAAATGCTGGGGCTGTACCTTAATTAAGGCCCCGGCCGCTTCCTTCCAACTCCTAGGCCTTTCCTATCCCATCGTCGCCATAAGACCTATCTGTGTCGGTGCGACGTAAAGCCCCTAGCAAAAAAAAAATTATTATTATTATTATTATTATTATTACTATTATGTGTTGCTGGAGTGGCTGATGACAGGGAAAACCGGAGTATCCGGAGAAAAACCTGTCCCGCCTCCGTTTTGTCCAGCACGAATGTCACATGGAGTGACCGGGATTTGAACCACGGAACCCAGCTGTGAGAGGCAGGCGCGTTGCCGCCTGAGCAACGGAGGATCCTTATAAGTACATTGAGAACAGTAAAATCAATTGGTCTCACCTCCTTCTACACCCCACCGCCGTTAAGTTTATTTACCGCCACCCTCCCACCAAAAAAGAAGACGTGTTTCCTTATGTTTAAAGGAGATTCCAAACACCAATGTTCACGTCTATTACCTTCAGTTTTGAGATATAAGTATCCCCATAAAAATAATTTAATTTTTCACTTCATTTCACACTCCCCCCCCCTCCCCAACTAAGTGAATTTTCCCGCAAATAATACTTGTTTCTTTAATAGTAAAGGATCTCTAAATACCAATTATCACGACTCTAAATTGTTCAGTTTTTGATTTAAGTGTCCTCATGAACGGAATTCAACTCCTTTACACTCCCGCCCTCCAAGATTATCCCCCCCCCCAAACGCGTTTTTCTTTGTTTTTAAAGGAGATTCAAATACGAATTTTCACGTCTGTAACAACTTTAATTTTTATTAGATGTATATAATCTCATACAATTAAGTCAATTAATTTTTCAATTCTTTCACCCGCCCCCAACCACTTCATTGGATTTTCTGAGTATACGTGTTTCTTTACTTTTAAAGCAGATTGCAAATATCAAATTTCACGTCTGTAACATCTTCATTTTTGAGATATCAGTAGCCTAATTAAAAGAATTCAATGCCATTTTCAGTCACTTTTACCTCCCCCCTCCACCCAAGTGGTATTTCCGAAAACTGAAAATACACGTTTCTTTATGCTTAATAGAGATAAAAAATACCATTTTTCACTTCTGCAATATGTTAAGTTTTTTTAGATATACTGTAAAAATTCTCATTTTAAAATTTCACCCCTTTTGAGTTCCCCTTAAGTGGAGTTTCCAAAAACAAATCACCTATATTTCTTTACATTTACAGGAGATTCCAAACACCCACTTTTTATGTCTGTAACATTTTACGTTTCCAAGATATTCTGTAGATATAGTCTTTCAAAAAATTCATCCCAATTAGTCACTCCTGTTTAACCGCCATTAATTGGATTTTCCGAAAACTAAAAAATACGTGTTTCTTTATTTTTAAAGATCACATATACAAATTTTCAGTTCTGTAATATCTTTCGTTTCTGAGATATGTGTATCCTCATTAAAGGTATTCAACCCATTTTTCACCCTTTTACACCCCTCCTATTGGGATTTACAGGAAACAAAAAATACATATTCCTTTATTTTTAGAGGAGATTCTAACTACCAATTTTTACATCTGTAAATTTTATTTTAATGTGTAGACACACTCATTTTAAAAAAATTCACCCCCCTTTTCACCCCCCAAATTTGGATTTTCCAAAAACGAAAAAATACGTGTTTCTTTACTTTTAAATAGATCCAAATAACAATTTTAAGGTCTGTAATATCTTCAGGTTCTGAAGTATAAGTAGCCTCACTAAAGGCATTCAACCCATTATTCACCCTTTTACACCCTTCCTATTAGGATTTTCCGAAAACAAAAGAATACGTGTTTCTTTATTTTTAAAGAAGATTCTAAATACCAATTTTTACATCTATAAATTTTAAAAGTTTTGAGATATAGATACACTCATTTTAAAAAATCACCCCCTTTTCACCCCCACATAATTGGATTTTCCAAAAACACAAAAATACGTGTTTCTTTATTTTTAAAGGAGATCCCAAACACCAATTTTTTGGTCTGTAATATCTTCAGGTTCTGAAATATAAGTAGACTCATGAAAGCATTGGACCGTTTTTTCAACCTTTTCCACCCTTCCTATTAGGATTTTCTGAAAACAAAATATACGTGCTTTTTATTTTTAAAGGGGATTCTAAATACCAATTTTCACATCTATAACCTTTAAAAGTTTTGAGATATAGATACACTCATTTTAAAATATTACCCCCTTTTCACCCCCCCCTTAATTGGATTTTCCAGAAACAAAAAATACGTATTTCTTTATTTTTAAAGGAGATCCCAAACACCAATTTTCAGGTCTGTAATATATTCAGTTTCTGAGATATAAGTAGCCTCAGTAAAGGCATTCAAACCATTTTTCACCCCTTTTCACTCCTCCTATTGCGATTTTCCGAAAACAAAAAAATACGTGTTTCTTTATTTTTAAAAGAGATCAAAAGTACCAATTTTCAGGTCTGTAATAGCTTCAGTTTCTGAGATATAAGTACCGGTATCCTGATTAAAGGCATTCAACCTTTTTCCCCCATGTTCACCCTTTTTCACCCCTCCTATTGGGATTTTCTGAAAACAAAAAATACGTGTTTCCTTATTTTTAAAGAAGATTCTAAATACCAATTTTTACATCTGTAAACTTTTAAAGTTTTGAGATATAGATACACTCATTTTAAAATTTCACCCCCCTTTTCACCCCCTTAGCTAAGGAATATGCAAAAATCCTCTCTTAGCGAGCACCTATATCTTAATATGAATATATGCTCAAAATTTCATTTCTTTATGTCCAGTAGTTTTGGCTCGGCGATGATGAATCAGTCAATCAGTCAGTCAGTCAGTCAGTCAGTCAGTCAGTCAGTCAGGACAAGTTATTTTATATATATAGATAGATAGATGGCTTGTCCTGACTGACTGACTGACTGACTGACTGATTCATCATCACCGAGCCAGAACTACTGGACATAAAGAAATGAAATTTTTGGGCATAGATTCATATTAAGATGTAGGTGCTCGCTAAGAAAGGATTTTTGGATATTCCTTCGCTAAGGGGGTGAAAAGGGGGTTGGAATTTTAAAATGAGTGTATCTATATCTCAAAACTTTGAAAGTTTACAGATGTAAAAATTGGTATTTAGAATCTCCTTTAAAAATAAGGAAATACATATTTTTTGTTTTCAAAAAATCCCAATAGGAGGGGTGAAAAACGGTAAAAAAGGGGGTTGGATGCCTTTAATCAGAATACCGGTACTTATATCTCAGAAACTGAAGATATTACAGACCTGAAAATTGGTACTTTTGATCTCTGTTAAAAATAAAGAAACACGTATTTTTTTGTTTTTGAAAAATCCAATTAATGGGAGGGTGAAAAGGGGGGTGAATTTTTAAAAACAGTGCATCTATATCTCAAAACGTTTAAAGTTTACAGATGTAAAAATAGGTATTTAGAATCTTCATTAAAAATAAAGAAACACGTATTTTTTTGCTTTCGGAAAATCCCAATAGGAGGGGTGGAAAGGGGTGAAAATGAATTGAATGCCTTTAATGAGGATACTTATATCTCAGAAACTGAAAATATTACAGACCTGAAAATTGGTACCTTTGATCTCTTTTAAAGAAACACGTATTTTTTTGTTTTTGGAAAATCCAAATAATGGGGATGAAAAGGGGGGGGTTAATTTTTAAAATGAGTGTATCTATATCTCAAAACTTTTAAAGTTTATAGATGTAAAATATGGTATTTAGAATCTCCTTTAAAAATAAAGAAACACTTTTTTTTGTTTTCGGAAAATCCCGATAGGAAGGGTGGAAAAGGGTGAAAAAGAGGTTGAATGCCTTTAACGAGGCTACTTATATTTCAGAACCTGAAGATATTACAGACCTGAAAATTGGTATTGGGGATCCACCTTAAAAATAAGGAAACACGTATATTTTCGTTTTTGAAAAATCCGGATAATGGGGGGTGAAAAGGGGAGTGAATTTTTAAAATGATTGTGTCTATATCTTAAAACTTTAAAAGTTTACAGATGTAAAAATTGGTATTTAGAATCTCCTTTAAAAGTAAAGGAATAAGTATTTTTTCGTTTTCTGTAAATCCCAATAGGAGGGGTGTAAAAGAGTGAATAGTGGGTTGAATGCCTTTAATGAGGGTACATATATCTCAGAAACTGAATATATTACAGAACTAAAAATTTGTATATGGGATCTCCTTTAAAGATAAAGAAACGCGTATTCTCGGAAAATCCAATGAAAGGGGGTGGGAAAGAATTCTAAAATTAATTGACTTAATTGTATGAGAATACATACATCTAATAAAAACTAAAGTTGTTACAAACGTGAAAATTGGTATTTTGATCTCCTTTAAAAACAAAGAAATATGCGTTTTGTGGGGGAAACCATCTTGGGGGGTGGGAGTGGAAAAGAGTTGAATTCCTTTCATGAGGACACATAAATCAAAAACTGATGAAGTTAGAGTCGTGATAATTGCTATTTAGAGGATCCTTTACTTTTAAAGAAACAAGTATATTTTTCCGGAAAATTCACTTAAGGGGGGGGGGGGGGGGAGAAGTGTGAAAGGAAGTAAAAAAAGCGAATTATTTTTATGGGGATACTTATATCTCAAAACTCAAGGTAATAGACGTGAACATTGGGGTTTGGAATCTCCTTTAAACATAAAGAAACACTCCTTCTTTTAATTTTTTTTGGGGGGGTAAATAAATTTAACGGCGGTGGGGTGTAAAATGAGGTGAGACCAATTGATTTTGCTGTTCATAATGTACTTATAAGGAGCCTCCGTTGCTCAGGCGGCAGCGCGCCGGCCTCTCACAGCTGGGTTCCGTGGTTCAAATCCCGGTCACTCCATGTGACATTCGTGCTGGACAAAACGGAGGCGGGACAGGTTTTTCTCCGGATACTTCGGTTTTCCCTGTCATCATTCATTCCAGCAACACTGTCCAATATTTCATTTCATTTGTCATTCATCGATCATTGCCCCAGAGGAGTGCTTCGGCAGCCGGCACAATTCCTACTGTCGCCGCTAGATGGGGCTTTATTCATTCCATTCCTGACCCTGTCGAATGACTGGAAACAGGCTGTATATTTTCGATGTACTTATTCTGATCATAAACCGATCTTTTTAATCTTTCCTGGGTTCGTTTTCAACAGCCAACTTTTCCTTCGGAGAACGTTCTTATATTACAGTAGATTCTCCTGGCATATGAATAAAAATTTAAACACATTTGAAATAAACGATAGGAATGAGATTGACCGTCCAATTGTTCACCTCTATAATAAAGTCAATAATGCACGGAAGTATGTCATTCGTATCGCCAGAAATCCCGCACACTTGCCTACGCGCGACATTGGTGCTGGTCACATTCTCAACAATAACAATGGCAGCAGATGTAATTTACCGCCAAGTAGCGGTCTTGCATCTTGCTGTGGGGTCCAGAACATCTATAATAATATTCATAATAATAATAATAATAATAATAATAATAATAATAATAATAATAATAATAATAATAATAATAATGTTCTGGACCGTCGTCAAATGTGCGGACCGCGGTGGAAACGGGTCCTGGACGGGTAATGACTAAGAATGCAGTCTGGCCGCGGGTTCAGTACCGCCAAGGCACCCAAGACGACACCACGCCGGATCTCCTGAAGGATTTGTTCCATATTAAAAATGCTTATAAGAAAAGATGGCAAAGATTTAGGGACCCAACTGACAGGGTGGAATACCTGGACCTAGCCTGGGAAGTACGGAATCGGTTGCTGGAAATAAAGATTGAAAAATGGGAGGAAACTTGCCATAATCTATTAGAAAACGAGTCAGATCGCGAATTTTGGCGGATTCTCGCAGAAAACGATTCAGATCGCGAATTTCGGCTGATTATATATCTAAAACAACATTCAATTATAAATTTCATTATAATACCGTAGCGAAGCACGGGTATCTTGCTAGTATATATTGTGACCGTGAGGCCACAGCTGAGTGAACAGGTGTTGGTATGGCTTGTGTTCGCTTGTCGGCGAGATGGGGTGTGCGCGACCTTGGGCGAGAACGAGAACGAGTTTTTTTTACGTGAAGAGGGCGACCGCCCGGATAACAAAAATAAAAATAAAAAATGAAGGTTGGCGAGAGAAAGAGAGATACCAGCGCGTGTCACCTGTAATTGCGAGGAACGATATGAATGAAATATTTATAATATCTTTGGTGGCGTGACATGCATATTTACGGAAGGCTCAAGGATTAAATTAAAATAAACTGGATAAAAAATAGCACATTTAGAGGATATAAATTAAAAACTGAAATTTTGAAATAATTTACACGACCTTGTGGCAAAAATGGTAATGAAGTTGTATATTCGTACAGTAGAAGAATTTAGTATCTAAATTGACTTTACTTCCGTGCATGTGCACCAGACACGATATTTAAGTCATGTGATAAGATTACTCACTCTCACACTCACTGGCGTGTTCCTGGACTATCATCTGCAGTCGCTCAGCGTGGAACGTCGTGAATACTGTCGTCAAGAACAGTGGCTTCACTCCTGTGCTCTACACCTCTGATAATTGTATTCAACTTAGAACAGTGCTGTGATCAGACGTCGAATGTGCAGATATTAATCCCTTAAGTACGTGTCATTTCCAAAATACAGTTACGTGTGTGTTTGGAGTTTATGCTAAAGCACTTTGTGTAAGTTTCAGCTTTCTCACGAGTGGACGCGGAAGACGTGGACGTGATCATTTCCAGAAGAGGACGGAACTTCGCATTATGGATTACCAGTGCTTCACCATGAAGTTCTAAACTATCGACCACCGTTGGCGGCGTCGGGATGCAGATTCTTTCATCCTAGCATGGCTGATTGAGAACCCAGACTTCCAGACGTGAAGATTTCTCCTTAAGTTAAGTCGATTACGTCTCATTTATATCTGTTCTATGTAGTTTTGTTCTATTTTTTCTTTCTTTCTTCTTAGCAAGCTATTTTGACACATTTTATGGTTGTATATTTGCTCGGATATGTCGTAAAACTGACACATGCGATTGCTTAATGACCATGTGGCCATGAATTTGACAGTGAGGGTTCCGATAGTTATCCATGTGTTATCAACACCATCTTTGCTTATTGAGTGAATTTCGTCACGAATATGAATTAATTTATGTCCGATGGATTAAAGGGTAGGATATTTCGTCCATATTTTCAATATTTTTCTTGTAATGGAACTTCTACTTGTACCTCGTGTTTGAGATAACGTGTCATCGGGATATTGAGTCTGAATTCTATATACGAATTTAATGTGAATATGTGCATTGGGGGCATGTGATAATTAGAGTAATTAATCATCGAGACACATTTAAGTGGATATTATGTATATTTGTAGGACGATGGTAGGTCCTGATATTTCGTGGTTACACATATTTGAGATTAGGATGCGACAAATTAGAGTCGTCATGGTGGTACACTGTACGTGTAGAGTATATGGAATAATTGCGCATGACATGAATCTTCGTGAAACTGAGCTTTTCACATGTTAATGGATTATTCGCGATGAATGCAGTGTAGTCTAATATTAGTGTCTTCAGATGAAGAAAATGAAAGTCCATGTTAATCGATGTACTTCTTAATTCGTGGGAATATCCCAACTTTTCTCAAGTAATTCAATAATTTCAAGTTGAAGGTACAGGTGAACGTTCGAGAAGGCCTTAGGTCTGAAGAACAGGTCTTCGACGAAATATCTAAATCATATTTGATTCGTGACTATGGAAGCTCATTCGTGATGCAATTTTTCGCTCTCATGAGGTAACTCAATCTTGCTGTAACTCAATAAATCTGTTAACAGGAGAGTAATACGGTTGATCGACACTCGTCGACATGTACATAGTGTAGATATTTTCTTCTTGTACTCACAGTCTTCTTGACAATTTCCGTAGTTAGCTGTAGAAATAGTAATTTGTTAGTAGTTAGAAAATTATTTTCTATGTGTTCTGTTCTGAAAATATGTGACACTTTGACATTATCGATTGATAGTGGACGGGATTTCCACATGGATGATATTCTCCCCATTTACTTACGTTTGCAAGCCCAGAAGGCGTTTTATTTTGTTTAATTATTGATTAGATGCTTAAAGTTCAGTATAAATTCTCACGAAAAGAGATGTGAGATGACGTGAACAGGTATATCCGACGTCTCGGATTAACTTAGAGAAAACCAAGGCAAATTCAACTTTTCATTTTATAATTACAAAATTGTTAAGATAACGACTGTAAATTTTATTTTTGCTATAATTGTTAACTTTTTGAATCTTGGATATTTCTTTATTATACTCGTTCTTACAATTACTGCATTTTTTCCAGATTGTCGATGAAGGCTTGGCCCAGACCTCATTTTTCTGAACGACAATTTTTAGTTCAACTTTAAATAAATTATTTAATAACTTTAAAGACGATAAAAAATTTTTAACTATGTAACACTCTGTTAGAATGTTAGGGAAACAACTGCCGTGTACCATCCCATTAGTTTGCACCTAGGTTTGTTACATCAAGAGCCATATTAAATTCCATGACGTAGCGATCATAATCATAATCACAGATTTCAGGATGGCCAATATTGCATTTAATTAAATAAAAGTGTCATATTTGTTTTATACCTGGAACGTGCTTATTCGATGAACCCTATGATAATCCTGCCACATTCATTTATTTTATAAGCCTACAGCCACCGAACTGAGCACCCCTGGGGTGTCTCGTGTTCGCAGACTGACTATGTCGGTACAATATATATATTACAATTTTGCTTTACGTCGCACCGACACAGATAGGAATGAATATTTCATACTGCTACTATATATTATTTTGAGAAACGTTTAGAACTATTATTTTTATACCCATCACTGCTTGACCCTAGCTCAGGTTGTCTCTTTAGTACAATTGTATTTTGATGAAATAGTAGTATTATATAATGTCATAATCACCGTACAAATTTTGAGTTATTGGCAATCCATATAATTTGATTACTTTCAAACAGAGTACAATTTTCTGATCAAATTAGAGTCGTATTGGAGTATATAACTGCAGGATATTATAATGAGAGCAGGCATGGCTTGTAGAGTGGCCTGGTTATAAACTAAAACGAAGTCACATTACAGAACACATTCGTGCTCACGGCCGACTGGATTTCTCGCTGCCCTCCTTAAGGCGCTAGTTAGAGTGAGTTATCAAGTCGGCCATGTTCTTGCTGCATGTGTTTACGTATTGGCATCATAGACGGTGCTACTAGTTCCTCGGAATCGATTCCGGAATCGGGTACCCGATTACCCAGGCATATGGAATCGATTTTTTGCGATTCCAGTCGCAACCCATCACTACAAAGGACACTCATGAACAGTGTGAGCGATAGTCTGTCTATCGGCACATGGGGATTGCTAACTTCCTCCATTTGAATTGTGCATCAGCGCAAACATCATGGCCGGTCCGAATTCTGTTCAGCCTAGCCCAGGTCTTTCTGGATAGATGAATCCAGGATCTTTCACTTTCAGAGATGGCATAGCATGGGATTCTAAAGTGGAATCTGAGTTCCAATTCAAGGTACACTGGTTCATTAGGACGAAGTTTTCGTTTGTTAGCCTCCGAGTTAATTTTGTTACTTGTCTTTTACGTTACTGCGATCTTCCTTCATGTCCTCGAACTTGCTATATTAGCCGGGTAATTAAAATGAGGAACTCATTGTATCTAACTTGTGAGTTAATTGCACTTTTATTTGAGTTTTCATTTATTTTCTGTAACTGACAGTCTCTCTTGCTCGGTATTTAAACAAGTACTTCCTTGCGGTATTCTGTATAATTGTGTTTGATTCAGAGTTTATAGTTACCACCGCGATGATTTCCTAAAGGAGTTCAAGGAGGCATGGTGAGTATTATATAGTATCTGTAATACCTTTAATACCCGTTATTGACCGGAAAGGACGAATTTCCATACAGGATTAAAGAGCGTTCCAATTTCTCCACCATTCGGTCAAGGAAAACGTGGTTTCGAAACTGACAAGCAGGCATCCTAGACGGCATCAAATCAAAATGTCTGTACACAGTAGGATTATTATTATTGGAAATTAAATTCAGATTTCAGATTTTCCAAGCTGGAAGAGGATTTACTCTCTCCAATGATTTGTCGACAGGCTCTCGAAATCGGAAATGTTTAAATTTTCTACGCATAGACTAAACATGTAAAGAGGGGTACGTATGAAAAATCAGCTGCTTCGGAACTGTAAGAAAATTGTGAAAAAAGGCAAAAGTAAAAAAAAAAATCACAGTCGATGTGTGAAAGTCAGGGATTAAAAAGAACTGCGGAACGGAATATAAATACTGCACAGCAACAATCTCTAAGAATTTGTCTTTAAAGCTCATATAATTAGAAGTTGGAAAGTTTACATTCATCACGACTTTTAAGAAATGTTCTTGTTTATGAAATAAGAAAAGCTCTTTAGTTGATTTGGCGAGCTCTTATTTCTTCCCGCGGGAGAGAATTTAGCCGAGGTTTTATTCAAATTATTTATAATTAAAATTTTGTGACCCCATTAACATTTCTATGAAGACTCACAAAGGCAATTCACACCGTAACAGGTATCTCATAAACCCGTTCCCACTACGATGAAGAATAAAACCTTCTCGTTAATTCAAGCCTTGCTTCCTTCTATTAGGTTACGTTTATATCTGCAAAAAGAAAAATAGAAATTATTAATTGTGACTATTTAAAGACAGAACTAGAGGTCCCGTGCAGCTCCGCAGCATTCGTTATAACAGTCCAGTTAAGTCGCCTTGTTATGTCTGTCGTAATCATATTGATTTGCCTGCTCTTTTCAATGGTTTTGTGAACATTTAATAAGACGCGCGTTATGGTATGCCGCAGTTTGTAGTCAGAATTTATCCATCACGGCGTTTGGTAAAAATCTATCTTACCCTGCACTTCCTGAAGTAAACCTTGGTATTGTACCGTAGAAGACAACAGTATTTTAATCGCAGTTCTTCTGTTTAGAACAGTTGTCTTTTTATAAAATGTTGTTTTTATTCCCCGCCCGAAGGGCGGGGCGGGCCTCTTAGAGAGTGACACTCTCTCTCGGGCCGGGAGATGTGAAGAGAGCAGTACTGTGTGGGTGAATGAAGAGGATGGATAAAGCGATGTGGATATTTATTGAGAAGTGAAGATGGGATCTCTTGGTTATGGAGATGAGAAGAAGTGGCCGTTTACACGGGAGTGCTTAAATGAAAGTTGCGGGGAAGGGTGAGGTGGTGAAGTGTAGAGGCGATGTGGTACAGTATAGTTGTGAGGTGTCGGAGATGTTCGAGTGTTGGCGGCGGTGGGAAGGTGGACGGACGTTGTGGGATGATTGAAAAGGAGGATGTTCAGCCTGGGTGCGGCGACGTGGTGTGGTGAGGGGATATCTAGATTGTGGAGGGGAACGAGAGGGATCAACGTTTTGGAGACGACCGTAGATGGTGCCACCAGTGGCGATGAGATGGTCATCGGCTGTTGCAGTGGGTAGCTGTAGGCGTACTAAGTGTGCTGAGCCGGTGGAGTTGACGATGCGAAACGCTCATTGGACTGGTATGGCTTAAAGGCGTAGCTGGCGTTGGACTTCTGTTACGGAGATGAGTTGGTCTACGCCGCGAACGACGAAGCTGAAGACTGTGTTAGTATCTGGTGGTGATGGTGGTGATGCTGGTTGACGGGCGGCCAACGCTGATGCGGCTGGAGTTGACGGTGTCGTAGATGGTGGCTGTGCAGACGAAGAGACAGGAGGTAAACGGAGGCGCAGAGAGCGAACAGGTGGTACACTGATCTGAGGAAAAGTTTGTGGCACGGAGAAAGATGTGGCCATAAGACGGAATAGTCGTCATAGGTGGGAGGAAAAGGTGAGGGCGGAAGTCGTAGTGGTGGTAGTGGTGGTGGTGGTCGTCGTCATTGTTGAGCGTAAGAGGGAGGCTGACATCCAACTAGGAGTCGGCCGTTATGCTGATTCAGATCGGCGGGAGCTGTTATTAGAGATGTGAAGAAGCCACACGGCCGATCAAAAGACACTGGAAATGCTGCTGCGAAGATACGTCCACGTACAGCGAGGTATACTTGTAGATTCCTGACGGAACAGTTGTCTTGTGAGCTCATAGTTTAGTCTCAAAGGGGCGTTTTTTGTCAGACAAAGAACATTTTTTAAGATAGGGTACGTGGCTTTTACTCTTACTAGCGTAGCTAGGTTATACTTTGATAACTGTTCCCAGATAATATCTAAGGTGTATGTCATGATGGGGTCTGTTTGTACCATCTTTCTAGCTCGTTGGTTTGTACGTAGACATTTTTCACTTAGCAGCATGTATGTTATTGGGAACGCTCTGCCACCTGTTGAGTATATTTGGAAGCTGGAAAAGGTCAGAGAATCAGAGTTTCTAGCAGTGAATAGTATTCTTCCGTGATCGGAGGAAGTGTATATTCTTTGGCTTGACAGGAAACATGGCTGCATGCAATGGCATTATTATAGATGAAAATCACATATATCAGAATATTACTGAAAGTGTTAGTGGCTTAGCAACCTGCTTACAGAATGTACTGCGGGTTAAGATAAGCCTTCGCCTGCAATTACTGCAGTGATCATTTAATGATCTGATTTTATGATTACTCAAAGTTGGCTGAACTTAGAGACCTATCAATGTCTCATGATTCACCGGCAGGAGATTCCGAGAGAATAAAGCAGGAATGAAGGAAATCGGTCCTGTAGACCAGACGCACGGATTTGCCCAAGCTGTTTTTAGTAAACTCTTTTAATATATAGATGTTAGATTAAAGCGTTGTGTGATGCTGGATATCGATAGTGAATAGAAAGTACGCAGCAAGAGGACGTAGAATGTAAAAGTTATTTACTCAACTGCCAGGGAAAGGGATTTTATAAGTTATTTTAAATTAAATGATGTAATTATAAATCAATTTTATTCGTCGCGACACAAATCGTCAAGGTTTGATTCATGCATTGACGTTTTCTTGTCTTGTTGTTGGTGTCTTGCTATGAAAATGTATGGCATTATGGGGATATTTTATAATAAAACCTAATAATTAATATTATTTGAAGCAGGGAACAGTCTACTAAGCTTCAAGAGTCGTGAACATTGTCATCTGGTCACGGATTGATGAAGGTAATGTGAAGTTTATGATGCGTACATGACCTTACACTTCGTGATGTGGGTGCTAAAAGGTAGCAGTTCCCAGATGAAATCGCAGAGCTATATATTACTAGCAAATGTACTCGTGCTTTGCTGCAGTATTCTACATTGTATACGGACTTCTTCGTAAATTACTGTAAAGGCAGTGAGTAAGATTATATTAAATTGCATGTCTCTTACCGCTACCCGAGAAAGAAAAAAGAGAGTACGCCATACGTTGTTTCCGATGTAAGGTAGGCCTTGGGGAAGTTTTCCTTCCTACTGCTAATCACAATCGAGTTCGGGAGTTTCTACGATAACGGCAGGCTCATTTGGCAACTGCCATTGACAGTAGAGATGGAGAGTTTTCATTATAAAGACAGGCCCCTTCTCCTAATGCCAGTCACAATCGAGTTGGAGATATTTGATTATAATCGAGAAATGCAGCGCTATCTAACGTATCAACAATCGAGACACGACAATAAGCCATATGACCAAAGTTGTAGATCTCTCTAAATTGAACGCTGATTGTGCTATCTCTTTTGTAATATGAATTACCGTTTAGCCACCAATTACACCGACGAAGATCTGCACCGTCATTAAAATGTGTCCATATTTCTATATTTTCCGGGGTCAAAAGTTATACATTTCAACAGATTGGAACTTTTCCTCAAAGAAGGGAGTGTCCAGGTTTCGGGATTAGCACTCTCATACCTTGAGAGTAATTAAGGAACAAGTAATACAGTTAAGAAAATTGAAATTAATAGAAAATAGGATTATAACGGAAGACAGCCGGATAGGGCATACATGTAAATACCACCAATAAATTTTGATGGTATGAGTTACGGACATAAGAAGGCGGTAATAGAGGATAAATTTAGGCGCAGGGATTCTTAAGTAAACGGATAAGAAGATGGCTTATGGTGTTACTACTTAAGCTTAAAGAAGCAAAGCAAGGAAAGAAATTAAAGCTGAAAACAGATGTCTAATAGAAATACAGTAAAAATTAATGCAAATGCCAGAAAACACCTTAAGGTGTGAAATAATGGGCCACACTCCGCTGTATAATTCAAGTACAGTATTAGCAACGCCTATTAGTGCTATTCGACGACGATCGTAACCTCCAACGCTATTCCGCCAATATCCCCAGAATGGCCAATTGATATTTTCCTTGATTTCTACCCAAGCAATAACCACGAGTTTACAGGAATGATGAAGGATATGACATACGTTACTTCCCTGCTGGCAAGCAGTCAGAGACGTTGCCATGGTAACTTGTAGGTTCGTTGTCGATCTGTCGGGCACTCAGTGCAGAACACGAGACCCTCAGAAAGTAGTAATTTTCTCTGTCATGTGAAGAGTAAGTGAAATTATGTACTTAACAAAAGTTGTTTATAATGAAGGGACGTTTCACATATAGTCCACGGATTTTACAAAAAATCAATATTATAAGAGAAAATGGGAGAAAACTGTTCTGGTTTGCCTATAAACCACCGTCTATTCAGATATTTTAAAGTTATATGCATATCAAAACTTTCTTCGGGATTAGTATATTCTAAATATGAATTTTGGTTGAGATCTATCCAGCCGTTTCGCCGTGATGGTGGAACAAACAGACAGACACGAAAAACAAAAAAACACTGATACGGCCTTGAGTTGAGTTAAAACGGATAAATATCTCAAATATGGGAAAAAGACATGAAGTTACAGACAGCCGACCCCGTACAACTTTATTTATGTAGATTAGGCCAGTCCTGGAATATGGAACAACCGTATGGGATCCATCCCAAACAGGACTCAATAATGAACTTGAGATGGACAACGAATGACTGCAAGATTCGTGCTTAACGACTTCAATCCTAGAAGTAGTGTGACAAGTATGTTAGAGAAACTCGTTTGGGAGACACTGGGGACTAGAAGAAAACGAATATAGTTATGTGCCATGTATAATGCCTACACGTTCTGGGTCTTTTTCTCTCTTTTTTTTTTTGGCTCGTTCCGCAGCGCCACTCAGAGCACGGCTGCCGCAATGACACTCCGGTGCTAGCCGGTATAATGCGCGCTTTTCCTCCCCACTATTCACGGAAGTTCATATTTACAGAAATCCATTTCTAGTGAAATTATTAGTCTAAAACTTATCTGGCATTACATTTGATGTACAAAATGTTATCCCTTAGCTGTCAAACACGTCTGATATCTTGTAAATAGGTTTGCAGACACTTGGCGAATTTCAGCCCGTGCGATGTTCGAAAGAACTTGTGTAATGTTCTCTTGTGTGAGGGTTGTTCAAATCTACTTTTCCCTTCAGCATCTCCCATAGGTAATAATCACAGGGATTCAAATCAGGAGATCTAGGAGGATAATTAACTACACGATCTTCAAAATCTTCCCGTATTACTTCCATAGACTGATTAGCAGTGTGTGCCGTCGCATTATCTTCCATAAAGTGACCATTACTCCTTCTTCTTCCGTCAGCTCTCGAAAGAATGGTCTGAGAATGAGGTCTATATGTCGATCAGCATTTATTGTTTCATGGAAAAATATAGGCCCTGTAATTCTGCGAGTACTTATTGCGCACCAAACTCCTATCTTTACAATGAAGTGGACGGACATGCAAGTGGTGGGGATTTTCTGCACACCAGTAGCGATTGTTTTGACTATTTACATAGCCACTCAAGTGTATCCATGCTTCATCACTATAAAATAAAAGTTCTGGGTCAACATACCCATCGTGAACCGACAAAAAGAAACCAGTTACAATACCGAACCCCAGCGAAACTGTCAGGTCCTCATAAATATTGGGCAGGGGTAGATTTGTATAGTTTTTAACAGTTTTGTTGCTTTGTGGGCAGAAGATAATGACACATTAGCTTGTACGGCGAGACGCGGCAGGGATTTTGTTGGAGTTCTTTCCAAGAGAGCTCCTATTTCGTCAAGCTGTTAAAACGGTTCGTCTCCTGCGTGATTTCTTGTTAAGAGTGGACCCGGTGGTGCGGAACTTCTTTTCTAATTTACGTACCGTACTCCTATGGGGAGGAAGGATGCCAGAAAATTTGCGAATTTCGCCTGAGCTTCCTGCTCTCTTTCCGTTACTTTGTTATATCGGTATGAAAAGAAAGAAAATACACATTTCTCAAATTTTAATAGGTTTTCTCGAACTTTAAATTTTGTCCAGTCATTCACCCCTAACGCTTCTTTCTCTATCCGCTCCACGAAAGATATGCTAACAATAATAATAAAAGTAAGGGGAAAGCTTCAAGGACCAAGTTGATCACCTCAGTAAAATCAGACCTAGAGGAACTGGAGATCCCATTAGAGACCACAGAGCACCTATCTCAGTACCGATAGGCCACCCCGCAGGGAGTCTTCCTACTGTCCCTCACAAACAAAAAGAGTACAGGGGCCACCAGACCTAAGTGATCGGATGGAAAGAAGCAAGCACACTGCCAGAAAATGAAAGCGTACTGGGCCAAGAATAAAAAGAACAGCATAGATAAGAGTTAAGATGAGCACCGTGGTTCCTAGTAGGCCAAACCGAAACGGAAAAAAAAAATCGCTTCATATTAACATATTAACCACCTCTGTAGTGTAGTGTTTTGTGCAATCAGCTTCCATCCCCGGAGGCCCGGGTTCGATTCCCCGCTTTGCCACGAAATTTGAAAAGTAGTAAGTTACGAGGGCTGAACGGTATTCATTCAGCCTCGGGAGGTCAAGTGAGTAGAGGGGTTTTGACCCCCACCTCAGCCATCTTCGAAGTGGTTTTCCGTGGTTTCCTACTTCTCCTCCGGGTAAATGCCGGGATTGTACTTAAGGCCACGGCCGATTCCTTCTGTCTTTCTTCTCTATCCCTTCAAATCTTCCCATCCCCTACAAGGCCCCTGTTGAGCATAGCAGCTGAGGCCACCTGGGTGAGGTACTGGTCGTCCTCCCCAGTTGTATCCCCCGACCCAAACTCTCACGCTGCAGGACAGTGCCCTTGAGGCGGAAGAGGTGGGATCCCTCGCTGAGTCCGAGGGAGAAACCTGCCCAGGATGGTAAATGGATTAAGAAAGATTAACATATTAAATTGATTTGTGATGAGCAGTAAATATTATTGCGTATACTTTGAAGTTACTCAACCGGCAATAAATGTAAATAGTTTGAAGATGGTTTTACGTGGTTTCCCCTTTTTACACCAGGCAACTACAGGTATGGTACCTTAAAAAGACCATGATCGCTTCCTTCCCATTCCTAGCGCTTTCCTATCCCATAAGACGTATCCGTGTCGGTGCGATGTAAAGCAAATATTGTAAAGAAGAAGAAGAAGAAGAAGAAGAAGTAATTCAGACTGAAACATTGACATAATTCAATAAAAGAAATGTGGATAAGTGAGCCTATTATTTTTCCGCCTCCACGGCTACATGTTTAGCTTGTTGGACTTTGGTCCCAGGGGTCCCGGGTTCGATTCACGGCAGAGTCGGGAATTTTAACCATAATTGGTAAATATCTCTGGCACAGGGTCTGGGTGTATATGTCGTCTTCATCATTTCATCCTCATCACGACACGCAGGTCTCCTACGGGAGTCAAATCGAAAGACCTGCATCTGGTGAGCCCCGACACTAAAAGCCATACGACATTTCATTTCATTGCTATTTTTAGAGTTCTTGAACGTGTGTTTAAGTGGTCTGGAGGGATGAGTAATTATTGTAATTATCTGCCACCCACGGAGGCCCGGGTTCGATTCCCGGCTCTGCCACAAAATTTGAAGTGGTACGAGGAGTGGAACGGGGTCCACTGAGCCTCGGGATGTCAACTGAGTAGAGGGGTTTGTCCGTGGTTTTCCACTTCTCCTCCAGGTAAATGCCAGGATGGTACCTAACTTAAACCCACGGCCACTTCCTTCCCTCTTACTTGTCTATCCCTCCCATCTTCCCATCCCTCACAAGACCTCTGTTCAGCATACCAGGTGGAGCCCCGCCTGGGCGAGGTACTGGTCCTCCTTCTCAGTTTTATCACTGACCCAATGTCTCACACTCCAAGACACTGCCCTTGAGGCGGTAGGGATGAGACCCCTCACTGATTCCACGGGACAAATCAACCCTGGCCGGTAAGCTAACTAACAAAGAAAGAAAAACTAACGAGAAATAAATTATTCTTTTATAAGCAGCGTAATACATTTGAAATGCTGTCACTTAGATTCTGCAAATTATAACTTAAAATATTCCATTACAAGGAGCCACAATCACATACATATTCAAAGATAACAATTATTTCCATTAACTTAACTCTACCGAGCTCGATAGCTGCAGTCGCTTAAGTGCGGCCAGTATCTAGTATTCGGGAGATAGTAGGTTCGAGTCCCACTGTCGGCAGCCCTGAAGATGGTTTTACGCGGTTTCCCATTTTCACACCAGGCGAATGCTGGGGCTGTACCTTAAATAAGGCCACGGCCGCTTCCTTCCCACTTCCAGCCCTTCCTAGTCCCATCGTCGCCATAAGACCTATCTGTGTCGGCGCGACGTAAAGCAGCTTGCAAAAATAACTCTATGATTTACAGTTCATTGACATTTTAAGGCTCATGTAGGTAATGCATTCCAATTATCATAGTTCGTTTTCTATTGTCTTGCCTTCACTTTGTGTACACGATAGATTTTGTTTATGAACAGTGTTCTTCTAGTCGATTTAACATAAATTGGTTTATTTGTAGACAGTTGTCACTGTAAATTTGGGTGCACGGAATCATGCCGATATAGAAACATGGCTTTATGTTGGCGATGGAGTGTTACAAGGCCCCTCTTTCACCAAAGTCCAGTCTCCTATTTGGATCTACCAATTTCCTTGTGCTGATCAGCAGTCTACCCACACCCTTTGTTCGCATTCGGAAAATACGAGGTTTGGAGTCTATTGAGTTCAAGAAAGGTAAAAGATCAAGTTAAAACTGTTTGATGGGCTGGAAACCTTAACCAGATTCTTTATTTTTCTTTGCCTTTCAGAATCGTCTGGGGTACTTAAAATCTTCGGTCCGGCCCGGAATTGACCCCGGAGCCCTCTGAACCGAAGACCGGTACGCTGATCATTCAGCCAAGGAGCTGGACGGAAACCTTAATCAGTAATCATAATTAATCATATTCTTCCATTTAATTATACGCCGAGTGGTTTTCTAGAATATGAGTTGAAAACAAATATTTCAAACCCCCCCCCCCACAGTAGTGCGAAATACTCATTTTATGTCTGTTTTCATATAATCTAGAACAGTCGTGTTGCTTCATAAGACTGCAAATCCATGCTAATATAATAAAAGCAACATTATACGAAATCATTTCAGGTATAAAAGCATTTTTTTATAAAATGCAGAGTTAAAATCTAAACTGCAATGCAACTATATAAAATCAGAAAAAAGCTCTCTGCACGCCTGCAGAATCCTGCCCAAAAGCCTTTATATATACAGTGCGTTTCAACAACTTAAGTCAACTTTTCCTTTACTGCCGGGCTGAGTCGCTCAAGAAGTTGAGGCGCTGGCCTTCTGACGCCAATTTGTTTGGTTCGATCCCGTCTCAGCCCCGTGGTATTTGAAGGTGCTCAAATACTTCGCCCTCTCGTCGGCACGTAAAATAACTCCTGTGGGATAAAGTTCTGGCACCTCGGTGTCTCCAAAAGCCATAACAATGTAGTCAATGGGATGTGAAACCAATATCAGTATTATACTTTATTTACCCCTTTCTCACCTTATCTAGGGGTGAACGTTGTTCGTAGGTTAATGTTTGCAGGAGACTTGCTAATCAACGGACTGATGGGGCCGAAAAGTGTTTAGGAGTATTACACAAGAGAAAATACTATTGGAAAATAGATGCATCGGCAAGATTCCATGCTTGTGACTGTACACGGCTCAAAATCACGCTCTTTTAGCAAAGGCTAATGATAGGCTAGGTTAGGAGGGGTAGATCATTATATGACCTTGCAATGCAACCAATTACCTGGGTAGATGTACCATATTATGCTTCCCTCACTTCAGTCCTCCTGTATAACTTCTGAATTTATTCATTGCTGTGAGTCTACTAAAATAAATATTTTAAAGAATTCACTTAAATAAATAAAGTGATCCCAAAGAGTGCTTCTTTTTTACTTATTTTTTTACAATTTGCTTTACCTAGCACCGACAATGATAGACCTTATGACGACAATGGGGTAGGAAAAGGCTAAGAGTGGGAAGGAAACTCCGTGGCCTTTATTAAGGTACAACCCCAGTATTTGCCTGGTGTGAAAATTGGGATCCGTGGAAAGAACGTACGGTATCTCGAAATCTACCGACAAGGGGGTTCGATCCCACTATCTCCCAAATATGAGCTGATAGCTTCGTGACCAAAACAGCGCAGCCACTTGATCGGACTCAATAGTATTATCATGACTAAGGCTTCGCATTAAAAAAAGTATGTGTTCAGCAGTTTCATCTGCTTTGTGACTGACATCTAATCAATGAGGCATTCAAAGCGATTCCAGTTTTATACAGAAGTCCTTTTAGTCTACAAAGACTAGAGAGAAGATCAATTTCCTGTTTCAGATTTCTTCTGATCGTATGAAGCAGTTTATTGCCAAAGGCTAATGTTACAAGGATTCTTCTTTAAACGGAATACAATATTTATGGCAATGGTATACTGAAATGACGAAATATTGCAAGTGATTTTAAGTGGAGCAACTGAAGTAATTCTCTTTGACATGGCCGTGTTGTGTAGCTGTCTACTAGCTCTTTTAACGAGGCAGCCCGTTAAGCGGCCCTTCAACGGCCGCTCGTTACCAGAGAAATGCTCCCTAAATTGTTCAAACGGAGTGTAACACTTAATTGGGATGGATTAATCAGAATGGCGTATATGAACAGGTTACGTCAGCACAGGAATTGAGGTCACCCATTACCCCATTTTTTTAGAAGACTGTCTTCATGAAACGGATACGAATATATATTTCTTGCTACTTGTATAACGTAGCAATGACACATCGAAGGTATTTGCCGGCGAAACGATGGGAAAGTGCTGATTTAGAAGGAGACAGCGTTCTCCTTCGTTTTTTCTTTATTTCCGGTTTTTATTCCCCACCCTGTAGGGGTGGGGCGGGCCACCAAGAGAGTTGCGCCCTCGCTCTGGCTGAGAGTTGTGGGCGTGTTCGGGGTTGTGTTGGAAGAGGAATTTGGGTAAAGTGGGTGTAAAATATGTTGGAAATGGAAGGGTGGATTTGGATTTTTTTTTCTTTTATTGAATTGCTCTCCGTTTTCGTATGTTGTATACAAGTATGAACTTACAGATTTAATATATTGAACCCATGACCTTTGTGCCCTAAGAATATTATTCATAAATTAACAATTAAATTAAAAGTTGGATTCTTGATAGCATGGATTTGACACGTGACGAGGGGGTGATTACCTTCGGTCCCACGCTCTGGGGTACGTGACGTCAGCCACACGTGTCGACGGCGGAAGAATCTCAAGTCATTTTTGTGAACTATTTCAAAGCCCGTGTACATGGCGTGACCCAAGCCAAGTCAAAAAATATAGTGCCTATCAAAGAGGGTCAATCATCTCACAAATCGAACCCGTATAAATTTTAAATGTCCATGAACACTACCGCCAGAAATGTAGCAAGCATGTAGTAACTTTCAAAACTCTTGAAATTACAGTTTAGTTAAGTCCGACAATTTAGAGAAATTTTCTTTGCGGCAAAGGGAGATATCCGAAGAGAGGGGGTAACTGCTATAAATATGAAGGGACGCCATGACGAAGTCTCCTTCTCCGGCATTTGTGATACAAAGCGGACGAAAAATTGTTGAGCTGCTCTGCGAAATCAAACAGCAAAAGTAGACTGAGTTCAACTGCAGATTTTAGCAATTTTGGCTAGGTCTTGACTCCATGAGGAGATAGTTTTCTTGAGTGAAATAATTGTACCAGATAGGACGGTCAAAGTACTGAATAAATTCTAATGTGATTAAGTAATTCGTGTGCGGAAATAATTATAGTCCATCGTGTGCGCTCAGCAAACAAGTGAAGGGTATTTTCTTTTTTTATGCTTTATTCCAGGAAACCTGAAGAAATATAATAATGATATGGAAAGCCATGAATGTAAAAATGGCTAAATAAAATGCCAGGGTCGCAGGTGAGCCCTATGACGAACAATGGTGTGACTACATAAGGTAATGTGACTTTCCATCTTACTACCTATTATATCTTGTCTCATGATCTCTAAAAGTGTATTTGAATGGGGATATACGATGCAGTGGTCACCCCTACTAAGTTTTGTAAATGTGAGAATACGACTAAAAGAGTCATTTGTTTTATTTTCCACTTGGATAAAATTTTTGAAGACTTGCGAGTGCCGTATAATGTTGTAAAAAGTTATTGAATAGGGTTTCGAAGTGATATCACGTCCAATGTAGATCGTTATCCATGTGAGTGTACTGCCTATATTTTGTGATGTCAAATTAAGATGTTCATTCGACGTAAATTTTTCCTGTCTGCAATTTGACGTTAATAGTGTAGGAATCCATGGTTATTCATTTTCAATCGAGTGGAAGCGCGCTGTCGGGTGAGAATCTAGGGTGATGAATTTGGTCACGGAGAGAAACGTTTTTCTAGGCCCATTTTAAACTGTGTCTGACTGACAATAAAAAGATCTAGTAGAATGTTTCAGTCATTTTGTTCGTAAAAATCAAGTTATTAAATACGATATCCTTTATGCGAAGTTATTCATGATTAATGCATTGTGCGATATTAGACGTCGAGATTTCTAGTGAGGATTTTATTCCAGTTCTTTGTCGATGATAATTGTGGAGCTGGGAAACAGAGGTTAGTTTTGTTGTGAATCAGGTTGGACCTGTCATTGAAGCCGGGACACGATAGCCCGATGTATATTTTATAATGTTGGGAATGGAAATAAATTCATAGAAATCCATAGCGGTATTAATTGGCCACGCGTATAATTAGTGTGGGCATCTTGAAGCATAATCTGTGCATTTTGTTGGTTAGAATATCGTATTTGTTTAATTATGTCGGCAGAGTTTAAAGGTGAGCATTTTGAGAAGCCAGTCAACTGGAACAAACCAGGTGTTTCATGTTACTGCCAAGTGAACTTGGGGACGAGAGGCCTCAGCTGTGAAGGTCACACCATATGATAACGGGACAGGCGTGGAATTGAGATTGTACTGTATTCTCGGCCGGGGAGAACGTTAAAATGCTGGATTTAGTTGAAATTCATAGCCGGTAATAATCTGAGTATTGTGAAATACTGTAAAATTTGTTTAATTGGGGACGTAATGAACATTTGAAATCACGAACTTTGAGTATAAGGAACGGAGTAACCAAATTCAGGGTTGTCCAAAATATAGAGCGATGGTTGTGATGATTGGTTTGTCTGTGAGTGGTGTGCAAATTCATAAATGGTATGACGAGATATGACATCGTAATTATATGGCGAGTTGTTTGGTTTGTACGTAGATTATTAGGATATCCAAGTGTTAATAACGGTTAGGACTAGATTAGATTTTAAAGTGTGAGATCATGAGACAAGATATATAACTGGACATGAATTATGTAACAATTCTTTTCCAGCCAGATAAATATCACAAGATTGAATTCACATCACAGCTGCGTAGGAATTTGTGAAGAAACCAGAGTCCGCGGAGATAAAATTTACTGTTCTTTAACATTTCGTTAAATCATTTAAATTTATTTAATTATTAAATTAAGTGAAACCGCATTTTGAAATAACTTTAATCAAGCGAATAACTAGGAGATGCATTCTGGAAATTTTAGTTTGTTTTCTGGGGAATATTTAAATGTAAAGTAACGATTAAGGGGACATATCCGAAGGAAATGGATTTTTCTGCCACAAAGTTTGTGAGCATTGCTATTGTAGTAATTATTGAACTTTGATTGATTGAGCAGTGAATGTGCTGGGGATAGTAAAGTGGAAACTTTGGTCATCAACCGATGTAACTTAATTGTGTTTAGCCTTCAGCCTAGAAACTTCGATGGTCAGGGGGGCATCAACCTCAGTGACTTAGATTAGGGCCATATGCCACTGTAGCATCATTTTCCTTGCGGTCATCATCCACAATGACTTTAAAGTAACTTAGAAGTTTAGATGTCGGTCTATGACATAGACGCAGGTCACATCGATTCAATTAAGGGTCCATGCCGTAGAACCACTGTGTGGCACACACCAATTGGACTGCCTTAATTATACCCAGAGTCCAGAGTTCGTGTTACGAGGGCTGGACCATAACGAATCACTATGATGGTACATGTGGTCTCACATGGAAGCCGAATTTAAGGATTTCCAGACTTTCCTTTCTTAAATACAGTAATTAATAATTGAGACAATGGTTTCTAGTAAGAATGCCCATCAGGCAGTTACGTTAAAGTCTCACACCAGTGTTCTGACCTTTATGTAAAAATGATTGTGGTGTCCAGTGGACACAATTGACTTCTATAATACCGTTGACATATCAGATTGCTTCAGAATTTTCCTGAATAAATAGGAATCTTTTAAACAGACCTTTCATTCCAGTAGATAGATTAGAATTACTGAACCCTACCTTTACCTCAGCAAGTGACGAAGAACCCGATGCGACCCAAGAGACAGATCTCATGAACTTTGCTGATAGATAAGAAAGGTAAGTATCCCTCAATATGGACCAAAGGGTTCAATATATATATATATATATATATTTTAAAACCTGTGTTTCGTATTGCTGTTAGCCCTCGCTAAGTATGAACAGTGATTTTTATTTTGGGGTAACAGATATATAAAAGGTAGGGTAGATATACATATATAGGCCTATTTATTAAGATAATAAAATGTTGTCATATTAAGAATAAGATAGTGCTAGGTGAGAATGGAGCGGTTCTGATTGTCCTAGGGCTTAATATTGTGCTTAACCTGGTTTTCCTTCTTGCACGTGATCAGCCCTGTGTCTGATGCTATAGATAGTTCTTACGGGGACGGCCGATCTGCGGGTGCTGTGAGAGCTTGAAAGTGGTGGACTGGGGTGAGAATTCGGAGAGGGCGTTTGATGAGGTACTTGGAGGAGTTGGGTTGCGAGGGGATTTCTTTGGTCAGGGGATCGCTGGATGAAGCTTTGGAATAGGGATGAGGCAACGGCATCAGGTTTGGGTATTGGGAAAATGTTGTACCGGTCACGAGTGTGGTATTGGTGGTGGGGGGGGGGGCGAAGGGCGATTCGGATTAATCTTCTCTCAATGGATAGGAGAGGACGGAGGAGAATGGTGGTTAGTACTAGTTGCAGCAAGCCAAGCTGGATGTCCATATGTGACGATTGTTTCTTCTTCTTCTTCTTCTTCTTGTACCATCTAACTTGTCCTGACGGACTGACAGATTCTTCATCACCGAGCCAAAACTACTAGACATAAATAAATGAAATTTTGAGGATACATTTATATTGCAATGTAGATGTTCACTAAGAGAGGATTTTTCGATATTCAGTCACTAAGAGGGTGAACAGGGAGGTGAATTTTAAAATGGGTGTATCGATATCTAAAAAACTTAACAGTTTAAAGACTTGAACATTAGTATTTGGAATCTCATTTAAAAATAAGATTACGCGTACTTTTTATTTTCGGAAAATAATCATAAGGGGAGTGGAAAAAGGTGAAAAATGGGGGGGGGGGGAGGGGTGAATACCTTTTACGAGAATACTTATATCTCAACAATTGAAGATGTCACGGTCATGAAAATTGGTATTTGGAATCTGCTTTAAAAATAAACATGTATTTTTTGTTTTTAGAAAATCTTCTTAAGAGGGGATATAAATGTCGTATGGCTTTTAGTGCCGGGATATCCCAGGACGGGTTCGGCTCTCCAGGTGCAGGTCTTTCTATTTGACTTCCCGTAGGCGACTTGCGCGTCGTGATGAGGATGAAATGATGATGAAGACAACACATACACCCAGACTCCGTGCCGTAGGAATGAAACAATTAAGGTAAAAATCCCCGACCCGGCCGGAATCGAACCCGGGACCCTCTGAACCGAAGGCCAGTACGCTGACCGTTCAGCCAACGAGTCGAACTTAAGAGGGGGTAAACAAGAATGATAAAAGGGGATGAATTTTTGCACTGAGTGTATCTAAAATATATCTCAAAAAGTAACATGTTAAAGATGAAAATTGGTATTTGGATTCTCCTTTGAAAATAAAGACACACGTATTTTTTGTTCTTGGAAAATTTGCTTAAGGGTGTTGTAAAAAAGGAATAAAAGGGGGTTGAATTATTGTTATGAGGATACTTATATCTCAAAAACTGAAGATGTTACAGACATGAGAATTTGTATTTGGAATCTTCTTTAAAAATAAAGAATACGTATTTTTTGTTTTCGGAAAATCCACTTATACGGGTGGGGTAGATGAAAAAAGCGAGGAAAGTGTCGGATTCTTTTTTATGAGGATACTTATATTTGAAATACTGAAGAGGTAACAGACGTGAAAATTGGTATCTGGAATCACCTGTAAAAGTAAAGGAGCACGCATATTTTTTTTTATGAAATTCCGTTTAAGGGGAAGTGTTAAAGGGTATAAAAGCAAAGCAAAGTTATCTATACAGACCATGAAAGCTCTTGGAGTGGTGGAAGGTAAAGGCTTCCACTATTCGTAACCTCGGCACTTGATGGGGTAGAGTGGTTAGCTCTACGCCCGGCCGCCTTTGCCCCCAGGAATTAACCCAGTACTCATTTTTGGTGTAGGCTGAGTGAACCTCAGGGCCATATACACCTCCGGAAGTGGAAATCTCATTTCTTAAATTTTACGACTTAATGACGGGGATTCGAACCCGCGTCCTTCCTGGCGAACCGAGTACGGCTTTACCGTCTCGGCGAGGCAGTCTTAAAGGGTGTGAGTATTTAAAATGAGCATATCTACAGTATATCTCAAAACTTAACCAATTACAGACCTGAACATTGGTATTTTCAATCTCTTTTAAAATTAAAGTAACATGTATGCTTTTGTTGCGCAAAACTACTTAAGGGGTGGGGTTTTTAAAAGGACTAAAAATGGGTTGAATACTTTTTATGAGGACACTTATATTTAAAAAGCTGAAGATGTTACAGATGTGAAATTTGGTATTTGGAATCTCCTTTAAAAATAAAGAAACATGTATTATTTTGTTTTCGGAAAATCCAATTAAGGGGGACAAATGAATTGAAAAAAGAATTGAATTCTTTGTTTGAGGATACTTATATCTCGAAAACGAAGGATGCTACGGACGAGAAAATTGGTATTTGGAATCTCCTTTAAAAATAAAGAGACACGCATTTCGTGGCGGGGGAGGGTCTGGAATCAACATAAGGGGGTGTAAGAGGAGTTGAATTATTTTTATGAGGATACAAATAAGGGACTTAAAGAATACACCCCTAATGGGGCTTTGACTGGGTGGTGAGGAATGATGATATAAATATGCGATTTACACGAAACCGTTTGAATTATGAAGTTAAAATTTCAAATGATATCCTAGGTGTTAAATAATAGAAGGTTTGAAACAAATTTAACCGCTCAGAGAGTTAAATGGGAGTTAATATCCGAAAACAGAATATATTCCTTCCTCCGAAACGGTTTAACGTACGAAGACAAAATTCCAAATAGTGGTATATACTTTAAATCCTAGGTGTGAAATAGGAGATTTTTTTAACTTTCCATCCCTAAAGTGCTAAATGAGGTTAGCTCCTTAAACGAAATTACTCATTCCTCCAAAACCGTTTGACGTACAAAGTTGTGATTTTACGGGAAGGGTCTTCACTTACGTCCTAGGTATAAATATCGTATACCTCAAAACATTTCTCCTCTAAGGGGTTTAGATGGTGGTTGACTTTCAAAAATTCAATATCCATTCTTTCGAAACCATTTCAGACACGAACGTATATTTTTTATGAAGGATGGTCTTTTATATCCTAGATGTTAGTAAATATTACTGTTCGACGTAAAAAAATAAATTTCACACATTGGTCGCTTTTACATCCTAGGTGTTAAATAAGATAGGGTTTAAAATCAAATTCTTCCGTGTGGGGTTCAAATGAGTGTTAGATCGGAAAAGAAATACGGTAATCATTCCCCCAAAATCGTTTGACGTATGAACTGAGTGCATATTTTTCAGGTTCAGCTGACAGCGGACTCTCCAAAATGTACTACTACTACTAAAAAGGTTTTCGTTCTTCCCCTGAAAGCGGAGGCGGGCCTCTTAGACGGTGACGCCGTCTCTCAGGCCGGAGGATTTGTGGTGCTGAAGGAAATGGTCGGAGAAGGTGAGGGGGTTGGTGGCCGTGGCCTATACTAGGAACTGTCCCTACGTTCGCCTTAGTGCAGGAGAATGGAAAACCACGGAAAATCATTTTCAGGACAGCCGACTCTTATCACCAGAATGTAAGTTGTTGCTCCGTGTTGGTTCTAATGAGCGAGAAACAGAAAGAATCCATCTCAGGATATTCTGTATTTCAAAAGTCCTTTATTTGACTCCAAAGGTTTTTCGCAAAATATGATGCTTTGTGTGTTTCATTTAACTGCATGTGTGAGTCTGTAAATTTGTGTCCACGTGATCCGCTTAACTTTCAATGTCATGTTCCATCGACTGCCATGGGAGTGCGCTGTCCATGCACAATATTGGCCATTGCATTACACGCACACACAGCGCCATTGTACCAGTAAATGGTCATTCTCTCAGACGGTGGTTTTCTTTGTGGTTCCTTCAATGTATACAACTAACTTAGCTTGCTTATCTCATAGTCCGCACCTAACAGAAACTTAATTATTGATTCCGTTCCTCTATTTTAGTTGTCAGGAGCACACTTATATGTTTGTATATTTTCTTCTTCGAACCAAATTAGCTGCCGTTATTGGGTAAACGAGACTGCAGAGCAGATACAGTGTTAGCTTGTTTTATTGCACAGCTCCATTGTGGCACATGTTATCCATAGCGCCATTGTGGCACATCTAATTATTTTTTCGTAGCAAAAGCGCTATTGCGTTAAGTTTGGAATGCCGTGACGGAAGGATGAATTATCTTTTTTTGCTAGTTGCTTTACGTCGCACCGACACAGATAGGTCTTATGGCGACGATATGAGAGGAAAGGCCTAGGAATGGGAAGGAAGCGGCCGTGGCATTAATTAAGGTGCAGCCCCAGCATTTGCCTGGTGTGAAAATGGGAAACCACGGAAAACCATCTTCAGGACTGCCGACAGTGGGGTTCGAACCCACTATCTCCCGGATGCGAGCTCACAGCTGCGCTCTCCTAACCGCACGGCCAACTCGCCTGGCGGACGAATATATTTTCAATAAGTAGATATTCTGTGTTTCTGTTCTCTATGATCTCTGTTCTCTTTTGATGGTGACTTAGAATATCCTGCTACGTAGCAGAAAGCCAATTATTATTCTATTTTGACCAGCGGCGTATGCTGGGATCAAGATGTGGGCTACCACTAGACTTTGATTACTCCTCTTCGATGGTTGGTTTAGTGAACGTCAAGCCTTCAGCATTTTGATCTGCAGCCAATAGCCAGTGCAGAAGCCTGCTGTGTTGTTAAGGCTGTTTCACAAGTTACTTCCCTGGCCTCTGCCACTGTCTATACTCTTCATCTGATCAGCGGAGGTGGTAGCCTAAGGTTTATCAAATTAAAGTCCAGCTTTGGGGCTAAATGGATAGAATGCTTGCCTTTGGTCCAATGGCTCCAGTTGAATTTTCAGAATCAACATCCTCATACTGTTAATTCCCATCGCTTGGGGGCTGGGTGTTTATGATGTCTTCGCCATTCATTTTATCCTCATTAGGTGACCACCAAGCCTACGCAGATACCGCGCACTATTATTATTATTATTATTATTATTATTATTATTATTATTATTATTATTATTATTATTATTATTATTATTATTATTATATAATTCGCTGGGGCCATCAAGGACCACGTTAAGTCTTCTTGCATTTGACACTGAACTTGGCCTTCTTTAGGGCCCAAATTTCCCTCATTCTTTGTGAGTGGGCCTGCTTACGCTCCTCTGTCCAAGGGGCAAAGTGTCTTCTCTTCGGTTTCTCGTCTCGTTTTACCCCGTTCGTCAATATTTTTTTGCAGAAGCGATCTCTGTTAAGGGCATCTTCAGCTGAGATATATAGCATTTGCAGGTTTTCTTTAGTATTTCTAAACCAGGGAATTGTGGTTTTGGGGTTTGAATAAAAAAAGTGAAAACCGAGCTCGATAGCTGCAGTCGCTTAAGTGCGGCCAGTATCCAGTAATCGGGAGATAGTGGGTTCGAGCCCCACTGTCGGCAGCCCTGAAGATGGTTTTCCGTGGTTTCCCATTTTCACACCAGGCAAATGCCGGGGCTGTACCTTAATTAAGGCCACGGCTGCTTCCTTCCACTTCCTAGGCCCTTCCTATCCCATCGTCGCCATAAGACACATCTGTGTCGGTGCGACGTAAAACAAATAACAAATTAAAAAAAAAGAAAGACCTCTAGTTAACTTTCTTCCGTCCATTCTTTTCAGATGACCATAAAATCGTGCCCGTCTTTTTCGGATTGTGTCAGTAATTTTCTCTATTTTGCTGTAGACTTCCTCGTTGGATCTCTTTTGATGGATTTCACTTCTGTACTTTGATCCCAAGATTCCTCTCACAATTTTGCGCTCTTTTTTCTCCAGTTCTTCAAGAAGTCCTTTGTTGGCATTTAGAGACAGGGTTTTGGCTGCATACAGAACTACTGGCTTCAGAACTGTTTCATAGTGACGGATCTTGGTGTTTTGGGAAAGGCATTTTTTGTTGTAGATTGTGCGGGATGTTTGGTAGGCTATTTCCAGTTTGCGTACTCGCTCCTGAAGTGTGTCCAGACCATTTTCCATGGTGATCTCACCCAGGTATTTGAATTTGTCTACTCGGGTGATGTCCCTGTATTTTGTATGGAGTTTTGATGGGGTGTCTTTGATGTTAGTCATTACTTCTGTTTTCTCAAACGATATCTACAGACCAGTTTGCTCGGCAATTTCCTTTAACATTTCAACTTGAGCTCTAGCGGTTTCTACGACGTTTGAGAGAATGGCAATATCATCGACAAATGCTAAGCAGTCTGCTGTTATCCCCTTGGATTTGGTTCCTATTCTTAGTGGACTGTAGTTGGTTTCCTGTAATCTCGCCCGCCAAGTTCTGATGATCTTTTCTAGAACGCAGTTGAAGAGTATCGGGGATAGCCTAGCACCTTGTCGGACTCCTGTATTGATGTCAAAGGAATACGAGAGACATCCGTGGAACTTCACCTTGGATTTTGTATCAGTGAGGGTGGCTCTAATTAATGCCAACAGTTTCAAATCAACTCCATATTCATTTAAGATGTTTAGCAGGACTTCCTGGTCAATGGAGTCGTACGCTTTCTTGAAGTCCGTAAAGACAGACACATACTGCTTGGACCTTAGTGTACAATATCTGATGATCGTCTTGAGATTTTGGATATGTTCAGCTGTTAAAGGACTTTTTCTTAACCCTCCTTGGTATTCACCTATTTGATATTCGACTTGTGCTTCCAAACGCTCCAGGATGGCAAGTGATAGAATTTTGTAAGTCACGGGTAGCAAAGATATTCCTCTGTAGTTGTTAATGTTCTTCATGCTGCCTTAAATAAATAAAAATGTTGAATTTTACAGCGGTCGTACCCATCGATTACTGGTTAATTAGCTTCCACGGAAGATCAGTGGCGGTGTCCGACCTATGACCACGGGTTCGATTCCAACCAACGAAAGAGAACACGAAACCTGAAAGACTGCATTTAATTTTAGCACACCTACCAATAAAAAGAAAACTATATAGCTCCTATGACAGCAGCCGTGCAGTGTCTTCCAACAAGGATGTAAAAATAAATGGGAGTGAAATACCAGCTCTCTGTTATCTATACAATTAAATCAGAAGTATGAGGTGAGGAAGTATATGTGATGAGTAACGCATGGTTGATAGTCAGCAGTGGCGATCTGACGGAGTGAAGCCTAGCACACCTATCCTCCCGGTCCCCACCTCCTATCCGATATACAGCAGCAAGCCGCGCGGGGTGATTCTAGGGGAGAGGGAGAATAGTCCGGGCTGCAATATCACTCTCCGATGCCTTGCTCTCACAAATACGTGCGATGTTCTTTCTCACTGGTTTCATGTTTTGGAAATGGAACAGTGTAACAGATGCTTACACTATAATGTGCTTTTAGACTTCCATCATTCTCAATTGAGGTTTGGGGTTCACTGATAGCCTTGGTAGCCCTCAGTATACGCCATTGATTCTGACGATGGAGAACACTCTCTCTCTCTCTCTCTCTCTCTCTCTCTCTCACACACACACACACACACAGACTAATTTGTGAAATTAGTTCTGTTCCAATGAGATGACGCCCAGGAAGATGTGCTGTTTTACGAAGCACTGCAGATTTTAGAGCTCGAACTAAGGATCGAGATATTCATTTCCGCAATAAAAGAATTCCATTGGCTCGAAATACTTTCACGGTGAAACCTGCATTAAATTATGCCGGCAAGGGCTATTAAATGAAATCTGAATGCACTGCGGAAATGTTAAGTGGACATTTTAATTCGTCTTGCCACAATGGTTTGATTTATTTTCCACAACCTCAAGTAAACGACGTACTTTAAGGTATGATGTTACATGATAATGATTTCGTGAACCATATAAGGCAGTATAATAGTACAATGTCCTTAGCATCCTTCTCTGCTAACCGTAGCCACATTTCAGGCCTCCGTCCTTACTGTTTTAAGATAGAGAATTTTGCGTATAACATGGAAAGATAGACGCACAAATGTCAGCGTACTTGATGAGGCACATACCATCAGGATAGAAGCCATGGTTTTAAGACGTCAGCCGGGCTGAGTGGCTCAGACAGTTAAGGCGCTGGCCTTCTAACCCCAACTTGGCAGGTTCGATCCTGGCTCAGTCCGGTGGTATTTGAAGGTGCTCAAATACGACAGCCCCGTGTCGGTAGATTTACTGTCACGTAAAAGAACTCATGCGGGACTAAATTCCGGCACCTCGGCGTCTCCGAAGACCTTAAATAGTAGTTAGTGGTACGTAAAACAAATATTATTATTATTATTATTATTATTATTATTATTATTATTATTATTATTATTATTATTATTATTATTATTATTATTATTTAAGACGTCAGGGCATGTAATACGTATGCCCGCACTCCCAAGCAAGTGTATTACTCTGATTTAACAGTGGGCAAACTTTGTTTGGGAGGACAAAGGAAGCGATTTAAGGATGCAATTAAGGCTATTATGAAGATGTGCCACATTGATGTCAACTACTGGGAGACTTTAGCCCTCAACCGTTCATCCTGGAGATCATTGGTTCATCGCGGCACACTACTTTTCGAAGAAAACCGTAGGCGAATAGCGAACGATAAGAGGCAACGAAGGAAGGAAAAAAGAACGAAAAAGGAGAATAATGGCTGCTCGACCTGGGACTAACTGCCACTTCTACGGAAAAATCTGTGCCTCCCGTATTGGCCTGTTCAGTCACCTACGGACTCACAGATGAAGAGGAATTCTGATTGGAAGACCAACCTACTCGTTTTCGAATGTTTTAAGAGGCCAAGGCTTCCCCGTGGTCCAACAGCTCTGTACTGTGACCGGCCATCCGAGCAAGGGAAAGCTGGCCACGGCTCTACCGTGGCTCTACGCCTCTGCATTCGGGAGACGGGACTTGAACAGTGCCGGACTTCACGCCTGGCCCCACCCGTCGGTTGTCCTGAGAATGGTTTTCCGTGGTTTTCCATTCTCCTGCACTAAGGCGAATGCCGGGACAGTTCGTAGTATAGGCCACGGCCACCCAACCCCTCACCTTCTCTGCACTTCTCCTTCACCATAAGAAATCTCCCGGCCTGAGAGACGGCGTCACCGTCTAAGAGGCTCGCCTCCTCCTTCAGGAGACGAATAAAAAAGTTTAGTAGTAGTAGTCGAATGTTTGCTATTGTATTGTATTGTATTGTAAGATTCAGTGGATGATTCATAGATACATTTCATATTTACTGGCTACTAAAGATTGCCGAGCATTATACCACCAGCTTTATGCGATAGCTTCAAGTCTTGCGAACAGAATTCGTTGTGAAAATTCTATAAATTACTCTCTTAATTCAGAAACAATTGAAAGACTCTCCAACACTTTGCTAAATAACCTACACGCCACATCACACGATTCTATGATGTAGCGTGTAGGTTATTTATAATATAATAATGTTATTTATTTTCCGTCCCACTAACTACTTTTTAAGGTCTTCGGAGACGCCGAGGTGCCGGAATTTAGTCCCTCAGGAGTTCTTTTACGTGCCAGTAAATCTACCGACACGAGGCTGTCGTATTTGAGCACCTTCAAATACCACCGGACTGAGCCAGGATCGAACCTGCCAAGTTGGGGTTAGAAGGCCAGCGCCTTAACCGTCTGAGCCACTCAGCCCGGCGGTTATTTATCAAAGTGTTGGCATAATACTGGCAAAGCAATGAGACAAGAAATAAGTTCGCAGTTATTGCTGCGACAGGCGACTGGTCCTCATTGGATGTTGGCTGTCATCAGAGCGATCTGGTTCTTGTTCTCAGCAATTCGGAAAAGAGTGGAGATACTGAGCCCATACCATTCTCACAGATTCCGTAGCCAAGATGTTCTCCTTCTCCCTACTTCTCCTTCCTTCGATTTTATGTTGGAGGGAGTCTGTAATTATCATTTGGAATTATATGGCCAAATTACGCAGGATTTTTATTTTGAAGTTCTGCATGGCCTCTAGCTCTTTGTTACGTATTCTATCAACCCATGATATTCTGAGCAGGCATCGGTGACACTACATCTCAAAAGATCGAAGTTTTCTGGTGGTGTTCTCTGTTAGGGTCCATGTCTCGGCACCATAAAGTAAGACAGTAAATACCGTGGATTTAATTAAAGTACAGCCCCAGCATTTGCCCGATGTGAACATGGGAAACCGCGGTAAACCATCTTCAGGGCCGGCGACGGTGGGATTTTAACCCACCATCTCCCGATGCAAGCTCACAGCTGCGTGACCCTTACCGCACTGCTCAGGCACGAGTATTCTACTAAATTAAACATTATAAGAATACTGGGCATCAAACGCTTGAAAGCAAAGAACAAGTGTACAGAACCTACGCAATGCCAGAGTAAGATATCTTGTATTCAGTTGTAAAGTTAACCTTGTAACCGACCAAATAAAGTGGTAATTACTGTTTTATGAAGTACAACACTGGCGTACCATCCTCTCTTAACCCTTTTTTTTTGCTAGGGGCTTTACGTCGCACCGACACAGATAGGTCTTATGGCGACGATGGGATAGGAAAGGCCTAGGAGTTAGAAGGAAGCGGCCGTGGCCTTAATTAAGGTACAGCCCCAGCATTTGCCTGGTGTGAAAATGGGAAACCACGGAAAACCATCTTCAGGGCTGCCGATAGTGGGATTCGAACCTACTATCTCCCGGATGCAAGCTCACAGCCGCGCGCCTCTACGCGCACGGCCAACTCGCCCGGTCTCTTAACACTAATCAGAGGACGGAATTATTATTATTATTATTATTATTATTATTATTATTATTATTATTATTATTATTATTATTATTATTATTATTAAAGTGTTCTGAGCTCGGTAAATTCATGAAGCAGGATGCTACCCTACTTACACATAGTCCAAGTGTGGATCTCTCCTCTAACGGGTTATGGACCACCGGTGAATTGTATAGTCCTAGCCGCCTGAGCACAAGGAGGGCCATGACTCAGAATATGTCCGAGATGCCCATTCCCATTCCATAGCATCTGGTATCCCGACTCTCAGGACCACTTAATAGGCCACTCAGCCGTTGCCCATGGTTCACGAACTAGGACGTGACTACAGTAATCCACAAACATGAACCATGAATGTAGCAAGAATGATTGCTGGTACAGACAGGTGGGAACAATGGCAGGAGGGTACTCGTAACGAGGAGATAAAGGCTAATTTAGGAATGAACTCGATGGATGAAGCTGTACGCATAAACCGGCTTCGGTGGTGGGGTCATGTGAGGCGAATGGAGGAGGATAGGTTACCTAGGAGAATAATGGACTCTGTTATGGAGGGTAAGAGAAGTAGAGGTAGACCAAGACGACGATGGTTAGACTCGGTTTCTAACGATTTAAAGATAAGAGGTATAGAACTAAATGAGGCCACGACACTAGTTGAAAATCGAGGATTGTGGCAACGTTTAGTAAATTCTCAGAGGCTTGTAGACTGAACGCTGAAAGGCATACCAGTCTATAATGATAATGTATGAATGAATTATTATTATTATTATTATTATTATTATTATTATTATTATTATTATTATTATTATTATTATTATTATATACAAGTAGGCCCTACATCGGAACTCGGAAATATCCCGGTGGCAATGATCACTTACAGTAATGTGATGAAGTAATGTTAAAACATAATTACCCCAAAACAACAACAACAACAACAACAACAACAACAAGAGTTCAACAATCAATTCCATGGAAAGAAAATATTACAAGTAATACTACTAGTTTAACATTCTAAATCCAGCATCGTCATATACAAGTTCACACACAACTTAAGTATTTCCAGTGCTTAACACTACGCCTTACAACACTATTAGGTTGAACTTACTACTAGCTTAACATTACAACACCGTCATATACAAATTCATCCGTACCTTAAGTATTTCAAAATGTTACACTATGCTAAAGCCCGGATTTTCATGCGGCAATAGGTTAGATTGCAAGCTAATTTGGTTAGTAGGAAATGCCGGCCAACCGCTCTTCCACAATGTAGAAAGAGTAACATAAATTATAGGGGTTCTGATGGGCCGTACCCCTAATGTTTATGCAAATCCCATATCATAATAGTTGTGAAGGTAGACTAAACTTGATCCTCGCTTCAGTAAGTTTGCATTCTAACCTATCAGTGCATAAAATTCCGGGCCCTAACTATGACTTACAGTAGATTGAACGGCCCAATCACTATTATCTTAGCTTTTGTTTTTTGCTATTTGCTTTACGTCGCACCGACAGAGATAGGTCTTATAGCGACGATGGGACAGGGAATGGCTAGGAGTGGGAAGGAAGCGGCCGTAGCCTTAATTAAGGTACATTTATTAAGGTACATTTGCCTGGTGTGAAAATGGGAAACCACGGAAAACCATCTTCAGGGCTGCCGACAGTGGGGTTCGAACCCACTATCTCCCGGATGCAAGCTTACAGCCAAGCGCCCCTGACCGCACGGCCAGCTCGCTCGGTCGTGAATCTGTTCACTTTCTCTGAATGCAATTGAATTTTCTTAATATGTGACAGGAAATCATTTATTAACCAAGTGAGGCGTTCATCTTCAGTGCTAAAAATGCTAATTTGTTCTCATTCCTGGAATATGTAGCATGTGAGGTGCTGCAGACGTCATTCGCAACGAAACATTTCATAAAATGCTCCATAAAACAAATTGATTATTTTAAACTATCTCTGTCTTATAACGCTCCCGGGACAAAACAGCTTCATACTTCTCAAAACAGAGATTGTTTCAGGAGAAAATAGAATATTTTTCGCTGTTGCTACATTAATTTCCTCCAAATTTGTTGGGAAAATTACATTTCAGGTTAGTTTCCTTACCAGTTTAATAACTGAAGATTTATGTGTTTGAAGACGCCTTTCAAATGATCGCCGGTCACGGTAGCATTGATTGCAAAACATGTCCAGTGACAAATTTTGAGATCGCACGATTTTTACGATGTAAATGGGATCAAAACTTAGGAACAGAGGCCTAGTTTTATCAGCTGGAAGTCGTATCTCACGCGAAATGCTTCCTCTGCATAATGTTTCGAGCATTGAACATTCACTGGAATCTTGTGAAACGAAATTCCACTACCTTTAATTTTTCGTGAGTAAAGTATGACTGGAATTGCAAGTGCTTAACTTCAGACGAATACACACATTCACAACCAACTCACTTAATAAATACGTTTCAAGGCGCGAACCTGGTCCACGAACCTGCTACGCAGGCGTAGCAGGGGGAGAGGTGATACTCCCACGTGCCGCGCCCCAGGTGGCGGATAGGGGGGTCCTAACCGGCTTGCCGGCGGACTTGAGGGAAATAAAATACCTCTCACGGACCAAACACACACCCCCTGTGGGTGGGGGAGGCTGACGAATAATACACCCACGGTATCCCCTGCCTGTCGTGCGAGGCGACTAAAAGGGGCGACCAAGGGATGAATGAATTAGAACCATGAAACTACTCTTGATTCGTACCATCATGCGGGGAACACCATGGGTTGCATGTACTTGCGAGTAGTATCACTAACATGGTACGAAATATGTTTGTGATTCGTTGCAGTAAAAAGCCTGGCCTGGTGGATTCCAGTACCCGTGCGTTGTACCCATGTGGGCAACACCGCGGGTCTGGGCGTAGCCTGTGAGTTGTACCACTATATGAGCGACACCGTGGGTCTGCGTTGCCTGTGATTAGTACTCACTATGTGCGGAACACCACGGGGCCCTTGGGACCGGCACCCGTGACTAGTACCCTAGGTGAGGAAACTCATCGGTTTGCGTTGGCTGTAAGTGGCGCCATTGTGTGCGAAACACCATAGGTCTGCGTTACCTGTACGAAGTACAGTACTTGTGAGTAGTACCATCTTTTGTGGAACACCGTGAGTCTTCGCTACTTCTGATTAATACCCCAACATGACACATACCATGGTTCTATTTTACTCAGAACATGTACCATTCTGTGGGGCCTCAGACGTGGATTTTGCACCCCCTTTAGACACCAAGCATCTTTGTGCTTTATAAGTGGTTCCTTGGTCGGTAATAATGTTATTTTCGTTCTCTATTGAATCCGATCCACTGGTTTTTGTTTTTGTTTGTTTGTTTTGTGTTTTGTTGGGTTCCTGTCCATCCATTCATTCTTCATGACATTTTTTATTTTTATTTTGGTCAGTGGATGCCTTTGTAGTTCTTGTTCTTTCATTTCGTACCATTAGGGGCCGATGACCTTCGATGTTAGGCCCCTTAAAACAACAAGCATCATCATCATCATCAGCGAACCTGGTAGCAGGGGGGAAGACAGCGATTCTAGCGGCCCGGCATTGAACTTCAATGTGACCACTTCGATAGCGTCATACAGGCTCTATTTAAAGGCCTTGTATTATATTATATCGTAGGCAACTGTTCCAACTCGTGCAATGTCAAGTTCAATGGTTTATTTGATTCATCAACAATAACGGTCAAGAGTTCTGGTCCAACAAACATTCTAAGTAATGTAATTCGGAATCCAATACACTCGATACCAATAACTTGCCAGTCCATTCTGGTTCATTTAGCACATCAACTACTTCCTCATCCCAGTATAAATTTTCCACAACCCTGTCTGCATTCCTATCTACCAGCACAGATGTTATATCATTACTTTTATTACCCACTCTCTTTCTTTTCACTCCAGTAGGCCTACTTGTTGAGGGGGCAACTAAGTGGAAATATTTCATCCTCAGTTTCAGTTTCAGGAATTACAATGGACTTATTCACCACCGCCAACGGCCGTAGCCGTGTTGAAACACCGGATTCCGTGAGATCTCCGAAGTTAAGCAATATTGGGCGTGGTCAGGAGTTGGATGCGTTGCCACGCGCTGTTGGTGGGGGTAAGGGAATGGAGGAGCGGAAAGGTACTGGCCACCCTACCGCACGTAAACTCCGGCTCAGGAACACCTCTGTGGAGGTTCGGACCTGCCTTCGGGCAGAATAACCCTTACCTACCTACCTATTCACCACCGATAATCTGCCTATATTTTCATTATCACTATCACTTGCAAGAAAAGAATCGTCACTGTCTTCAGGTGGAACCCTCATCTGAGTCCTCCGACCACAAAACATGCTAGTTGGCAATGACATCTTTCTGAAAAAAAAAATCAATACAAATAAACGTAAATCTATGTGACTCTAACCTACCGTCTATATCAAACACAAACTCGCTTTGAAGACACACACTATTTCTATGACACAAATACTTTAATAATACACTAACACCTATGTTTTTCACACAAAGTAACTGAAATAATATAAATAATGGATATTTTTTGCAAATGCCTCAAACACGTAAAAACATCACTAAGAGAGGGTCAAATACAGCACATCTAAACAACTCCGCCATTGGAACAGTCGGTAGTAGCAAGGAAACACATTGTAACTTCAGTCCTACCAACTCATTTTCTTTCTACGCACTACTCCATGGAGTAAATATATCACTGTATGTTCTGAAAACAACAGTATGCATGAAAACATAATTATAAAGTCAATAAAAAGGAAAAAGCTGTTCGTTGCTTGGAGGCAGCACTATGCGGTAGAGGGTTAGCTTAATACATATCACATGATTATAGACCTGCATGGTTCGATCTTATAATATGACAACAATGCCATTGGCTGCGTTCATAACGTGCAGGCCTTCAATTCAAAGAGTCCAGGATCGATTTCCGGCTGGGTCGGGGTTTCAACTACGTTTTTTCTCGGAAACAGTTGAACCAATTGAAGTAATATTTATTGAGGATATCCACAGCTACATTGCAGGTGAAAGTTATCTTGAAAATGAGTAAAATGTTGATCATAAAATAAATATTGCAAAATGATATCAAAATATGGTGCATCAAGTTTAATACTTTTTATGACCAAGTTGTTAGGAAAATTGATATTATCTTAGCTAGTAACTTATGTAAATGTATTACTCATTGGAAATGTAGCTTTCTATAGGTGAAGAAATGTTTAAAATCCGTTCAGTAGTTTTTGAGTCTATACGTTACAAACAAACATACACATTTTTCCTCTTTATAATATTAGTATAGATGTCTCAATTGACGGTTAAAAGACGAAGAAACCTGTAGAATAAAATCTGAAACTTGTGTTGTTGTGCTTAGTTCTATTCCAAACTCTAATCGGTGTCCTTAATAATAATAATAATAATAATAATAATAATAATAATAATAATAATAATAATAATAATAAATCCTTGCTTTCCTACTCATAAATACAATGCTAATGTGTATGTTTCACGAAACTCAAGCTATTAAACCAGAGGGAGTTAAATTTGCGGTTTTTACCAAAATCTTCCAAATCGTCTCAATGGTACAGGAAAAATAGTGCATTTCTTGAAGAGTCAACGGAAATATATTTATTTTAGACTATATAATTCATTTAATTACTAAGTCGCACCAGGATTTGGATCGACCTAGATGGATAGATTGTCGGTAGGCGACAGAAATACTGTATATAGGAGGATGGGAACACGCCGTTATGTTTTATGCAGTACCTTTCTCGCGAGGAGGTTCATAACCGTGACTGTATGTAAGAGGATGGGAACATGCCGCCATTTTTATGAAGTACCTTTCTTGCTAGGAGGTTCGTGTAACATAGCAACTCATTGCCTGTTATTTGGAAATGGCAATCCAACATGCCTTATTCGGGATGTACTTTTATGTAACTAGGCAACTCATTGTCGAGGAATCTGTTCATTTTCGCACCAGATGGAGAAACAAAGAATGCTGTGTATCGACTCGCGTTGCAATAAACATCATGCATTATTCAAATAAATTGCCATTTATGTATGCAGATAGAAATAGTTTGATCAAACTAATAGATATACCAATCTAAAAAATAGAACATTACAGTAATAATTTCTATGTTTTGTAAGTGAAATTACAATAAATGTAACAGGAAAAATTAAATAACAAAACAACCAAAAGCAATGAAGAATAATGTTAACAAAAATTGCATAAAGTAGAATTAAAAACTCCTTTTATTTATTGAGGCACAGCAGCGTACGCAGGGTATCAATTAGTAGGCCTGCTCATTAATTCCGGACAAATACTACAATGGAGCCTTATGTTTAGTCCCTCAATGGTGCTTGCATTACAAGCAAAATGAAAAAATATACGGCAATGGTTACCGCGGTACATCTATATTAAAGCATGAATTTAAATTCACTGCAAGCTGGGAACATGAAATGTGTAGATATCCTTGTACAATTGATATATAATCCTTCGCGAGAGAGCCATAAAATCGAGCCAGCAGGTCTACCGGAAAGAAACTGTACACCGGCCATTTCAGAGAGTGGGAACTAACATCCGCTGTCCGCGCTTGTGCAAACTGACGGTGACAATGTGACACCGCACAGTTCTACGTGATGCTCAATTTTCTCACATGCTTAGTGGCGTACGCCGTAGTTGACCTACATACAAACATCATACATCTTTATTAGACACGAATTATTTACACGAATGATCAACCCTTGCCAAAAGAAACAAAACGCTTCATTTATGCAGATGACCGAGCTATTTTCACCCAGGGTGATCAGTTTGAGAGTGTTGAACGGAGACTAATAGAAGCCTAGATGAACTGAGTCCATACTATAAAGAAAACCATCTAAAGCCTAACATCTCAAAGACGCAAGTTTGCGCTTTTCATTTAAAGATATGCAGGCAAGAAGAAAACTGAAGATTCTCTGGGAGGGCGCTCTCTCGGATCATTGCTCAACACCTAAATATCTAGAGGTAACTCTGGATCGTATGAACAACATTGTGTTAACACGAAACACAAAGTATCTATGTGAAATTCCATTCTTCGCAAGTTATGCGGTACCAGCTGGGGAATGCAAGCTCAAACAATGAGAACTACTGCTTTAGTACCGAGCTACTCTGCAGCAGAATATCCATGCCCTGTTTGGTATAGATCATGTTATGCCAAACAGCTAGGTATTGCTTTAAATGAAACTTGCCGGCTCATAACTGGTTGCCTAAGATCTACGTCTTGTGATAAGGTTGGCTGGCATTGCTTCCCCATTTATTAGACATGAAAAATCTAAAGAAGACTTTTCCCAAACACATCCATTGCATGATAATCAACCTGCACAACAACGATTGAAATTCAGGAGAAGTTTTCTTCATTCTATTGCGTGCCTTTCGGAGTCACCTCAATCATCAAGACTCCCTGGAGATCCACAAACCTTCATCTCAATGGATGGATGGATCCTTCTGAAACTCTTCCAGCCGGCTATGAACAGTCGTGATCTACATGGAAGAGTCTGAACAGGCTGCGGTCTGGGGTTGGTCAATCTAAGATCAATATGAAGAAGTGGGGATTAACTGATAAGTCAATTCTCTGTGCCAGTGGAGAAGAACAAACCATAGCGCACCTCCTTCAATGCCACTCCTGCCCTCTCGTTTGCACCATGCAAGATTTAGTGAAGGCCACACCAAATGGTCGAGACCTAGCCAGATTCTGGTCCAATACGACAATGATATAATTGTTACATTGAATATTCCTCTAGTTTGTTTTACCATTTAATCAATTATTGTTTCTCTTTCTTAACTAGCAATTTATATGATGTATTGCTTCTGATTCGAATAAATAAATAAATTAGACACAGCCCACACGGTTCTCTCATGTAAATAAGTGCCTTCACAAATCTTCAGTTGTATCTAGCTCTGTGGCCTCGTTTGGATGTAAACCTGTTTTCCTGAAATCCTTACACACTTAGTTTCTTAAGTGCGGCCAGTATCCAGTTTTCGGAAGATAGTGGGCTCAAACCCCACTGTCAGCAGCCCTGAAGATGGTTTTCCGTGGTTTTCCATTTTCACACAAATCAAACGATGGGGCTGTACCTTAATGAAGGCCACGGCTGATTCTTTCCCACTCCCAATCCTTCGTCTTCCTCTGCTTCTCTTGCCCTCCACGACCCAGTCCATTATTCTCCTATAGATCATTCCTTGTTAAGAAAACAGTACTTCTCTTTTGAACCTACAAGGAATGAACACACCCTCTCTTAAACATTCATAATTCCTCGTGGTTAAATAATTTTATAATATACTTCATGCTGTATTGTGAAAGAAAGAAAGAAAGAAAGAAAGAAAGAAAGAAAGAAAGAAAGAAAGAAAAATTATTAGGTAGGTTTTCCCCCCGAGTTATTAAAATAAATCCTTAACATTCTGTATTTCATAAATACATTCACCGTGAGGAAGCACAGTGGCAGGAACAGCAGTCGCTTTCTTGCTTTCCTTCATTTTCCTTCTGAGTTACTAATTCGTTACGCTGTGAATCGCCGGCTGTTTAACACTGTTGAAAAGAAGTCGTGTATTTATTTCTGTTCTTTTCTATATTGTACTGTACGGCGGTTGTTACTGAAGATAATGATGCTGTGGTGTGCAGCGATACATCACGGCATGACTTGTACAGAAATTCGCTATGATTTTTCTCTGTGCTTGGTTTTGTTATTTAGCTTTTGTTTCTTGAGCCCATTTTATTTTTGCCACTATTTCTACAAGCGCATTTAATATTTTACCATTCCTTTAGTGGGCGATACGACGGTAAACTAGTACCCGGCGTTGCCTGGGCAAATTTATTGAATGCTGCTGGCCCAAAAATTGGTCTCTCTATTCTTACCTCAAAGGTGCTATGCTATTTTTCATCAGATCTTGAAGGTGGCCACGTTTCAGAAGACTATGCTAGTACTGATTTCACTGTAAATTTGTAAGTTTTAATTTTCCCCTTCATTAATAGGGACTTCAGAATTTTCTAAGGAAACGAAAACATGTATTTACACAGGATAACCATTAGTAGATTTCATCGCTAACATTATTTTTACACTTTACTTCTGATCCCAAGTAACTGAAGCAACGTACAACTCTATAAAGGGAATATGTGAAACAATTTCCAACGTACTTGAAGGATGCTGAGCTATGATTATTGTTTATATAAAATTCCGGTTGTATTTTGAACGTTCCTTGAAATTTTCCAGTGGGTACTCAATGGATGAGGTATCGTATTTTAAAATAATCTTCAGCCACATAGTTTTAAGGTTCTCGGAGAACTGAAACGATAGTGCATATTGAACCGTTCTGTTCAGGGACCAATATTATAGATTTTAGTATTGATATTGGGATAACATAAGACCACCCACGAAGTCATTGTCTTATAGTATATTTCATAAAAGAGTCCAGAAGAAGCGTTCTTGTGTGAAGAGAGCTAGAGCGTCATTATGAAAATCTCCAGAACCTCATTAAAGGGAGTTATGTCCCAGGCCAAGCCTCTTAATGAAGATTGGGGACGCTTCCCGGATCCCGGCAAAACTTACCTTCGGAGGGAAGAAAGAATTAAATTAATATCTTTGGCTACGGAAGAGTTGCATTGGATTTGATACAAGAATTGCAATCTGCATAATTTCTGCTTAATTTTGATATGCATTAGGGCTGCAATCATAAATGCATTCGTTAAATAGGGTACTTGACGTGCGTTGTGCGGGAAAACTTCGAGTCGCGAGCGCGCGTATCCTGCACGCGATCAAACGGCGTGGTTACGCTACCCTGATTATAAAAGCAAGGCCGCCTGGCTCATCAGCCTCATTCTTTGACCGTAAGGCTGCTTGAACGAAGTCGTCATGCTACAAGTCGGCACTGCGAACAACATTTTGTCTTCGAGCTGCACATACAACTAGTACTACTGTATCTGCGAGGAAGTAAGTAATCAACTTGCATATTCAGCTAAATTCTTGATATTACCTGTGTTGATATGCTATGGTGAGATGAGGTACCACCTATAATAGACTGATGAACTAGTAGCTTCATATTTCTGTGAGGTCAAGTTGTAACTGACGTAATGCTAGAATAAATATAGGCTCAGGGTAGTTCTTCCCGAACTACATGTTGTCCGAGTGAAAAGATGGAATAACAGTGTTACTAAGAGTGGTGAAGAAACTATAGTGTACCAGGTTTAAAATTCAGAACAAGACTTGGTCAATGTAACGTGTGAGGCACGATAGTAATGGAAACAGGCATCGAGTCTGGACAGTCTGTAATCAATGAATTTGTTTTCAGTTACCCCTGCATCAAGCCAGAACGAGCTTTTACATCATCAGTGCGAGGAAGCCACAACCGGAGCTGAAGCCGACACGACAACGGGAATCGATCCAGGAACGTTGGGTGTACCTGATCAGCGCGACGTCGAAGGGGACATCTTCTAACCACCTAAGGAGCTGTACGTAGGAGTCACACAAGAAAGAATGTCTCCAACTGTTCACCAGTATCTGCTGCAAGCGTCGCAGTTTGTCATGATGTGGTAAATTCAGTGGTCCACAGGGAGGGCCGCTCCGTCATGTCATCAATCACATAAGGTCAGAGCTTTTCAATTCTGTTTCAAGCATGTCATTTAAATTTAGATAGGAATAGGGGGGCCGTCAGCCAACAGGTTAGTTATGGTAGGAAAATTCTTGGTAATAACGAGCTAGGCCTCAAGCTCGAACCCCGTACATTAGGGTAGATGATAGTTTGTAGATTCCTTGTTGGTGTGTTTATATTTCATTTCGATAGTCTTATATTAGCGTACGTGTTATCTTCATGGGTCAGGTCGAACTCCCTTGGTCATGGTAGGTTAGTCTAACAGGCAGGCACTATTTATTGTGTCGCGTTTAGGCATTTGTCACTGCAGACGTAGGCTGTATAGTTGAGACCAGGATTCAACCCGGCATTCACCTAGCTTCACTGACAGGGCGAGCGAGTCCGAATGTTTGAGAGACGTGAGCATTATGCATGTAGCTGACTGTATGAATTGATATGAGAAAGCCCAGCACAGTTTGAGAGTGTATTGGATGTATGTGAGATGCCTTATTATGGCCATGTGACTATAGCTTAATGATCTGTGTCTTTGTATTATCAAGGTTGAGCCCATGGGAGGCGGAAATAAGATTTGTTATATTGCTGGTGATATTGAGATGAGGGCGGATAGCCCAGGTGTATTTAAAAGAGTGCTTCTAGCAGCCAGATTACGTGAGGTGTTTTGAAAGGCGAGATTTATTAGTCTGCAGCCAGCTGAGCTCGTAAATTATGTGGACTGCCGTTTGTCAAGTGTTTGAATGATGAGGGTTGTTGTGTCTGACGTCACAGTCTTGAAACTCGGTTATATTGCGGTCTGCAGCTTGTCGAGTGTGTAGGGGGAGGAGACGACCTTGATGTTTTGAACGCAGGGAGAGATTTTTTTGTTCTATTTGTTCTACTTTAATTTTAACACTGGCCCGTTTGATATTGACCCCTTGGATATGTTGGTTGTGTTCTTTTAGATTGTTTGTATACGAATATTATACGCCTTACTCTTCATGGGACTAGTGTTCGAGACCGAGTCAGGACACTGTACATTATGTGTTTGTATTTGTTTGCACCGGGGTTCGATGGTACGAGGCATAGTAAATTTTATGGGAATTACTGTTAGATGTGTATTTCAGCAGATATCCGTTTTTCTAGATTTCATTACTTACACTATTGTAACATGCTTGTTACAGCACAGCTGTTTCGTGAAGGCAGTGGACTGGTTGTCATCGGCTCAACATTATCTTTACCCAAGCATTTTGAAAGCTCTTACATTTGTAAACAGTTTTTGTTTATGTAATAAATCCCTGATTGTAAAACTTTGAATGCAGCGATGTTTTCTGTTAGATATTTTTTTAATTTAGCTGATTCTTACCTGATTAGTCACATATCCTAGTGTTTTATCTTAATGTTGCCCATTCTTCACCCATGTTATCCCTGAGAAGTGCGCTATCATCCGGCCGAGCAAGGATGTGTGTTCAGGTAAGACTATGTGCACAAGCTCACGTTTGTGAGAGTTCTTTCACTACTGTACTCTGGGTTCGAGACCGGCTTTCGCCTGGCCGGAACCATAGAGTCCTGTTGGGCACAATATATCAAATCGGTAAGCATTCTAATAGTGTGGAGAACTAAGATATGGTGATGATAATGATTATTGTTGCCGTTGATGCTTTCACGGCCCGTACTTATAGGCATGATATAGGCTTTTGGGCTTATGCCGTGACAAGAAAATAAGGTGAAATTCTTTACGTTTCGCAGAGACCTTTGCTCTGCGTCATCAGAAGAAAATCTCGACTGTCCACAAGAAAGGCTTCTCAAACAATGGGAGTTTTGAATTTAGACGTTGTAATAGAAATGGTACGTTCATTCGTCACCAGATGGCTCCCCGGACGCGATACGGCGATAGCGTTTGAAGCGTAAGTGGACGGAATGTTGATAATGATTGTTGTTTAAATTTATCAACTCTCTCACCGCTCACCACCCTCTAGGACCTACAACCTAGGGATGATGAGGTGAAAAACCTTACCCGCCAGGGTGAGAGTAAGAGAGAGAGGAAAAAAGACAGAGAGAGAGAGAGAGGACGAGAGAGAGAGAGAGAGACCCTGGTGAGAAGGTTGCTAGCGTGTCCGCCCCAAAATGGGAGTTATAGCGAACACGAGGGAGAAAGATGGGCACAAGAAGAAGGACAACAAAGGTTCAAGCACAATAAAAAACAAGAAACCAAAGAAATAACCAAAGAATGAAGTTACCACACTTACCGGAAGCAGCGGAGGAAGACGACTTAAGGCCGTGGAAGTAGATACACAAGAAAATCGGTGACAGTGCTCCACCGAACGTGGCGAATGAAAACCAGCACGCCAATGAAGTTAAAGAATTTTAATTGAAGGGCAAATTGTAGGTAACAAACCAAGTCATTAAGTTGATAAAACCTATGTTTATTTTAAGACGTAAAGCCAAAATGTTGCTGTCATTTCTTGATGGATACAGTACTTTTGCATCCATCTCTTGGCACAGGCCAGAGTAAAGTGTAGCTTCCACCGAAGTCCCAGTCAACATCCATGGCTGTGACAATATGGAAGTTGCTGGGGTATGGGTAGTACTGAGTAATGGCATTCAGAGCATGACTAGAGCGTTTGAGTGTTATGAAAGGTGCTGCTCATAGGGTCAGTCGTGCTGCAATAGTACTTTCTGACCCAGTGAGGAAAGCAATGGCAAACTATCTCACTCCTCATCTTGCCTAGTAGCCTCATTTTGGTGCTGCCATTGGTTTTTGGGGTTTCCTTATAACTGCATAACCTTTGGTGGTGCTATCTGAGGATCCAACCAGCCTCTAGGCTGATGACCTAACAGACAAAGTTGAAAAGTGGGAAAATAATTAACAATAAATAAAATAAGTCAGAATATACCCAGGTATGGTTTAAAAGAAAAATTAATTCATTATCAATTAACAATTAATGGTAAATAAATACTCTTTAACAGATAATAAATTGAAATTTTTATGAAAACAACAAAGAAAGGAAAAGGATGACCTCCGTACCTAATAAAATGTGATCAGAAAACAACGGAAAACCAATTGACTTCCTTACATAAATACTACCTTGAAATAAAATGTGATCGATCACGGATAGTTAATTAAATAAAAAACATACTCAGTTAACAGGTATTCAATAAAATGGATCTTCAACGCGGCCGCTTCTCATAATTACCAAATTTAAAAACGTTCAATTTCCACCAAGGACAGTTTCCAAGACATATAGAATTTTACGTAAAAATACACACCACCCGGGGCGAGAAAAGGGTAACACAGCCTTAAAGGGTGGTCAAAATTAATAAATTAACTTTAAAACAGAGAACGATACACTCAACTCAGAAATATATACTTCTAGATGCACACAGGCTCCAAACGCCAGACAACATTAAAACCCGACAACAATCACCCCAAACCGTTGCCAAGGTAACCACCAAACAAAAGCAACGCCTCCAAATAACAAGGAGGAAAACAGGCCAGAGAAAAAATTTTAATTCCCCCAAAACCCCAGAAGGGGGAGGGGAGAAGAAAACATACCAAACGAATTAGAAAACCAAACACAGGAAAGCGAACAGAAAGCCGAAGAAGGTAAAGCTCTCTACCTTGGAGACTGTACCTTGGTTCACAAAGAAGGTTACAATTTAAAAGTGCCAAAAGGAACTCAGTAAAATTTTAAACTAAAAATCCCAATTCAGTTCACTGTGAACCTTCCAAATTACTGTGATTAGTTGCCGAAACTGTTTTTCAGATTTTGATACCACACACGCAAATAGGTATTAATTTAACGACGAAGTCCAAATATTTATTATTATTATTATTATTATTATTATTATTATTATTATTATTATTATTTTTCCTGAAATCTTCGAAAATATCAAAATCCTCTTCTGGACGACGTTTAAAATGATTCAAACACTGGTACATACCTTTGGTGGTGAAGAAATGAGAGGAATTTAAACCTGGCCATTGTTGACGAAGAATGCAGTCACACGACCGGCATCAGACCTTATTAGCGAGTATCCAGACGAAATATAGATCCAAAAACATGATCAGAAGAAATGGCAGGAGGTCTCCAACTAGTTCACCTGGGGAAAATCCCCGTTAATGCAGTAACTACGGGGGTTTTCTGGAAATCCACCTCTCCATGGCGTAGCACTCAAACACACAAGCGCGCGTCATGGCTGACCCAAGCGAACTGGCTTTCGCGTCAGACGCGAGGAAGAAGCAAGACTCTCTGGTAGTAGGCCGGCGCATGCGCAGTTATGCGCAACCTCACGGAGCCAGAACAATGCCGCGCGGGATACATTAGCTTAAAACGGTATATTGCAGAGCAGCCAATTGACACAGATATTCTAGGGCGCAAGGCCAGTTCAAAATGTTTATAAAGGGGCGGTTCACACAATTTAATATTGTCTCAGCCCTCCCGCCCCGAAACGACGACAAAATCTCATGCATATGCCATCAATGATGTGGTGGTCACACATATACTAAATTTGGGCGAAGTAGTCCAACAGAAAACGACCACCAAGATTAACTAATTTTAGTTAGGAGTTCACATGACCAGGTTAATAGTCCAAGACACAGTTCCATATCACATAGTTTTTAGAAATAATTGGCGGGGTGCGATCAACATCAGTGTCCAGAAACGTTAACCGAGCACTCGGAAAATCACCAGAGTAATGTTTGTCATCAAATAGGGAGCACAATGACCAGAGTTCACCAAATATTCAGGTTCACCCAATACACATTGTTTCAATGCATCACACAATGATACAGTTTATGACACATGACGCAGTTCACGTTGAGGTTTGGCAACTCTCACACTAATCACAGATATACTGACAAAAATTAAACGAAAACCGCATGATTATAAGTCCACGCATCCAGGTTATTTTCTCAAGCACGGTGGTAAATTAATTTTTAATGCACGAATACCTTTACAAGTCTCCTTTGATATTAAGGAAATGCATGATCTCGTGTTGCAAAAAGGTGACAACAGGGGAAATGAAACGCACCGGAAAACCCGAATGGGGGCAAAACCACAAGAAGAGTGAGGAAAAAAAAAGCAAACCAGGAAATTAAAGTAGGTGAGTATTCAGTTACAGGATCCACAGATCCGCCAATTAACTTTACATAAGCTAGTTACCAACAAACTAGCTGAAGCCCAGAGCTTTCCACTTGGTCCGATATAGCAGCGAAGGAAAAGAAGGGTCCATTCAACGACAATTAAGAAATCAAAGGGAAACTACATAAAATATACCATGTTACTCTGTCACAAAGGACACTTAGCCAAGACACGTAGAGAAACAATTAACAAGAACACATAGAAACATAGGGTACAATCCAACACAGAACCAGAACAATGCCGCGCGGGATACATTAGCTTAAAACGGTATATTGCAGAGCAGCCAATTGACACAGATATTCTAGGGCGCAAGGCCAGTTCAAAATGTTTATAAAGGGGCGGCTCACACAATTTAATATTGTCTCAGCCCTCCCGCCCCGAAACGACGACAAAATACCAACTACGACTAAGACAGATATCCCGAAAGATCATGAAAATAACGGAAGGGAAAACAGTAATATTACTCAAGCACAAATCACCCCAAGAAAAATATATAAGTACAGGTACAGGACCACACCAAAGAATAGACGTCCTTGGAACATATGGTTTAGAATAGCAGGAGTTAAACTAAGAGGACACATGAATGACCTATCAAATTACACTTTTAGATATTGGAGTGACACACACACAACCACGGAGTGGCGAACTCGTCAATCGGTCCAAGGGTCAAGAACGAGGAGTTGAGCAAAAACACACCACACTGGGATCGGCCACTTATCCTAGTTCACCAACCAAACACAGGGAAAGACTCAAGCATAGAAACCTAATATTTGAACAGACCAACGGAAAACCATGAGAGAGAAAGGACGCAGAAACCACTCGAGTTACAAAGAGGTAAGACAGGCAACAGTAGCATCGATGGGCAATCAGGAGACTCCTATAGGTTACCAGATGGAAAAATCGCGATCAGTCAGTCATCCATAACGGCCACATCAAGGTACAACTACCAAAAATAAATGCACGGGGCAACGTGGTACAGAATAGTAACCACAAACCTAATTCTGCGTGAGGAAGAACAAGTCGAAAATCCCAGAGCCAACAGATAACTAAGAATTGCCCACCCGAAGGTGTACTTCCTCGGAGTAGTGGATACCAAACCAACAGCCAAATCTACCGTGACACAGAGGTAAATTAAAGGACAAATCACATCCCAACCAAGGTGTCTTGACAGCAAACAACGTAATCTCAAACACGATTACCTACATAATGACATGCAAGCAACACGGGTTATTCATAGAGAGATAAAGGATAGCTATCCTCAACGCGTGCTCACAGACCACAACCCAACAGCACAATACAAAGCAGAAATTACAACAGCAAACCCGGTACAGATTAAGGACTAGGTCCATTCCACAGAAGCACAAAAGGAGAAATATCCTCAGGAAGGAAGTCCGACTGTACCACCGAAAACTCCACACGCCAACCGGTAGATAAGGAAAATTACACTACGTTACAAATGGTCCACAATTCAAAAGGATCCTAACAACTCACAACAACATTACGAAGTTACAACACAGGAGATACAACCATAATGCTGGCAGGAGTGCACCAACCGAACGCCCACAGAAAAAAATCGGAGACAGATTTTCTACATAACCCCAAAACGACCCCCAAAATCAAAAGGTTAGGAAGATAAATTCAGCCCAAAAACCCATTACAGGAAAAATAATATAGAGGGTTCACGCATAGAATACCACTTTTAGAACAGCCGCGAAGAGCGCCCAAAGAAGGAGTGTCGGATCACTCAATCATGGATGAATACAAACATCAGTATCCTGAACAGAAACACCTTTAAGACACGCAGTCCATGCAGAAGGCAAGCAGGGAACTTTTCCGACACCGATAGATCGAAACACACCACAATCAGAAATCGTACAATACTAAAATGGCACAAATAGCAACCCAATCATGACTAAGCACCACACATCTTCAGACACGTGCACACAATGAAAGGATGATAAAATGGTAAACACTCAGGCACCAGACACACTCCCTTACATTCCATCCCAAGCACACCATAGCTCAGCAATGATTAAGTCACAAGATGATCGAAGGGTTCAGCGGAAGGAATCCGATGCGGAGCCACAGAAGAAATAAGTCCTTGAAATTACATACTAAACGCCTAGAGAAAACAGAGGGACAACCAAAGCGCAAATTAAGTTAGATGTCATTAGATTTCCCCAATGGAACTTCGGTAGCGCACCACATAAGCATAAGGTTTGATAACGAGTATATCTATTCCAAGGTATTAATACCACGATCACAAGACAATTAAGGAAAGACAATTTCTAACTACAAGGATCCACACCTAGAAACAGTAACATACAAGAAGTACTAAATTAGAGTCACCAACACGAGGCACAGAAAGGACCAGATTGACTCGCTCGCCACCCCACAGTATGTGTGCTAAATTCACTAACGATACAGGTCAGTTACCAAAGGTGCATCCATCCAGCGGAAGATGCGGTACAATTTGCCAGATCAACCGGGTTTAATTTGAGAAACATGAACGCGCCTAATACGTTTTGCTACAGGGTCACTTACTAAAATTGAAACGGGAGACAAGAACTCCAACACCGTGCACGGGCCTTGGTACCTAGGGGCAAGTTTTGCCGAAAACTTATTCACGGCCTTACTCATTGGGTAGCACTTAACATACACGAGATCACCAACATTGAATTTTGACGGTTTCCTACCTTTATCGTACTGCCTTTTGACCTTTTCGTATGACACAGCTAGATTCCTTTTTGCTTCGTTCCAGATCTTTTGAACATCATTAGGCCTAGATAGGTCTGGGAGAAGATCCTCAATACATAGCAGGTTAGACATAGGGGAGTACGGAGTATAGCCAAACATTAAAGACATAGGCGTCTTACCATGGGACTCATGAGTAGCGGAATTAAAAGCATGGGCCAACCAATGCAGCAGGAGTCCCATTTGGACTGGTTGTCATGATGATACGCTATCAACGCAGATTTTAAGTTCCGATTCAACCTCTCTGCATAAGAAGGATTTGGATAGTATGGAATAATGGTGACATGTGAAATGCCCAACTCAAACAGATACCTTTTGAAGGAGTTACTGGTGAAAGAACTAGCGTTGTCAGATACTAAGAACTTAGGTGGACCAAATGATGCAAAGATGGAATTTAGACAGGAGATAGAGGTACGTGAATTAGTGGACCTGGTGGGAAAGATCCAACAGAACCGGGAGAAGGCATCTATACCGACAAAAATGTGGGTGTTTCCCAAGGAAGATCGGGGGAGGGGTCCTACGAAATCTATGAACAGTCGTTCCATGGGGCGCGAAGCTTGTGATGAAGACAATAATCCCACCCGGTTATTCAAATTAGGTTTGCTGATGGCGCAAGATTTACAAGATTTGACCATGTTCCTGATATCACTATCCATTTTCTTCCAAACAAAGAATTGCCTGATTTTCAAACGAGTTTTGAAATTTCCTAGATGACCGCCAAGGGGTGAACAGTGGTAATACTTGAAAATGACAGGTACCAGAACTTTAGGAACGACAATTTTGGAATTATGGTCCTTGCGACCCTTACAACAGAGAACACCCTTAGATAAGGAGTAAGGTTTTACTTCGATCCCGCTACTGATTGTATCAATGATCCTTTTCAGATCCGGATCAGTTTTTTGATGATCTCCAATTTCTTGATACAGCAATGGGGAATCGGTGAGGATGGCACTAACTCCATCCGTATTGACAGCAAGCTCCTCGACACACGGGTTGGCTTTCGCACAAGGATTACCTTCAAACATCCTGCTCAAGCCATCGGCAATGACGTTCTCAGACCCACGAATGTGGCGAACATTGAAGTTAAAGGATGAGATTCGTAATGCCCATCTAGTTATCCTACCGGTCCTTTTTGGTCGGTTCAACACCCAAGAAAGAGCCTGATTATCGGTCTCCAGATCAAAGTTGACGTGTTCAATGAATGATCGAAATTTTTCCAGAGCAAACAGCACAGCTAGACACTCTAGTTCATAAATGGAGTACTTAGACTCCAGATCATTGAGGACCCTGGATACGTAGGCCACGGGCCTACGCCCATCTTCATGTTCTTGTAACAGAACGCCAGCAATAGCACGCCCGGAGGCATCAGTTTGGACAATGAAACGTTTCTCAAAATCAGGAATAGCTAACAAAGGTGCATTAGTCAATGCGACCTTCAATGAATTGAAAGCTTCCTCCTGGGCTTTACCCCAAGTAAATTTTACATTCTTTCTCCTAAGGTCGTTCAACGGAGCAGCCACTTCAGCAAAGTTAGGGATGAATTTTCTAAAGAAATTGACCATACCAATGAATCGAGCAACGCCCTTGACGTCTTTGGGAGGTGGAAAATCCCTAATGGCTTGAGTTCTGGAATGATCTATGGAAACGCCCTCAGAAGAAACTACATGTCCCAAGAAAGACATGCTGGGTCTGGCGAAAGCTAGCTTTGATAACTTCACTGTAAGGCCGGCTTTCCTTAACCGTAGCAATACTTCCCTAACGTGCACCATATGTTCCTCGAAGGTATTCGAAAAAATTAATAAATCGTCCAGGTAATTAAAGACATAGCTGAACTTAATGTCAGAGAGAATGGAATTTAACAACCTCGACAACACGGCTGCTCCACAGCTGAGCCCGAACGGAAGTCTGAGGAACTCATACAAGTTCCAGTCGGTGATGAAAGCAGTGAGGGGAATTGATCTCTTCGATAAAGGCACTTGGTAATAAGCCTGGTTCAAATCCAGGACAGTGAAAAATTTCGCACCTGAGAACCATCCAAAACAAGTATGAAGGTCGGGTAGAGGAATAGATTGGAGTACAATCTTACTATTTAGGGCCCTATAGTCAATCACAGCACGATAACCACCAGAAGGTTTGGGTACCAAGAACACAGGGGACGCATACGGGGAAGTCGAAGGTCTGATCACTCCGTCTCTCTCCATTTGCTCAATGATTTTCTTTAGTTCCAACATACGGGGTGGGGAAAGGCGATAAGGAGGGGATCGAACAGGCTGCAGGTCAGACAACTCAATGTCATACTCGAGTACGTCGGTCAAGCCTAACTTGCTAGTGAACACGTCGGGAAATTCCTTGCAAAGATCACGAACTTGCCGTGCTTCGGCATCTCCTAAATGATTCAGGTCAAGCCGATCGATGTCACTAGACTCATCTGACTCAGGGTAACCCGCACACAAAACATTAGGCATTTTCAAGGGAACGTTAATCAATTCAAATTTCAGGTCAGGAGAAAATTTTAAAAAGAAATTTCGACACTGAGGATCCAAAACAACACCGGCCCAAGATAGAAAATTGGTACCCAGAATAATGTTACATGATAAATTGGATGTCACCAAGCACTTGATCTTCCAAGTGAAATTCCCAATCCTCAACTTGACCTTCACAGTCCCCAAAATATTTAAAAACTGACAATTAGCCGAAACACATCTTAGATTAGTGGGTTTTATTTCCGGAAGTTTACACGAGGATTTCTTTTGACAATACCAGGCATAATTCATCAATCATACTACGCTTCCAGTATCAAGAAGGGCATCTACGGGTTCATTGTTGACCTCGACAAATGTGCACGTGCCAGAGGAGGGGGCATGAGCAGAAATACTATTGCACCTTGGGGGACACACCGGTCTTTTACGAGATTCAGGGTTTACCAACTTAGTATGGGCAGACCTTGCCGTTTCCCTTTCTAGTCATTGAGTACCATTTCTGTCTACCAAGGGGCAATTTCTTTTAACATGCTGCCTAGAGCCACAGGAATAGCAAGCGCCTGGACCACGTCTAACGTCAGGGCAGGAATTTCTTAGATGATTTCGGGACCCACAGTTGTAGCATTTACGGGCATTCACAACTTTAGGTGTTGACGGAAGGACGGGACAATTGGTAGTAGTAGGGGGAGGGAAATTCACAGGTCTGGAGGCATCCCCATGTTTGACATCTTCAGCAAAGGAACAGGCCTCTTCCAATTCTTGAAAGGTAGTAGGGCAACGGGTTAAGGAAAGATAGGAGCGGTACGCAGGAGATATTCCTTTTAAAATTCTAGAGACCATTTCACATTCTGGCACAGAAATTCTAAAAACCTTGCAAAAGAACCGCAAATCCAGCACATAAGTTAGCAAGTTCTCATGCAGGAACTGGGTCCGGAAACAGTGTTGGGGCACAAGACTTTGGAGAGCAAGAGAGGGAATAAATTTGGAAAGGACAAGTTCATGAAAGGTACTAATCGATAAATTTTTAGAGATAGCTTCAGAAATTTCTCTCTTTAGAATCCCTTCACAATGAGGGAAGAGGGCGCGGAAAATCCCCAAATCATCGACTGAGTACACATTACCAGTCTCCGTCAACTCCACCAAAAACCGTAGGAATCGAATACACTCATCGATAGAATTTACAGAAAAGGACTTCACTCCGCGAAAAACTTCCTTTAAACAGTTAGGCGATGACGCCGAATTTAGCTTAGAGGCTAAGGTTTCCAGTAAAGGAGCAGTCACACAACACGGACCTTTGGCATGGGACGAGGACACAATTTGGTGGGAATGGACACTCAGGGTAGGTACAGTAGGGTTAAGTCCAGTAGAAATAGAACAATTCTCCATATCTCTGTTAATCAACAGCAAATCTAAATCAGAGGTGATGCCAGAAACCACCGTTAACAATCTAGCACATTCTGACACAAAAACAGAATCAGGCTTAATGGATAATATATCCTGAATTCGGCCCGAGTAGTGGTCAGCTCTGGCCCTCAGCCGGTTTACTTGGGCTTTGGACGGAGGCAATTCAATAAATTCTTCACAAATAATGTTAATTTCGTTAAGATTGTCACAGATTAGATTAAGGTACTCACCCACTCGACTCCTGTCAAAAGAAAATACATTAATGGGGACCTGGGAGTTGGCTGATAGCAAGGCAGCACATTCAGCAACAGTACGGGCAGGTTCAAGGCCACGAATGGATAACTCGTACTCCAGTTCGGCACGACGCAGGAAGGAGGGGTTCGTAACGGCACGCGCCATGGTAGCAAACATGGAACAAAATAATTAAAAAAATTACACAAGATCCTTGCACTCCCTTTCACAATAGTTATTGACAATAACACTTTTAGCTTCTTAATTTTTGATTTCCATCCACCAACATTCGCCACAGCACTGCACCAAGCAAGGGTAGGAGGGGAGGAAAGTTAGGTTGCACAAGGCAGAAACAACAGAGATTAGGCAGCAGAGCAACAACAACAACAACAACAACAGGTCTGCTACCACTCAAATCGGGTTCAGAACAACAGTGGAACAACAAACAACCACCGCTCTGATACCACTCTCACCGCTCACCACCCTCTAGGACCCCGATACAACCTAGGGATGATGAGGTGAAAAACCTTACCCGCCAGGGTGAGAGTAGAAGAGAGAGAGGAAAAAAAGACAGAGAGAGAGATGAAGAGAGAGAGAGAGAGAGAGAGAGAGAGAGAGAGAGAGAGATAGAGACCCTGGTGAGAAGGTTGCTAGCGTGTCCGCCCCAAAATGGGAGTTATAGCGAACACGAGGGAGAAAGATGGGCACAAGAAGAAGGACAACAAGGGTTCAAGCACAATAAAAAACAAGAAACCAAAGAAATAACCAAAGAATGAAGTTACCACACTTACCGGAAGCAGCGGAGGAAGACGACTTAAGGCCGTGGAAGTAAATACACAAGAAAATCGGTGACAGTGCTCCACCGAACGTGGCGAATGAAAACCAGCACGCCAATGAAGTTAAAGAATTTTAATTGAAGGGCAAATTGTAGGTAACAAACCAAGTTATTAAGTTGATAAAACCTATGTTTATTTTAAGACGTAAAGCCAAAATGTAAATAAAGTCAACGTAAAGTTGAAAAGTGGGAAAGTAATTAACAATAAATAAAATAAATCAGAATATACCCAGGTATGGTTTAAAAGAAAAATTAATTCATTATCAATTAACAATTAATGGTAAATAAATACTCTTTAACAGATAATAAATTGAAATTTTTATGAAAACAACAAAGAAAGGAAAAGAATGACCTCCGTACCTAATAAAATGTGATCAGAAAACAACGGAAAACCAATTGACTTCCTTACATAAATACTACCTTGAAATAAAATGTGATCGATCACGGATAGTTAATTAAATAAAAAACATACTCAGTTAACAGGTATTCAATAAAATGGATCTTCAACGCGGCCGCTTCTCATAATTACCAAATTTAAAAACGTTCAATGTCCACCAAGGACAGTTTCCAAGACATATAGAATTTTACGTAAAAATACACACCACCCGGGGCGAGAAAAGGGTAACACAGCCTTAAAGGGTGGTCAAAATTAATAAATTAACTTTAAAACAGAGAACGATACACTCAACTCAGAAATATATACTTCTAGATGCACACAGGCTCCAAACGCCAGACAACATTAAAACCCGACAACAATCACCCCAAACCGTTGCCAAGGTAACCACCAAACAAAAGCAACGCCTCCAAATAACAAGGAGGAAAACAGGCTAGAGAAAAAAATTTAATTCCCCCAAAACCCCAGAAGGGGGAGGGGAGAAGAAAACATACCAAACGAATTAGAAAACCAAACACAGGAAAGCAAACAGAAAGCCGAAGAAGGTAAAGCTCTCTACCTTGGAGACTGTACCTTGGTTCACAAAGAAGGTTACAATTTAAAAGTGCCAAAAGGAACTCAGTAAAATTTTAAACTAAAAATCCCAATTCAGTTCACTGTGAACCTTCCACATTATTGTGATTAGTTGCCGAAACTGTTTTTCAGATTTTGATACCACACACGCAAATAGGTATTAATTTAACGACGAAGTCCAAATATTTATTATTATTATTATTATTATTATTATTATTATTATTATTATTATTATTATTCCTGAAATCTTCGAAAATATCAAAATCCTCTTCTGGACGACGTTTAAAATGATTCAAACACTGGTACATACCTTTGGTGGTGAAGAAATGAGAGGAATTTAAACCTGGCCATTGTTGACGAAGAATGCAGTCACACGACCGGCATCAGACCTTATTAGCGAGTATCCAGACGAAATATAGATCCAAAAACATGATCAGAAGAAATGGCAGGAGGTCTCCAACTAGTTCACCTGGGGAAAATCCCCGTTAATGCAGTAACTACGGGGGTTTTCTGGAAATCCACCTCTCCATGGCGTAGCACTCAAACACACAAGCGCGCGTCATGGCTGACCCAAGCGAACTGGCTTTCGCGTCAGACGCGAGGAAGAAGCAAGACTCTCTGGTAGTAGGCCGGCGCATGCGCAGTTATGCGCAACCTCACGGAGCCAGAACAATGCCGCGCGGGATACATTAGCTTAAAACGGTATATTGCAGAGCAGCCAATTGACACAGATATTCTAGGGCGCAAGGCCAGTTCAAAATGTTTATAAAGGGGCGGCTCACACAATTTAATATTGTCTCAACTCATATACGTTGGTCATCGGCCACTGGAAAAATAAATATTTAAAAGTCTAGTTTATTTGAGAGTTATTCTTCCAAAACAGGTAAACATGCCTACCGGCACATCAAACTTTTAAACCGAAAATCTACAGAGGAAAAAAAAAAGCGAAGTTATATAAAGAGACTGGTGGAAAACAACGTGCGCTGGGTTTATGAGCGCTATAGGGTTGGTCATACTGATAAATAATTTGAAAAAAGTAATTCGATATCTCGTGTCGTTGGCATTTTATCAGCTGCTGTAGTTAGTGAATCAGATCGCTTCGCTGGTGAATTCAGATGGACTTTGTGAGGCGTTCTTGCTATATCTACATGCGTCCTAGGACCGGCTTGACAGCACCAATCGAAGAAACATGAGAGGGATTTGAGCACGAACCTCTGAGTTGACAGGATCGCGCCTTAGCAGGTACACTACGATGATACTGGCTGAAACCCACCACGTGACGTATTTGACGCTGATTTCTCGGCATGGCTCTCAAGATCGTCTAGGCCGCCTGCAGATTTAGCAACATCGCTGTGCAAAGCCCATTTCAAATCGCGCGTGAAGCGATCTGATTGGCTAACTACAGCAGCTGATAAAATGACAACGACACGAGATATCGAATTACTTTCTTAAAATTATTCATCAGTATGTCCAACCCTCTAACGCTCATGTATCCGGTTCACGTTGTTTTCGACCACGACCACCCTCTATATCTAAGGAAATCAAGTTAAAATACTTAATCCACGCTACACCAGGTGTACGTGTAAGCGTAATATTTAATGGAATCTTTGGCATCCACGTTGTGCATAGTAATTTATCGATTGATGAAAGTATGAATATTATATCATGTTTGGAATTCTCATTTTCTTCATAACAAGTAAATATCGAAGATTTTTCTGCTATTTCTATCAAGAGTTTATACTTGAAATATTCAGATAACTATATGCTGACGAAATTCCTCATAATGAATAGAGATCGGTGTATGAACAACACTTAAGTTTATATTTTTATTTAAAATGACATCGTCTCGAAACTATTCCATCTCTCTCAAGACATCGTGACAGGTCTTTCACACTCAGTTAGCATGCTTCAATATTGTGTAACAGAGTGACATGCTGACAGCTCGTGATATTAAGTAAATTAAGAAACACTTCAAGCCTTGTGACAGCCAGAGACATAGAGAGAGAGAGAGAGAGAGAGAGAGAGAGAGAGGGATAAGAAATAGTGAACGAAACGTGAAAAAGATTAATATTCTTCTAAATTAAGAGGACGTGCGGGTACTGCATATTTTACTGTTCATTGTCCGCGTTCAGAATATTGAATATCGTTCTGGAACTGGCAGATTAGGTGTCAACTGGCCTTTGCAATGAACAAAAAAGGCAGTAAACGACGTCACTTTGACTTCAAGAACAGCAACGTAGCGCTTAGTCAATTCGCTCAGTGATCGCTGAAAGGCAGACAGTGTATAGATGTAGTTTACTTGAAGAGAAATAGAGGTACAAAGACCAACCTAGGTAAAGATTTACGGAACTTAATAGCCGCAGTCATTTAAATGCGGCAATTATCCAGTATTCGGGATGTAGTGGGTTCGAACCCCACTGTCGGCAGCCCTGAATATGGTTTTCAGTGCTTTCCCATTTTCACACAAGAATATTCTGGGGCTGCTTCCTTCCCACTCCTAGCCCTTTTCTGTCCCATTGACGCCGTAATCTACCTTTGTCGGTGCGATGTAAAGCAATTTGTAAAAAGGATATAGAGATTAGAGATGCATAACTGAGTACTGTTTAAAAAAGAATGCTACATTTTCATATACATTTTGTACGGCAGACTGAAAGGCAGTCTATAGAATAATAATAATAATAATAATAATAATAATAATAATAATAATAATAATAATAATAATAATAATGTCCACCTCTGTGGTGCAGTGGTTAGTGTGATTACCTGCCACGCCTCGAGGCCCGGGTTCGATTTCCGTCTCTGCCACGAAATTTGAAAAGTGGTACAAGGGCTGGAACGGGGTCCACTCAGCCTCGGGTGGTCAACTGAGTGGAGGGGGTTCGATTCTCTCCTCAGCCATCCTCGAAGTGGTTTTCCGTGGTTTCCTACTTCTCCTCCAGACAAAGGCAGGGATGGTACCAAACTTAAGGTCACGGTCGCTTCCTTCCCTCTTCCTTGTCTACCCCTCGCACAAGGTCCCTGCTCAACATAGCAGGTGAGGCCGCCTGGGAGAGGTACCAGCCCTCTTCCCCAGTTGTATCCCCGACCCAAAGGCTCAAGCTCCAGGACACTGCCCTTGAGGCGGTCGAATTGGGACCCCTAGCTGAGTGCGAGGGAAAAACTAAGCCTGGAGTGTAAATTGATTAAGTAATAATAATAATAATAATAATAATAATAATAATAATAATAATAACAATAATAATAATGGAGTGCTGTCGAATGAAGTCAGGTGGTGCAGGAAACATTAGATTATGAGATGAACTCTTAAAGAAGTAGATGAATATTGTTACTTGGGTAGTAAAATAACTAATGATGGCAGAAGTAACGGGGCCATAAAACGTATACTAGCACAAGCAAGGAAGGCCTTTCTTAAGAAAATAAATTTGCTCATTTGGAACGTTGATATAGGAATTAGAAACATGTATTAGAAAACTTTCGTCCGGAGCGTGGCATTGTATGGAAGTGAAACATGGAAAATAACTAGCCCAGAAAGAAAGAGACTAGAAGCTTTTGAAAGTGGCGTTACAGAAGGATGTTAAAGGTGAGATGAGTAGATCGAAACGCGGATTAAGAGATACTGAATCGAATGTATGAGAGGAGAACGATTTAGAGAAATTTGACGAGAAGAAGAGACAGAATAATAGGACACATCTTAAGACACGCAGGTCTTGTTCAGTTAGTATTGAGGGAAGTGCAGGCGGTAAGGTTATTAATGGTAGACCAAAGTATTAATATGATAAGCAGATTATCGTAGATGTAGGATTTATTAGTTACACATGAAGAGGTTTACACAGGATATGGTTGCGTGGAGAGCCGCATCAAAACTATATGGATTGATGACCGAAACAACAACAACAAAATTCGTAAAAGATCTCCACGCTGTTATCTTCTTGTTCTTTAGCATTAATTCAAACCAAGCTGTGAGAATTGCGACGTGCTCAGGTCCCCATTTTTAGACCAAATTACGGAAAGTACAGTAATGTTAATGGTTGCAATGAAATGAAATGTCGTATGGCTTTTAGTGCCGGGATATTCCAGGACGGGTACGGCTTGCCAGGTGCAGGTCTTTCTGTTTGACTCCCGTGGGGGACCTGCGCGTCGTGATGAGGATGAAATGATGAAGAAGACAACACATACACCCAGCCCCCGTTCCATTGGAGTTAACCAATGAAGGTTAAAATTCCAGACCCGGTCGGGAATCGAACCCGGGACCCTCTGACCGTTCAGCCAACGAGTCGGACATGGTTGCAATTAAAATTTAGAAATAGGATGCGAATTTTAACATCATTTGGTACTCAGTGGCAGCAAATTAAGAAAGTTCGGCTAAATTCATTTCCATAACATTTTGTTTGTCGAACAGTTTTATTTGATTGATGTCGGGCTCCATGGCTAAATGGTTAGCGTGCTGGCCTTTGGTCCAAATGGTTCCGGGATCGATTCCCGGCCGGGTCGGGGATTTTAACCTTCATTGGTTAATTCCAATGGCTCGGGGTCTGTGTGTGTGTGCTGTCTTCAGCATTAGAATGTATCATAGGTAGGGCCACATTCTCATAAACGCGCAGGTCGCCTATACGGCGTCAACTCGAAAGACCTTCCCCCGGCCTCTTCGGAGGACACACGCCATTAATGAATTAATTTGATTGATGTACAGTGGCGTAGCAGTATTAAGAGAACCAAAACAGGAAATGTCAAATTTCCTCGATAATATTAATTGTATCGAAAAAAATACCATTGTAAAATTGTAATTTCCGATCTTCTCTTTTATCCACTTTTGCCTTACGAGCAATAATAACTGAGAGAGAGAGAGAGAGAGAGAGAGAGAGAGAGAGAGACCACAAGGGATAGCTGCCCTAGAACACGGGGTATTGTACGGCATCAAATAGTAATTTTCACACTATCTTAGGATAAAGTGATTTGACATGGCTTTTAATTCTGAAATTCCCCTATTGTACAGCTGTCCCCGATCAAGAAAACTTTACTTTTCTACACATATACCGTATAAATGGTGATTTACTATTGACAATGAATTACGTAAAACATCTAAACAAATCTCTTTTAAAAACCAAACAGGAATACCAGAACTAAGGAAGAAATTAACATTTAGTGACAGATTCTCGCGCACCGAAGAGCAACCCAATCACCTCCCAGCAACTAGCGGATATGTGATACTTTTCTTCAAAGTACTTCAAACAGGGTCCGTAGTGTGTCTTCTTTTCCAAATTAACTTCTTTGGCCTGTAAATTGTTTCTCGCAAACCTTATTGTTGGTTCTATAACAACGCCAATGTTTCTCTTCCTGTCAATCACGACAATGTCTGCACGTTTACTGGATTCATCGCTAGACATACCGTGCATTTCTTCAAAGACTTCAAATCTGCAAGATTTTTTGAGGACTTCAGCAATACTGCTCCTGACCCTATGGTGCCTCTTATTTCTTAATAGTTTTCCATTTAGGACAGAAACCAAGAACATAATGGAGTGTTTCTATCTCGTTGCAGTGATGGCAATGGTTTTCTTGGCTTCTACCAGGAACGCTTCGGATTGCTATCCCATTACAGTTCATTTTAATGGCATTAGTCCATTGGGAGCTTGAAAGACCTTTCTTCGTTGTAATCTAGGTTGTCCAATCTGAAAAATGCGAGACATCCCTTCCACGGTGTGGTAGCCTTTTTCCATGTTTCAAACTGCAGATTTCTCAGTCTCTTCCGAAGAGTCTATACCTTAGGTTGCTCAACAATTATAGAATTTTTGTCTGATTAAATTTCGCTCTATCAGCTATAATAATTGATATATTCACGAATATATATTTTTAGAACAAAGCCCATCAAGGCCATACATCGGTGGCGTACAGTGTCCCAAGTCTATTAAACAGTAACATTACACTCACATAATAATAATAATAATAATAATAATAATAATAATAATAATAATAATAATAATAATAATAATAATAATAATAATTGTTACCGGAGTTTAGTGGATCACAGAGAGGTGAAAGAAGGTGCTGGTTGAAATGGGTCTATTACGATATCGAAGATTAACTTAAAACTTAAAAAAGGGAAAGTTTATATTTCTTTTCAAAAATCAAACTTAACAACAGTGTATCAGGTACAATGACAAATTTGATATAAGATTTGAAAACCCAAGAATAGGTAATTTAACACCTTTGGGCTTCAGGCTCCAAATTTACAAACTTAAAATGTCGCGAATGTAGCGTTTTCCTAGAGCACTATGCTCCAACCGTTATAATTACGGCCTTCCAAAGGCACCCTTCAAATTTACAGCAAAATTAGCAATCTCAGAAAAGAGCTTACATGCTCTCCAACTGTAACCAAGGAGACCGCGCTCCCAGTTTCTTCAGCCCACTCAAGGCAACATTACACCAAAAATCTTACAAATTTCTGGCCTGTCTAGACCCAACGGATAATTTACAATTTTTTACACAGGGGTATCTATTACCCAAACAACTGGGCCTTTATGGAGAAGAACAGGTTAAATTACCGGCCCGAACGCAAAATGTATGGAGGCGTACACATGCGCTCCTTGAACTCGGTTTTAAGACCCTACTTGGGCTTGTGGCCCGATGATGCAGAGGCTAATCCCACACTACTGAGGTGATTAGAAGAACAAGTTACTTGGTAATTTACAGGAGAAAAACGGTTACAAAATCGTAGTCATCTCAATATAAATTGAAGGGGGAGTGGAGAGGGTAACATACTCTCTATCCCCGATTTACAATTTAAGTCTTTATGAAATTTTACATTAGCCGAAAGAAGGTTTACATTTTAGAAAGCAGGTGGTTACATAGTTAGAAATTAGAACCTTCTCATCGTGTAAGTCTGAGGAGGTAGCTACAGAAATATAAAACTGGTGGCCATTACCTGGGCTGTTGTACTGCCTGCCGAAGAATGAGGCGCGCCGCCTCTTGTCTTAACACACGCACTCAGTAAGTTCACGATCAATAAGACAAGGTAACTTGAAAAAGCCGCAGCTTATATACCCGAGAGAATGGTTCGAGAGGGTACTGGACTGAATCCCGACACATCCTCTCATTTTTATTGCCGAATAAAAATCTTCAAGAAGCCTGTGTTAGGCTGAAAAATAAATACAAAAATTACTAATTGGGCAGATTCAAAAGCTAGCGGGATGAGAAGGAAGTGTTGCAAACCTTGAAACAACAAAATAAATGAACATTAATTTAGTTGAGAAAACACAAGAACACAAAACTTCTTTATATCACTAGTTCCTTCACTGTGCACCAGAGTGCATGACCACATTTTTTTAAAGGATATGTATGGAGAAAAGTAACTTCTTGCTGTACACCAAAACAACAACATAAATAAAACCAGTCAGTTTAGGCAACTTCAAAATAACACATCTAAATATATTCAGCGGTGACATCTTCTGGTCTATGTCCCAACTACATGCATTAGTGGTTTCAAGTTTAGTTTAATAGGTAGAGTTCCTTGAGGCGCTTCTTTTAAATGTGCGGGGTTGATGTGTAGCTCCCGGTACAATAATAATAATAATTTATTTATTTATTTATTTATAACTTATCTAAATTACATTTGCCAATATGCCGTAGGATATTATACATTATCTTTGCAATTATTTACACCTTCAAACCACTTGATGTGCTTATCTGCCGGTGAAGTTGTTTCATATTTGTATACATTGTTCCAAACCTTATTATTTACATTAATAAGGTTTGTGCATTTACATTAGCATTGTAATTTTGCCCTGTGGGGTTAGTTTTTCTCAATCCCTGAAAGTATAATTCAAATAGATAAGTTTTTGATACATTTTTCATTCATGAACAAATATTGTAACTGTAATTTTATTTTCTATTATCCATTGTTTCACATGGCTTTGATATTTTGTTTTAAAGTGTGTCAATTCTGAGGGCAACTTGTTCAAAAATTTAGGAACTACAACTTGCAGTGTTCTGGATCCCTATTTGTTGTCGTACCTGATGACCTTAAGATAACTTATATGCCTCTTAAAAATAACATACATACATACATTATTATTATAGACTGTTATGCCTTTCAACGTTCAGTCCGCAAGCCTCTGTAAATTTACTAAACGTCGCCACAATCCACGATTTGCAACTAGTGTTGTGGCCTCCTTTAGTTCTATACCGCTTATCTTTAAATCGTTAGAAACTGAGTCTAACCATCGTCGTCTTGGTCTATCTCTACTTCTCTTACCCTCAATAGCAGAGTCCATTAATCTTGTAGGTAACCTATCCTCCTCGATTCGCCTCACACGACCCCACCACCGAAGCCGGTTTATGCGTACAGCTTCATCCATCGAGTTCATTCCTAAATTAGCCTTTATCTCCTCATTCCGAGTACCCTCCTGTCATTGTTCCCACCTGTTTGTATCAGCAATCATTCTTGCTAATTTCATGTCTGTTATTTCTAACTTATGAATAAAATATCCTGAGTCCACCCAGCTTTAGCTCCCGTAATGCAAAGTTGGTCTAAATACAGACCGATGTAGTTTCGTCTGGGAGCTGACTTCCTTCTTACAGAATACTGTTGATCGCAACTGCGAACTCACTGCATTAGCTTTACGATACCTTGATTCAATCTCAATTACTATATTAACATATTGGGAGAACACACAACCTAAATACTTGAAATTATCGACCTGTTCTAGCTTTGTATCACCAATCTGACATTCAATTCTGTTGAATTTCTTACCTACTGACATCAATTTAGTCTTCGAGAGGCTAATTTTCATACCATACTCATTGCACCTATTTTCAAGTTCCAATATATTAGACTGCAGGCTTTCCGCACAATCCGCCATTAAGACCAAGTCGTCAGCAGAGGCCAGACTGCTTACTACATTTCCACCGTACTGAATCCCTCCCTGCCATTTTATACCTTTCAGCAGATGATCCATGTAAACTACGAACAGCAAAGGTGAAAGATTACAGCCTTGTCTAATCCCTGTAAGTACCCTGAACCAAGAACTCATTCTACCATCAATTCTCACTGAAGCCCAATTGTCAACATAAATGCCTTTGATTGATTTTAATAATTACCTTTAATTCCATAGTCATCCAGTATAGCGAACATCTTTTCCCTTGGTACCCTGTCATATGCTTTCTCTAGATATACGAAACATAAACGCAACTGCCTATTCCTCTCGTAGCATTTTTCAATTACCTGGCGCGTACTGAAAATCTGATCCTGACAGCCTCTCTGTGGTCTGAAACCACACTGGTTTTCATCCAACTTCCTCTCAACGACTGATCCCACCCTCCCTTCCAAGATGCCAGTGAATACTTTGCCTGGTATACTAATCAATGAGATACCTCGATAGTTGTTGCAATCCTTCCTGTTCCCTTGCTTATAGATAGGTGTAATTACTGCTTTTGTCCAATCTGAAGGTACCTTACCAACACTCCACGCTAATTTTACTACTCTATAAAGCAATTTAATCTGTGCCTTCCCACTATACTTTCCCACTATACTTCAGTATTTCAGGTCTTATTTCATCTATTCCTGCTGCTTTATGACAATGGAGTTTATTTACCATCCTTTCCACTTCCTCAAGCGTAATTTCACCAACAACATTTTCCTCCTCCCCATGAGCTTGGCTGTTCGCAACACCACCAGGATGATTTTCTTTTACATTGAGAAGATGTTCAAAAGATACCCTCCACCTCTACAGTGATTCCCGAGGATCTATTATGAGTTCACCTGAATTACTCAAAACACTGTTCATTTCCTTTTTCCCTCCCTTCCTTTATTACTGTCCAGAAAGGTTTCCCTGCTGCTTGACCTAGTCTTTCCAGGTTATTACCAAAATCTTCACACGACTTCTTTTTGGATTCAACAACTATTTGTTTCGCTCTGTTTCTTTCATCTATGTACAAATCTCTGTCTGCCTCGGCCCTTGTTTGAAGCCATTTATGATAAGCCTTCTTTTTACGTTTACCAGCTGCTCTCACTTCATCATTCCACCAAGATGTTCGCCTTTTCCGATATTTGCACATAGTTGTTCTTAGGCATTCCCTTGCTCTTTCTACTACAGCATCACTGTATGCCACCCATTCACTTTCTATATCCTGAACCTGCTTACTGACTACTGTTCGAAACTTCTCACTAATCATATCCATGTACTTCTGTCTAATTTCCTCGTCCTGGAGATTTTCCACCCTTGTTCGTTTGCAGACAAATTTAACTTTCTCTACCCTAGGCCTAGATGTACTTAGTTCACTACAGATCAGATAGTGGTCTGATTCATCGAAAAATCGCCGTAAAACTCTCACATTCCTAACAGATTTCCTGAATTTGAAGTTGGTTAAGATATAGTCGATTTATGGATCTGGTACCCCTCGCCTCCCATGTGTAGCGGTGAATAGCCTTAGGCTTGAAGAATGTATTCGTAACTGCTAAACCCATACTAGCACAGAGTCCAGCAAACGTTTCCCATTCCCATTAGCTCGCATATCTTCCCCACATTTACCAATCACGCTTTTGTATCCTTTAGTTCTATTCCCAACTCTCAAATTGAAATCGCCCATTAGCACTATTCTATCCTTGCTGTGGACTCTGACCACGATGTCACTCAATGCTTCATAAAACTTGTCCACTTCATCCTCATCTGCAACCTCACATAGTGAATACACGGAGACAATTCTAGTCCTAATTCCTCCAACTGACAAATCTACCAGCATCATTCGCTCATTTACGCGCCTAACAGAAACTATGTTGCGTGCAATGGTATTCCTGATAAACAGCCCTACCCCAGATTCTGCCTTTCCCTTTCTAACACCCGTCAAGTACACTTTATAATCTCCTATCTCTTCGTTGTTATTTCCCCTTACTCAAATATCACTTACTCCTAGCACATCCAGATGCATCCTCTTTGCTGACTCAGCCAGTTCTGCTTTCTTTCCTCCGTAAGCCCCATTAATATTGATAGCTCTCCACCGAATTCCATTTCGTTCGCCAAGTTGTTTCCAAGGAGTCCCTCGCCTGTCAAATGGGGGTGGGACTCGGTTACTCCCATAGATCCGAGGCTTGCTTAAAATGTTCTGAGCTCGGTAAATTCATGAAGCAGAATGCTACCCTACTTGCACATAGTCCAAGTGAGGACATCTCCTCTAACGGATTATGGACCACCGGTGAATTGTATAGTCCTAGCCGCCTGAGCACAAGGAGGGCCATGACTCAGAATATGTCCGAGATGCCCACTCCCATTCCATAGCAACTGCTATCCCGACTCTCAGGACCACTTACTAGGCCACTCAGCCGTTGCCCATGGTTCACGAACTAGGACGTGACTACAGTAACCCACACCATGAACCATTCTTAAAAATAATAGTTATTGCAGGCACTGCGATGTAGGGTTAGCGTGCCTGCCCCTTTCCCAAAGGCCCCAGCTTCGATTCCCGGCAAGGCCAAGGATTGTTACCTGGACCTGAGAGCTAGTTCGAGGTCCACTTACACTTCGTGATTATAATTGAGGTGCTATCTAACGGTGAGATAGCGGCCCCGGTCTGGAAAGCCACTGACCACACGACACCTCGCAATCTACTGGCCTTCGGGCTGAGCAGCGTTCGCTTGGCATGCGCTGGTCGTTCGGGACACTTGCACCAATTTACTAATATAAGAAAAATAAAATTATTAATAATAATATCGAGCGCGTTAGTTACGTCGTATAGACCGTGTATCCAAAAGCTTGCCTTTGGGAGAAGGCGGGTTGGAACCTCACCCACCGTCAGGAGCCCTGGAGATTGTATTCGTGGTTTCCAATTATGACACCCGGCAAAGACTGGAGCTGTATTTTAAGTAAGACCACTTGCTTCCCAGTTCTAGGCCTTTAATTTCGTCGCCGAAAATATATGCCTACCTTAGTTCTTTTGCTAGGTTTTTAAAGTCCCACTAATATATTGATGGTTTACGGCGACGCAAGGAACGGAAAGTGATACTATTGGCATCGTAACGTCCGTAGCCTTAATTAAGGTACAGACCCGGCATTTTCCTGGTGTGAACGTGGGGAATGACGGAAAACCACCTTCGTGACTGCCGACGATGGGATTCAAACTCACTACCTGCAGAATGCAAGTCCACAGCTACGTGACCCAAACCGCATGGCCAACTCGCTCGATGCTATGCTAGAGCGCTGTTTAAAACTCCTATAATAATAATAATAATAATAATAATAATAATAATAATAATAATAATAATAATAATAATAATAATAATAATAATAATAATGATAATAATAATAATAATAATCTTTCTTCTTTCTTCTTTCTTTCTTAATCTGTTTACCCTCCAGGATTGGTTTTTCTCTCGGACTCAGCAAGGGATCCCACCTCTACCGCCTCAAGGGCAGTGTCATGTAGCGTGAGCCTTTGGGTAGGGGATACAACTGTGGAGGAGGACGAGTACCTCCCCAGGCGACCTCACCTGCTATGCTGACCAGGGGCCTTGTGGAGAGATGGGAATATCGAAAGGGATAGACATTTGCCTGGAGGAGAAGTGGGAACCTTTTTTTGCTATTTGCTTTACGTCGCACCGACACAGATATGTCTTATGGCGACGATGGGATAGGATAGGTATAGGAATTGGAAGGAAGCGGCCGTAGCCTTAATTCAGGTACAGCCTCGGCATTTGCCTGGTGTGAAAATGGGAAACGACGGAAAACCATCTACAGGTCTGCCGACAGAGGGGTTCGAACCCACCATCTCCCGATTACTGGATACTTAAGCGACTGCAGCTATCGATCTCGGTGAAGTGGTAAACCGCAGAAAACCATTTCGAGGATGGCTGAGGTGGGAATCAAAACCCCCTCTACTCAGATGACCTCTCGAAGTTGAGTGGACCCTTTTCCATTCCTCGTACTACTTTTCTAATTTCGTGGCAGAGCCGAGAATCGAACCGGGCCTTTCGGGGTTACAGGTAATCACGCTAACCACTTCACCACAGAGGAGGACAATACTAATAATCGTAATAATGCCATTGATGTTGATGCTGGTATGTTTGTCGACACGGCGCTGATGTATTATTTCAGCAGCTTCAAGTACCACCAGACTGGACTAGGATGGAACACTCATAGTCGGACACAGAAGGCTAACCAACTATCGGCAGCCCTCTGCCGTATAATAAGCCAGAGCCTGGTTGAAGTTATGTCAATGGGAGGTTAAGTATTTCCTACGCCATTGTGGTAAAGTACAGAAGATTTGGTTTACATAAAAGAGCAGGCGAACTATTTTCGATAATTAAATTTTGAAGTAGCACAACTGAGCAAATAAACGTTATCTAACAACACCCACGCATACATCGATTTTCTATGGTAATTTAAACTTTGCTTTTATCTACAGACTTGTGTAATGCACATTCAGTGGAAAAATGAACTTGATAAAAAAAAAGAACAAACAAAAAAAACCAGGTTACTTCCTTTCTCTATTCAGGACACCAATTAGATTTCCTGTAATTAATATGAAATTTTGCCTGCTGCCATTTCTTGATGGATACAGTACTTTTGTATCCATCTCTTAGCACAGGCCAGAGTAAACTGTAGCTTCCACCGCAGTCTCATCCATGGCTGTGACAATATGGATGCTGCTGGGGTATGGGTGGTGCTGAGTAATGACATTCAGAGCACGACTACTGCACCTGAGTGTTATGAAAGGTGTTGCTCATAGCGTCAGTCGTGCTGCAATAGCACTTTCTGACCCAGTGAGGAAAGCAATGGCAAACTACCTCACTCCTCGTGTTGCCTAGTACGCCTCATTTTGGTGCTGCCATTGGTTTTTGCGGTTTCCTTATAACCGCATAACCTTTGGTGGTGCTATTTGAGGATCCAACCAGCCTCTGGGCTGATGACCTAACAGACAGACAATATGAAATATATTTTTCTTTTTTATTTCAAAGGGTACGATCAAAGCATATTCTCTCACAGTAAAGACAAAATATACACTGAAAAATTCGCGTCCGCCTCTGTGGTGTAGTGGTTAGTGTGATTTGCTGCAACCCCCGGAGGCCCGGGTTCGATTCCCGGCTCTGCCACGAAATTTGAAAAGCCGTACGAGGGCTTGAACGGGCTTCACTCAGAATCGGGAGGTCAACTTAGTAGAGGTAGGTTCGATTCCCCCCTCAGCCATCCTGGAAGTGGTTTTCCGTGGTTTCCCACTTCTCCTCCAGGCAAAAGCCGAGATGGTACCTAACATTCTTGTCTATTCCTTCCAATCTTCCCATCCCCCCACAAGGCCCCTGTTCAGCATAGCAAGTGAGGCCCACCTGGGCGAAGCACTGATCATCCTCCCCAGTTGTATTTCCCGACCCAGACTCTGAAGCTCCAGGACACTACCCTTGAGGCGGTAGAGGTGGGATCCCTCGCTGAGTCCGAGGGAAAATCGACCCTGGAGGGTAAACAGATAAAGAAGAAGAAGGAGAAGAATAAGAAGAGGAAGTAGTAGAAGAAGAAGAATTCTCGTGCAGAGACTGTTGTGCATTATTAGGTCACATGGCTCTCTGACTGCGTTGAAGACAGAGTCAGATTTGAACACAAATGACCGGGCAAGTTGGCCGTGTGGTTAGGGGCCGCGCAGCTGTGTGTTTGCATCCGGGAGATAGTCGGTTCGAACCCCGCTGTCTGCATCCCTGAAGATAGTTTCCCTGTACCTTAATTAAGGCCACGACCGCTTCCTTCCCACTCTGAGACCTTTTCTGTCCCATCGTCGCTATAAGACCTATCTGTGTCGGTGCAACGTAAAGCACGTTGTAAAACAAAAGCAAAAAGGAACGCAAATGGTAATACACAAGTTTTGACAAAAATGAGAAAAGGACGGAATGAATTCTATATTTTTTTTACTAGTTGGTCACGTCACGCCGTCACAGATAGGTTTTATGGCGACGATGGCACAGGAAAGGGCTACGAGTGAGATGGAAGTGGCGGTGACATTAATTAAGTTAAGACCCCTGCATTTGCCTGGTGTAAAAGTGGGAAACCAAGGAAAACCATATTCAGGGCTGCCGACAATGGGGTGCGAACCCACTATCTCCCGGACTAAAGCTGACAGCTGCGCGACTCAAAGCGTACGGCCAACTCGGTCGGTTTTCTCACTTCTTCTCTCCGCAATATCCTCAAATGTTCATTATTTGATTTTTTCCACCGTATACTTGTAGAAGTTACAGACGAAACCTACCTCACACGACGTTCTACCACGCAGTGCACAGCCTCACTAGTTGTTAGCCGCGCAGCACGGCGATTCCAGCAGCTTAATTTGGCAGCACTATTGCATCAGACTTTCTTCTTTTAAAATGAGATGCTGAACATCGTATGACAGTGTTGTCTAGAAAAATAGTTTCGATTTTAGAACTTGCATATTTTTGTACCACCCACTGGCCCAGGAACGATTTCGAAATTACAGATATAGGCCTAATCTACGTTAACAGGAAGCAGTTCGCCTCTGTGATGTAGTGGTTATGTAGTGGTTAGCGTGATTAGCTGCCACACCTGCAGGTCCGGTTTCGATTCCCGGCTTTGCCACGAAATCTGAAAAATGGTGCAGGGATTGGAGCGGGGTCCACTCAGCCTTGGGCGGTCAACTGAGTAGAAGGGGGCGGGGGCGATTCCCACCTCAGCCATCCTAGAAGTGATTTTACGGGAATTGCTGGGATGTCACCACGGCTGCTTCCTTCCCTCTTCCTTACCTATCCCTTCAAATGTACCCATCCTCCAACAAGGCCCTTGTTCAGCATAGCAGGTGAGGCTGCCTGGGTGAGGTTCTGTTCCCCCTCTCCAGTTTTATCCGCGATCAAATGTCTCACGCTCCAAGACACTGCCATTGAGTCCGAGGGAAGAATGAAACCAACCCCGGGCGGTAAACAGATTTCATAATAACAATAATATTAAAAGAAAGTATAAAAACACTATTGTTAGACCAAGGAGAAAACAGATGAGCGAAAGGCAATTCTTTCACGCAAACAATGTTTTTTGAAGAGCAAACAATATTCTATTTACGAATATTTTCCCTCATTTATAATATTCAGGTCATTGGTCTGATTTACAGGTGCATTTCTGATCTTCGGGTTCATTTCGTAACTGGAGGGAGATTACTCCTTACGGTCAGTGACGGTGAATGGCGATGGTAGCGGGGATGGTGCATTCCCCCCTCACTCTGTGGAGAAAAAATACATTTTTCTTCCATTTTAACCACCTTAAATGAGGAATTATAAAAAGGCAACTCGTACAAACCCTGCTGTCTTTACAAGATAATCTTTCCTGTAATGTCTTTAATTATTAAGAAAAGCACTTAGCAGAAAGAGCCTCCGTGGCTCAGACGGCGGAGCGTCGGCCTCTCACCGCTGGATACCGTGGTTCAAATCCCGGTCACTCCATGTGAGATTTGTGCTGGACAAAGCGGACACGGGACAGGTTTTTTCCGGGTACTCCGGTTTTCCCTGTCATCTTTCATTCCAGCAACACTCTCCATTAACATTTCATAGCATTTATCACCCATTAATAAAAATCACCTTGGGAGTGGCGACCCCATTGTAATAACAGCCTATATATGTTTCATTCATTACATCCCTGACCCGGTCAATGACTGGAAAACAGGTTGAAGGTTTTCATTTTCACTTAGCGGAAATACGCACAAAATGTCGTTCATCGCGGCTAACCAAACTGTACAGCGCCACAGCAAATAGTGGAAACCCGCGCATCAATGTACAGGGTTATTCTAAATGATTGTCGGGGTTACAAAAATTCATAACTCACAGTGCAATTGACGTAGGATTATGAATCTTGTTTTATTATGTACTGTAACTCATAAAGTTATTTTGACATACATAGTACATTGTGTCATTCTACACACATCTACTCGATAGTCCATCTCTTCTCACACACGAGTCAACATGGCAGCGGTGATGCTTTCGAAGGCGGCTTGGATGCGCTGCTTCACTTCCTGAATATCCACCGGTAGAGGAGGAACAAATACCTGATCTTTAACGTATCCCCACAGGAAGAAATCGCATGGTGTAAGATCTGGTGAACGTGGTGGAAAGGGTAAGGGCATCAGATCACCTTCCGTTCCGCGTCCCATCCATCGTTATGGAAGTTCTTGGTTTAAAAATCTATAACCTCCCTGTGGAAATGAGGTGGTGCACCATCCTGTTGCAGCAAGTAATCATCCCTGTCGTCACTCAACTGGGGTAACAGCCATTCTATGAGCACGTCCAGGTAAGTCAGCCCTGTTACTGTCTGTTCATTGAAGAAGAAAGGGCCATAGACCTTCGTGTTTGAAACGGCACAGAACACATTCACCTTAGGAGAGTCTCGCACATGCTTTGGAGCAATAGCGCTGTCCCTCTCTTTCACCACGCCTGTCTCGCTCGCTCCCCCTGTCTCCGTCTTCCTCACTTGCTCCGTAGCGCTTCAAATCCGAGCCGAGTTGACCCGAGCTTAGCCGAGTAGCCCAGAGACGAAGCGTTGGTCCGAGCCGAGCGGGACCGATGCACAGTGCACGGAGCTCTTGCGCCTCGATTTGCATGCGTGAGATTTTGGGGGTTTGAGAGGCCCTGCCTTAGTGTATACACTTACATGGCAGGGACTATAGCATGTTCTGCGACGAAGGGTAGCAGGGGTATATTTTTTGAAGGTCAACCGCTTGCCGAGCGCATTTGTCAGTCTGACAATCTCACTCATAAAGAAACCCTTCCAACTGTAAGTCTCCGATCTGATTGAGATTTAGTACAATGACTTCAGTAGAAATACTTCATTCAGCCATATCAAAATTAGACGCCCAGTCGTGTATATTGCACCTGTTTTGGGGTGACAAAGTTTGCTCATTTAAGCACCGCGTGGTAGGAGTGAGCGGCGGGAAGCAGGCAGAGGCGGGGTGACCGGCCGGTTCACGTGTCGCGCTCTCATTCTTCCTCTCTAGGGAACACGTTACTTCGCCACCTCTGCCTGCTCCCCGACGCTCACTCTTTTGTACACGGTGCTTAAATGAGCAAACATTGACACTCAAAAACAGATGCTATGTGAACGACTGGGCGTCTAATTTTTATATAGCTGAATGAAGCATTCCTAATGAAGTCGTTATACCAAATCTCACTCAGATCGGGGACTTACAGTTGGAAGGGTTTCCTTGTCAGCCAATGTGTCTGTTCAGTTCTCTCCAGAGTCTGTTACTTCGCTAGTGTGTAGTCAAATACTAAATTACTTTCTAATTGTATAATAACGCCATACTTCTATTTAATTGTAATTCATGCGTAACTTTTGTTTCTTTGGAGGAAATTTTATTGTGTAGTATTTTTACCGCACTTAAGTTGGTAGACGGTCAACTTTTACTCCTCTATCGGCATTCGCCCCGTGTCACCGCTGGGTTCAGTGGTTCAAATCCCGGTCAGTCCATGTGAGGTTTTTCTTCTGGACAAAGTGGATGCCGGACAGGTTTTTCTCCGGATACTGCGGTTTTCCCTGTCATATTTCATTCCAGCAACACACTCCAACATTATTTCCTTTCCTCTGTGATTCATTAATCATTGTCCCAAAGGAGTGCGACAGGCTTCGGCAGCCGGCAAAATTTCTATCATCGCCGCTAGATGGGGCTTCATTCATTCCATTCCTGACCCGGTCGAATAACTGGATACAGGCTGTGGATTTTCATCGGAATTCGCATCGAGGGCATGAAAACTCAACATTTCCTCGGTAATGTTTGCAATTTTGGTGCACCCATCCCCTCCCCGGCTATATCCCTCAGACCCGAGCACTTTTCGTTGGCTGTAAAATGTTGTGCCCCACCCCCATTTCTAAATCACAGTCCCCGCTACTTCCTACTATTATCGCAATAACTGAAATGTGTTAGCAACTTAGCACTTTGTTGTGTTTGAAACAATAATAATTTTTGAATTCTATGAACTGTAAATTTCTCGGTTGAGGTGGCAAAGCATTCATTGTGATAAAGAGGCGAGGAAAACTTTCCTCCGAGTTCGTAGTGAGTGCCAATATTGAATGGCAGGCAGACCCATCAAACTTCGGTGAGTGTTTATTCCTACGTAATAAATCATAACATTTCACAAAGTGAGTCGCTCAAGTGTTGATGAACGGCGTAGCGCTAGTTAACAACCTAATTAGACTCACGTGATTCGGGAAATTGGCTGTCATCAGAGGCTGCTTTCAAACGCACGACATCAGGGCACACCTAATAAGGTTCAAGTACAAACAATAGTTAGTGCTTATAATACAGAAGTGTCCAGGAAATTTTACTACATGCCATGTTTTAGAAAGATCATATTGCTTTGTAATCCTTAAATAATGCAGTCAAAACCGGTTATAACACCCCCGAAGGGATGGAAATTAACGGTCATTTTAGGCGATCGTCGCACAACCGATCTTTTTGTTGTTGTTGTTGTTGTTGTTGTTGTCGTCGTCGTCGTCGTTTGTAACGTCAGTGTATCAAAGTAACGTTAATTTTTTAGCGTAGTGGATAATACAATATTTATAGGGTAATGTCAGGTATTATCGTGGTATACGGTGTTATTGAGATACTTTATTTCAACTTCTATGACGGTAATAATAATAATAATAATAATAATAATAATAATAATAATAATGGCGTATGGCCTCCGGAGAGGCCTGGTGCGGGTCTTTTTCTCGTAGACGGCTTATCAGGCGACCTGCATGTCTATGAAGATGAGGGCCCTACCTGGGATGATTTCTAATGCTGAATACTTCACACACGCCCAGCCATCGAGCCATTGGAATTAATCTATTAAGCTTAAATTACGGACTCAGCCCTGAATCGAACCTGGGAGCCTCTGAACCGAAGGCCAGCACGCTGACAATTCAGCCAGCGAGTCGGATACGGTAATACTAAGCGGAGCAGAGAGTCGTTTTCAAGAAAACGTTTGGTGTTTAGTGTTTAGTGTTTAGTGTGATTAGGTGCAACCCTCTGAGGTCCGGGTTCGATTCCAGGCTCTGCCACGAAATTTGAAATGTGGTCCTAGGGCTGGAACGGGGTCCACTCAGCCTCGAGAGGTCAACTGAGTAGAGGTGGGTTCAAATCCCACCTCAGCCATCCTGGAAGTGGTTTTCTGTGGTTTCCCACTTCTCCTCCGAGCAAATACCGGGATGGTACCTAACTTAAGGCCACGGCCACTTCCTTCCCTCTTCCTTGTGTATCCATTCCTATCTTCCCATCCCCCGCATGGCCCCTGTTCAGCATAGTTGGTGAAGCCGCCCGGGCGAAGTACTGGTCATCCTACCCAGTTGTATCCCCGACGCAGCGTCTGAAGCTCCAGGACACTGCCCTTGTGGCGGTACAGGCGGGATCCCTCGCTGAGTCCGAGGGGAAAACCGCCCTGGAGGGTAAACAGATAAATAAGAAGAATTCGGGAAAGGGAATGGGTAAGTAATATGTTAAATATACTGCCGTTAGTGTAAATTGTGTTATGTATTCTGTGCACATGGTAGTGAAACGATAATCGTATTATATATAGTAGAAAAAAGGCTAGATTTTACTGTGTACTTTGATGTTAGTTACGAGCAATGCAGGGAGCGAATCTTATGAATTCGACCGTCAATTCTTACAGATATCGAGTAGCTGGGCCTGGGAGTGTGGGAATTAAAAAATCGCGCCGTGGCAGCTATACTAGTAATCCACTTCTCAGTGCTGTTAGAAAAGTTGTTAGTGACAATTGGAAATAATTGGCAGACAATCCAACGGGACCGAAACAAGATCCCCATCCCACTATCAGAACCAGGACCTCTTTGAAGGCGAAAGGAAACTATCGCAGCTAGATAGCTCGACTGGAGTTAGCCAGATTAGAAAATATTCCTGCAATGAGAATGTGTTTTTGTTCATATGCCAGTGATGCTGCTCTAAAAATGGGGCAGAATGGCTTCAGTGTAGGTTTTGTTGTGAATGGATTCATGAAAAGGGCGTTGAAGTGATTAAATCTCCGCGATTCATGTGTGGAAAACGTGTCAATGTTGTGATTTCGGACGATGATTAAAATCTATAAGTAGGTCCTGGATGTTATTAAACTGTTTTTCGTACTGTCTATTTTCCAAATGATATTGTTATAAAATGTTTGTTTCCTTTTGATTATTGAGTTGTGTGTACTTTTAAATTTATCACGGTATTACAGATACCATTTCGCAAAATTACCCCACATATCACGATACTGATCTATACATTAAGTGCTCGCATTTTGTGTTAATTTTGCGTTATTTCTGCCTTTCGATCCGGAATAAATTATGATTTACTAAAATTTCTCACGTTATTACCTAACATTTCTGGCCCCGTGCTGTAGGGGTAGCGTGCCTGCCTCTCGCCCGGAGGCCCCGGGTTCGATTTCCGGCCAGGTCAGGGATTTTTCTCTCGACCTGAGGGCTGGTTCGAGGTCCACTCAGTCTACGTGATTAGAATTGAGGAGCTACTGACGGTGAGATGGCGGCCACGGTCTCGAAAGCCCATAATAACGGCCGAGAGGATGCGTCGTGCCCTCGTAATCTGCAGGCCTTCGGGGTGAGCAGCGGTCGCCGCGAAGGCCAAGACCCTTTCAAGGGCGTTAAGTGCCGTGGGTTTTTTTATTACCTAAGTTTAGCTTATTGATTACTACAACTGTGTGACATCATAAACGCTCCATAAGGCAATGTTAGCTGTTGCAATTTTGGATAGTCCAGCATAACTTAGGAATCATTCATAATAATGAGTATCCCGCTACCGAATGGAGTGATGCTCCTAGGTTTAAACATAGGTCCAAATTCCTTGCTAATTTTCCAGCCTCTAAGAGAGGTGATGTATTGCAACGACGGATCAAAAACCAAGTCTTAAACAAACTCGCAGGGAGCAAAGGGTTGATCATAGCCAGAGTGCGCCTTGGATCTACCTAATAACATGAAATATTGTGAAAAGATAAGGAATGGGAGGTGAGCATAAACGTTAGGTATCGTATAGAAAGTAGGTTTTCAATATATATTATTTTGAATGTCACCATTCATTAAACATAATCGTAATAACAATCGGTTTTGCAAGCTATGATACAAAATCAACAATTTAACATAGTGGACTCGGTCCACGGTTCATAAAACTTTAAAGACTTGAAACAGGCACAACTTTCAGCATAGTGATATACGGGAGTAATGAAATTTTTTCATGATTACAAGCTTTATGGGCAAGAAGAAAAATCTCTGACTAAATTCCCTCAGGAGGATAAATGACAAGAGGAATCCTATAATATTTAGCAAATTTAAATGTAAAATTCATTGTTTCCAAAGTCCTTTTTTCCTCCGACCAGTACAATAGTAATAAATATGTATATTACGGGAAGTCAAGGCCAGTATGAGGCAAACGCACTATCAATCACAATCAGGAAAGAAAGGGAGGAAAAGTGGAGGGGGTCCTATTAAAATTTACAAACTTCAAGTACATTACGCAAAATTCAAAGGGAAAGAAGGTGTAGTTATTACAATCAAATACGAAGAAACTAGACTCAAAATACAGTCCACGAGAAGTTGAGGTACAAAAAATCTTTCAAGCAGAAAGTTTACAAAAAGGTTTTCTGAACAACCACCCACCCATCATAATAGAACGAATATAGAAGTTTGAGTTCCTTTAAAAGTTAGCGCGAACAAATGGCCAAGACTATGTATTGCTTGTTCCTTTCGTGAAAGTCCTGCTTTACTAAGAGAATTTAAAGTTCAAGTCTTTTAACAGGGCCATGCCTGAAAAGTGATTCATGTACTGAGAATAAAAATTCCTTTGTTACCTCATTATGGCACCTGCTGAAACAATTTTGTGGAGTCCAGCTCCAAAATATAAAACAGGGTGGCATTCCCTTGACCTCGACACATATGCGATTGACAAACTCACCAAATTTGAGCATATTGCAAGGTTATATATCAGTCAGAGGGTGGAGAAAGTAGGAAGATACACACGGTACATAGTTCTCGACGGACGATGAGGGTTCTGAGTGACGTCATAAGCGGACAAGTTTCCTGACAGCCGGTAGTCTGAGCTTATGTAACATCTGTACATTTAAGGCTGTACACTTACATGGTTAATTAACAGAATAAAAACTTCAGAAAAAGTGAAAGAACACGTAACAAGTTTTAACAGCTTCATTTTAGATAAAAACCCGTAATGACTATAAAATCAAGTAGCGAATACGTAAGAATAACTTAAATATTATTTTTAAGTGGTCCGCCTATTCAATACATATATCATTTATTACATCTAGTATACCTTTCTTCCCCTAAGGGACATAATCAGCCAGAATAAATTACAATAATATATCAGAATACAAAAATTACATTATTAGATTGGAAAGGCAAATTAAAAACACTTTTATATGCAAGGGCATTTAAAATAAATTATTAGCAAATTTTGTTAAAGTTGCAAGTCATATAGTCAGTAAAATTGGTTGAATTGTTCATTAAACTCAATGAAATGAAATGTCTTATGGTTTTTAGTGCCGGGATATCCCTGGACGGGTTCGGCTCGCTAGGTGCAGGTCTTTTTATTTGACACCCGTAGGCGACCTGCGTGTCGTGATGAGGATGAAATGATAATGAAAACAAAACATACACCCAGCCCCCGTGCCAGCGAAATTAACCAATGCCGGTTATAATTGCCGACACTGCCGGGAATCGATCCCGGAACCCCTGTGACTAAAGACCAGCACGCTAACCATTCAGCCATGGAGCCGGACATTAAACTTAATTAAACAAGTAAACAATTTGGCAGCCCTGAATATAGTTTTCCGTGGTTTCCCATTTTCACACCAGACAAATGCTGGGGTTGTACCTTAATTAAGCCCACGGCCACTTCCTTGCAACTCCTAGGCCTTTCCTATCCCATCGTCGTCATAAGACCTAAATTGTTTTTGGCGAAAATGAGTTTGCATATAAAACAATTTCACTTTTATTTCTGTGACGACTTAAATCAACAATTTTATACGGTCTTCCATAAGTAAACGCATTTGTGTGCTCATTGCTGGGAAGATTAGTTGTTTTGTTCTTCCCGTTTCCCAGTATGAGATACTGTTAAATCTACTGCAACGTGGAAAGAATCCATACTTCTATGCAGTCAGTGATTATAGGATTGTTTATGAGAAGGCGTAAGTCAAGTATTCTTCAAAACAGTTTAAATGCTTCAGTTATTAAAATACATTTGTGAGGAACAAACTTTCATAGTGAAACCTCGCCAAATACTAGGCGGAAAAATTTTGCGGACTTCAAGTTTTCATCATTGATATCAAGTTTCTTTACCATTTCCGAACATGTTACATTGTTTGACTTCAGTCCTTCAAAAATAACAGGTTTTCACTGGACCTGTTCATCATTCAAGTAATTCTGCCCACTCTCTCTCTCTCTCTCTCTCTTCAGCTAGACCGGCTTATTCATACCCACGTACAGTCTCACTCACTCTATTTCACATTGACTTTCATCCGTCCTCCCACGATTTCTGAATATTAACATTAACACAGTAGAAATGTATGTGATGTGCAGAAAGTTTCGTTATATATACATTCTTTTTATCCCTTTACAACATTCTTCAGCAGGTAGTTCTTTTTTTTTTTTTTTTGTTGAGAGTTGATTCCATAGCCGAGCAGAACGAACCAAGAAGCCTCTTTGATACGATGCTGTTGTTGCAAGTGGAGGGGAAAGGGACATACCTTGACCTCTTTGAGAGGAACAGCAGTTCATCTGTAAGCGGATGAAAGGGTTGATGCGAATGTTACCTGTTTTCTGGGAAAAGCAATATCTATTTGTGTAGAGAGAGCTGTTATGGGGGGGGGGGCAGCGACCAGGCTGTATTTAAAAACCGTGTTGAGCAATTAGATGTTTTGCTCGACGTTGAACTCCCTCTAGTTTCGTCATGTTCTCTACTGTAGAGGGTTGGCAGGAAGGAAGCCCGTACACTAGTACTGGCCATACTAATGCCACATAGGCTGCATGAACTGCTTTCTTTCTGTCTCCCAGTAGAGATGTGTGGATAAATCCCAAGACTCTGTGCTCTGCACCTTATTTTCTCAACGGGCTTGTTCCATTTCAAATTGCTGCAAATATGAATGCCAGGCAATTTTATTAAGGTGCAAGACTTCAAGTTTATTTCGCCGATTGGCTGAGAGCTTACGTCATCAGCGTCAATGACTAATTCAAGGAGGAAAGATTTAATACGTTTACATGCAGGATCAAATCGATCTGAGTACATTTTCCGTATTGAAAACGCCATGTAACGGGGCATTCAGTCTGTATTGAGTCTCAAGGTCGATGCGGCAAAATTTGGATCGTATCGTACTCATTTCGATTTGAGTTCTATGTAAACGCGCAACGTACTGAGATCGTGTTGGGAACGACTGCATGCAAAATCCATGTTTTTCTGTTGAAAATCCATCGTCGAATCTCTGCTATTCATCTTCATTATTAATCGATAGCCAATTGGATATTTGCAAGTAACAGACTCGCGTGAAAATAACGAACTGTCATCCACCACAGTGCTTCTAATAACCCATAATTAACTTATTAAGCTACTTCACTTCGCTAGACTATTTATTTATGTCTATCTTGCTTGCCGGATAGCCAGAGAGTAGGTGTAACCTCTAGGGAGGGGAATGAAAATTTGTAATATATGTTGCCGGATTCATTACAATACACAGTACGACATGTAAATGGAGATTATATTCTGTACGGTAAGTGAACACAAATCGATTTAATTCCCCGTGAAATGTAGTAATTGACTTGAATTTCCTCGAGTGTACTTCTCCGAGAATTACCGGGTGTACTCCTTTCTCGGGCAAGTTGTACTGATGTAGTTCATGTTGTTTTTGTGTTGCTATTCTTCTAGATCTGTCGTGTACTCCCCATGATTTAGTTTGCGAGATTTGGAGTTAAAAGATGTATGCATAAGTTTTTGCCTGTGTTGGTGTTAAAGAAAACACGTAATTTTCAAGGGAAATTAATATTTTGGTTTTTCAAAATATTGGCCATCGGATTCTACACACTTCACCCATCTTTGAGGTAAGTTATGAATACCATGCCAGAAAAACGGCTTGACTTTTGCGGAAAATCATTCGTCGAGCCATTCTCCAACTTCCTCGAAATTGCTGAAGTGCTGCTGTGCGAGCGCGTGCCTCATTGATGCGAAGAGGTGTTAGTCAGTTGGCGCCGGATTGTGGCAGTACGGTGGGTGCGGGAGGATGTCCCATCCAGACGATTTCAAGGTGTCTTTCGCCGGTTTTGCTGTGTGACACATCGCATTGTCGTATAACAAAATCACTTTGCCATGTCTTCAGGCCCATTCCGGTCATCTTTCGATCAGTGCGCGATTTATGTTAATCACTTGTTGGCGATAGGGTTGTGCATTAACGGTTTCGTTCGTCTTCGCACTTTTGTGGTCTACCAGAGCGTACACTGTCTTTCACATTGAAATCACCACGTATAATTTGTCGAAACCGCGTCTCACATGGTCTAATCGATGTTTCTAAAGCAAACGATGACTTTCCACAGCCTTTTTCTTTTGATTAAACAAACAAGCAAAGCGTGCCGCAAATGTTCTTTTTCAGGAACAATTGTCGACAAGATCACTGAACGTTACTACACAGACGCTAGTGTTTGGCGGACTCAACTTGTGTGTGTTGGTAGTTTAATGTCAGGAGTATAGCATGGGTGACTCTAAAACAATGGGTGTTGAGTCAGCATTTTCTCACGAGGTCATTGACCCATAGTAGAGGGGCAATGTACGTTTGCAGCTGAGTTCATTGATCCCTAATTGAGTAGTAAGGCAATGTATGTTAGCGGATTTTTCGTACGAGATCAAGCCTAACTTCACAGTTGCCATCATAGAGGGGCCTGACCTCACAGCGCCTAGTTTTACGGTCAAATGTCCTCCCCGACGCCATATTTTGCGTATGAGAGCAAGCCTAACCTCACAGTCGTCATCTTGGAGGGGCATAACATCACTTTTACGGTGAGATGCCTTTCTCGACGTCATATTTTGCCTACGAGAGCAAGCCTAACCTCACATTCGCCATATTGGAGGGGCCTAACATAACTTTTACGTCTAGATGCCCTTCGCGACGCCATATTGAGTAGTAGGGCAATGGGGATTCTTGCAACGCCATCTTGAGTAGTTGGGCAATGTGGATTCGCGTAAGAGAGCAAGCCTAAACTCATGCAGGTGCTTATCTCACTTTTACGGCCAGATGCCCTTCCCGACGCCATCTTGTGTAGTAGGGCAATGGGGATCCGCATAAGAGAGCACGCCTAACCTCATGGAGGTGTTTAATTACACAGTGCCTAGTTTTACGATCAGATGCCCTTTCCGACGCCATTTTGGAGGGCTACATGCTGGTCATCACATGGTTACGGATTTTTAGTTATCGATAAAGAAAGTGATGTTGATTATCGACGATACGCATGGGTTTTGATTATTTTATTTGCATTAACATATAGTTATAGTCACCACTTGATCAGAAACCACCATCATGTCAACATTCAGCAAAGAGATTACAAAATATGTAATCCGTGCTCCAAACAATATTCGAAGAAAATGTAACGAGCTTAAACGTATTCAAGCAGACACTGATTTATTTTTTTGAAAACGCAACTAAGTACACCACTGTAATCCTTTTTTAATTCTACTTCATTGCTCCGGTCTACTACAGGTTTTGTTTCTATGCAATCATCTTACAATAAAGAGAAGTATGAACAAGAAAAGCATGCAGAAGAAGAGGAGTATGAACAAGAAAAGGATAAAGAAGAAGAGAAGCTGGGTAAGGAAGAGGAGAAGCAGGATAGGGATGAAGAAGAGGATGAGGAAGAACTTACGGATATTTCACCATCTTTGCGTGTTACGTTTTTAGCTACAGATGTTTCTGCTGAAATACCCACTACAGCAACACAAGATCTACCTTCCTTGTCTGAGGTTATGATCACGCCGGAGTATCGTAAACAGTTTAAGAATTATGTTCGAAATACCTATGGATCTCTCTTTGCTCCATATATAGAAAATCGCTTTACAAGAGAAGCTGACACCACCTACGGTATTCGCTATGAGGACGACTGTTTCTCGATAGGTAATGCAAAGTTTAAAATTAATTGCAACAGACTCATCGTAAAAGGTGTTACCTATAAACCTAGTAAAGGACTCTTAGAACTCCTTTTCTCACGAATACCTGACAAGGATATAATTTTAGAAGATGATTTTATAAATATAAAGCAATAACTTTTGCTACTGACACAACACGACGTAATTACAAGAGAACAGAATCTGTAAATGCAAAAGAGAGTCACAAGAGTTTATTTCTAAGCTTTTTCCGTCACATCAACCGACTGCACGTGGTCTTAATGTTATCTACAAGCCTTTGTTGTCCAACTTACTCGTTGAACGATTACACCTTCTAAGAGCTTCGCAAGATGCTGGTCACACAGCTCACGATTCAAAAATTCTAGAAATAGGGAGAGAATTACGTCATGCGGGTATTATTCAGTAATGGCTCGTCAAGATATAACCTCGCCTGTAAAGAGAAGCATCATACACGAGTGACATAATCCAGCACGTCACACCTACTGTCGGAGACGCGTTATTACACGCGGAAAAGATGATCTCTGGCAATCAGACTTAGTAGAATTGATTCCATATGCCTCTAGCAATAAGGGGTATAAGTATCTACTTACTGTCATCGATGTGTACTCTAAGTTTGCTTTTGCACAGCCTGTGCGTTCTAAGACAGCAGTTCAAGTCAAAAACGCATTTAAACATATTGTTGAATAATCGAAACGCTGCCAAAGGCTTCATCAAACCGATCAAGGTAAAGAGTTTTACATCAAGGATTTTTCTTCTTTCTTCAAGTTACTTGGCATTCATCACTACTCTACGTACAGCAATCTTAAGGCAAGGGTTATAGAACGCTTTAATCGTACAATCAAAACAATGATGTCGAGATAATTTACAGTTCAAGTTTCTTATCGTAGGGATGAACTGCTACCTAGACTCGTGTCTACCTACAACGATATACCTCATCGCACAATCGGCACAAAGCAACGACTTGTTACTAAGTATACACTACGCTTAGGTGCAATTCATCTTGTAATCCAAACGGCTGATCCGCGCCGCCATCGCTTTAAAATAGGTGATTCCATTTGCATCAGCAAACACAAGTCTATCTTATGCAAAAGGACACACCCCTAACTGGAGCACAGAGTTTTTTGAAATCAGGACTGTTAAGCTTACTGATCCAGTTACGTATTTTCTTCGTGATCTGACAGGAAGGTCTATTGAAGGAGGATTCTACATCGAAGAACACAAGAAAACAAAATATCCTGTTAACTATTTAATCGAACGTGTTATTCGACGTTGTGGAAATAAACTTTATGTCAAACGGATTGGTTTTTAATACCGATATAAATGGTCCGTTATTGGACATTATAAATTTTCCGCTAATTCATTCCCGGTCGCCAGCGTTTCGCCCCCATGTGCTAGGCTGGGCTCATCAGTTGGTATCTAGCACACCCACCAAGACGCTGGCTAGTGCATACCGTGGAGACCACTGTGTAGGCTACTTGGAGACACCGGCAGTGCCAATGCAGCTGGAAAAATTTAGTGTTAGAGGGTTGGTCAATCTGACAGATAATTTAAAATAATTCGATATCTCACACCGTTGTCATTTTATCAGCTACTGAAGTTAGCAAATCAGATCGCTTTGAGGGTGAATTGAAACGGGCTTTGTGAGGCGGTGTTGCAAACACTGCATGTAGTTCACGACCAGGTTGATGGCACCAATCCAAGGAAACAAAACTTCGCTAGCGGAGGAATTTGAACATAGACTTTCGAGCTGACAGGATCACGCTACAGTGACACCGGCTGAAATCCACGGTTTGTTTGATGCTGATTTCTCGGTCTTAAGCCACGTAGAGATTTAGCAACACCGCCGCACAAAGCCCATTTGAATTCACCAGGGAAACGATCTCAATGGCTAAATTCAGCATCTGACGTTATTTTTTTTTCAGATTATTTATCAGTATGACCAACCCTGTACGCTCTTCTACGTTGTTTCCCACCAACCTGTACACTGTACACTGTACACTGTACACCTGTACACTGAGTATTACGTATTCAAACTACAATTGCATTTGGGCGAGGAGGCGCTAGTGGTTACTTATCGCAGTTGATAGACGACAGAGGGGCGGGCATAAATCACGTCGTGGTGAAGTAAGTACAGTCATCAGCTGAGTCTCGCATTACCGAAACTGATTTCCTGTATTTCTGCCCGCTCATTCCCACTTGACATGATTTAAATTTAAATGAAAGTTTTCTCTACGCAAGACATTATTTTAACTATCGACCAGGGTGTCTAGATTTTTTTTGGCTATTTGCTTCACATCGCACCGACACAGATAGGTCTTATGGCGACGATGGGACAGGGAAGGGCTGGGAGTGGGAAGGAAGCGGCCGTGGCCTTAATTAAGGTACAGCCCCAGCATTTACCTGGTGTAAAAATGGGAAACCACGAAAAACCATCTTCAGGGCTGCCGACAGTGGGGTTCGAACCCACTATCTCCCGAATACTGGATACTGGCCGCACTTTAGCGACTGCAGCTATCGAGCTCGGTGTGTAGAATTTCAGCACCTTCAATACCACGCAGTTAAGCTAAGATTTGGTCCCTTCTAACCAAATTCTCCACATAGAGAACAAGTAGGAGAATAAGAAGAAGAATGAGAAGAAGGAGGCTGAACTCAGTGTCGAAGTCACACATTGGTTGTCCTCCTTTTTCCAAGATAGCAGGTTCAGTCCCCACTGATGTCACTGGCATTTCAGGGTGCTTCAGTGCGGTAAGTCTTTGTAGTTATCTTCCGGTACTTTAGAGAACTCCTGTGGGACAAAATGTCTATATATACACCGCCTTCTCTTAAATTGTTAAGCAAGTGAGGTTGCGTTAAACAAACAACAATATTACAAGTCTTTCTTCTTCTTCTTCTCCTTCTGTTACAATAATAATAATAATAATAATAATAATAATAATGATGTCCGCCTCTGTGGTGTAGTGGTTAGCGTGATTAGCTGCCACCCCCGGAGGTCCGGGTTCGATTCCCGGCTCTGCCACGAAATTTGAAAAGTGGTACGAGGGCTGGAACGGGGTCCACTCAGCCTCGGGAGGTCAACTGAGTAGAGGTGGGTTCGATTCCCACCTCAGCCATCCTGGAAGTTGTTTTCCGTGGTTTCCCACTTCACCTCCAGGCGAATGCCGGGATGGTACCTAACTTAAGGCTACGGCCGCTTCCTTCCCTCATCCTTACCTATCCCTTCCAATCTTCCCATCCCCCTACAAGGCCCCTCTTCACCATAGCAGGTGAGGCCGCCTGGGGGAGGTACTGGTCATACTCCCCAGTTATATCCCCCGACCAAGAGTCTGAAGCTCCAGGACACTGCCCTTGAGGCGGTACAGGTGGGATCCCTCGCTGAGTCCGAGGGAAAAGCCGAACCTGGAGGGTAAACAGATGATGATGATGATAATAATAATAATAATAATAATAATAATAATAATAATAATAATAATAATAATAATAATAATAATAATAATTATTATCTATATAAAATCATAACGGCCGTATTTCTGTACATTAACTATTTTAGCGAAATATTCGTACAGTTATCCGTTTCAGCTGTAATGATGACCACCTGCATATTTTTTAGCTTTGATGTCTGTTCGTCTGAGATATGATAATTTGAAAACTACTGGATATTTTCCTGCAAAACCTGATATTTGGAATCTACCTGTCCTTATATACGTTAAAACTTCAATATTATTTGCCAATCACTAAATTGACTGGGGGTTTATACGTAATGAAATCGTGATTTTGCACTCCAGAAAATATGGAAGACAATCCTGAATGGAAATATAGCTGCCTTAATGGAAATCAATTTCTAAAACTTTGTTCTCATGTGCATCATTTCGATAAGAGCATTAATAAGGGAGATATAATTAACGGACGGTTTTGCAGTCTAAGTCCCAAAAGCGGGTGCAATTTATCTACTCATTCAAAATATAAGTTAACATGTCGTATTGAACGTTTGAATACATGCATGTCAATTCCCATGCATTAACGAAGGAAAATGTGATGCAATACAAATTCCCGTGCGAAGAAGGGGTACAAATAATAGTAATACTAATTATACTAATAACAATGATTTTAGATGTTGATGAAAGTAGAGACATGTTGTACCCTACAGGGCACATCAACACTGCAGGATCATAATTACCACCTCACCTGTTCTTACATACGGGCACCAGCTCAGCTGCAGTCGGCAGAAATGGTCGACAACTGGGTTCTTATGACGAGAGGATCATGGGGAACTCATACAATTACATTAAACTACGAAATGAGGAGCACTTTCGCTCCGATCAGAATTTTTGAGCATAAGTTTGTATTCACAACTCAAATTATTTACAATGATTGCACCTGGAGTGCCCAAATAAGTGCCCCAAAGGCTCATATCTACAGTTTAAAAAGAAAACAAAGAAAATACAATCTGGATGATGACGTTATGCTGAAGTTTGTCGATCTGTGAACCAAGAAAGAACGGATGTGTCCCCCACATGGAAACAGCATCACTATGCCTACGGCATAAAATGACATGATGGTAGAATTAAGGATATCTGCAGAAATTAGCGCTATTATGAAAGTTTCTTCCCATATCGGGATATTTATATACATAAAAATAGCAGCACAATAAGTATCAGAGTAATCTCAGGTAACCTACTCTACCACCCTATATTACATGTTTACATGGACGAGAACCCACGTCCACCAAGCAGAACTTTGTATGAAGAGATGGGTTCTCGTAACAACTACATCGTGCAGGATACCTTAAGAGTAATACGCAACCACAAGAAAGGAGAAACAACAAAAAAAGAAAGGAAAGGAGGTAAACGTTCAAATGAATGAAGCAATAGTGTCTCACAAAGCTTCTCTGCCAAAGGAAAAGACGACCTTTCCCCGGGCGATACAAAGATGGCTGTGCCAACCCTCTCGCAGTGAGCAGACCGGACGTTAACCTCTACTGTCTCGGCAGAGCCTTGCCCATACCACAAAAAAAATGTAAACAAACTACTGCCAGACTCCGTACCCTACATCTTGCGCTCTCACAGCTCCCTTTACAAAGGGCTATTATGCTTCTTCGCATAGCGCAGCAAATAGCCACAAATGAGTGGAGAAAAATAAATCTCCCTCTACGTATCAGGCTTTATTAACAGGCCACACATACTACCATACTATCCCATAAAATTATTACCGTCAATACATACGACGGGTTTACAGTAACCTTGGGGGTCAGAGGTTCAAGCCCATGTTTGGCAGAGTCGCACAGAGTCAAATAACATTAATGTCTCCACCTGCGTTACAGATCACGTTCATCTAAGTTACATAAATAGAGCCAAGCACATGATCAAAATATAATCAGCATGCACACCTAACATCACGCAGATATGTCTGCCCTTCCCCATAAGATGAGAGGGTGCTTATTCAAGTACTCTAATCACACAAGAGAAAAGAACACGTATCCAACGACCGACAAAAAGACATATCCCGTCTACCACTCTCAAGCAACTTATATCCGCATGGCACATTACATCTTGCCGTGTTATCAAGATTACGTCATTGTCTGCTTTACATAAAGAGGAAAAAAATCTATCTACCCTTACCCTTTAGATATATCAAAACAATCTTCATATGCAGCCTGATGGACCACAATCAAATCCTATATTAATATTTACAAGTTTAATTCTACTATCTCTGCGTGATTCCCTAACTCTATTACATGTCTAGAAAATCATGGTCCACTTATCTCGTTATAATGACCTCCTCTTCTCCCCCTCCGGGTAGGCTATAGTGATTTAGCCCATCATAGTGGAGGTCTCGTCCAGGGTCGATTCTTGGAGTCCGGTCTCCCCGTCCCGCTGGTCCATGGTGCTGTCTTCTTCTTGAGGGATGCCTCCTTCAAGGTAGCGTCTTTGAAGCCACGTTCTGAAGTTCTTGCACCTCACTTCCCTCGGAATACGTCTCGATCTCTTACTACAATGAAATGTTCACTTTAAACACAACGCATCATTCTGGACTTTCATTTAGGTTGAGCTAGCATACAGCTCTAACACTTTGCAATATTACAACTCCTTGTCCTCAATTCTCGTATAACCGAATACTCACTAACTTGTGCACTATGCCATTAAACTAGTTTCAGCCCTAGAAATTATCTACTCAGTTATTGTGTTTTTATGCCCGCTTAATTCGGATTCACAAGACTATCAGAGGACGGATATAGACCTCCTTAGCCTATTGTCCACACTTCCTCGGCACCTCGGGAGCGTCGCCCCTACCGCTACTTATCGGAGTCTATAAGTACGGCGTTCCTTTGTTGCCGATACAATTAGTCACATGCGACCTCACTGATAGGTATCTGAACGTTGTCACATCTATGAATCTACCACCTGTAACTCTGTAGATCACCGATTCACTGGATCAAAGTTACCGCACTGCAATAACTACTGACTCTCTTTGTTCTGAACGAAAGGTTTCTGGCGCAATCTAGGCAGACGCGCGACGCGTACTGGCAGCAATATGATCGTCGACTGGATGCCCCTTTCCATAACTCTCAGCTCTTATAGGAGGCAACACACCAAAGGACGCCCGGGAATCCACCGAGAAACATCTGGAGTCTGGAATGCGGCCACTCCAGATCTTCCCACGGTGGTTTTGCTTGCTGCGTGTTTATTGATCTAATTACATATTAATAAACCTTGAGTTATCTATGGCTTCGTAAAATTCTGGCAATCATGTCCATCTTTTTATTTTCCTGAGAAACCTTCAATTATACAAATTAGGGCTCGATTCCCGTAGTGTGGTGACCCTGTCTGCTCTCGCTTGAGATTCTGTTAGGTTGGCGCTGGGACTTCCCATAACAAAATCTTATCTCTCTTTCTCTCTTCCACATATATTCCTTCTCACTCGTACACAACCACACTCTGCCTGGGGAATTACCTTCTCGATTCCCGCGCTCTGTATAGCATCACGCCCTCACAAGCGGCGTCCTACTGCGCAATATTTTTACTGCATTAAATATCCATTCTCGCGATTAAATAGAATGGTACAATGTCAATCGACACTCTTTTCTGCTTTATAGTGTGACATCTACAGTAATCTACTGTTACCAGGATTTCGTGATTAGAAAGGACGAAGACATATTCTACAGTAGTGTGGGGTGAAGTTGTATTTTACTGTGAACTGAGTGTATACATACACAAACCATTCATTATGAATGAGAATGAACAACAGGCAACTCTCCTATGTGCTTAGCCTGCCAAGAAATGTGTACCGTACGTGTATACTGTATGTGCGCGCGAGTGATAATCCTCTGTAACTAATGTAACTAAGGGATTTCTCACTTGCGCTCTTATTCTAAAAGTACTGTACTTGGTGAGTGCTTTGTCGGAACACTAGAGGGAGAGAGAATTTCGTAAATTAGCCGTGAAATTATGTGCAATTATCCAGAGATATTTGGGCTGCAGTTCCTCTGCAATCTGGAAGAGTTTCGTGCTGCGTAGACCAGAAGAAATGTAACTTCTTGTAAGACGGAATGGGGTGAGTTGCAATGAAGTGATTGCGTAGTATTTATGAAAAATGTGCACTCAATTAAAGGCAATCATTCTCTGTCCGTGGATACTGGAAAAGAGAGAAATGGATAAACGAATTACAAGCGATTTAATATATCAACAAAGGGGCACCGGAATAAATCCTACGTGGGTTTTTCTGTCTGTCTTCGTGTAGTTAATATTAAAAGTTCTGAGCCTCTGTGGCTCAGGCGGCATCGCGCAGGCCTCTCACCTCTGGTTTCCATGGTTCAAATCCCGATCACTCCATGTGAGTTTTTCTCCGAGTACTCCGGTTTTCCCTGTCGTTTTGCATTCCAGCAACACTCTGTCAGTCAATAATGACCGTCCCAGAGAAGTGCGACAGGTTTCAGCAGCCAGCACATTTCCTATCCTCACCGCCTCGGCCGAACGATTGGATCCATCAATCCGTCCGTCCGTCCGTCTGTCCGTCTTTCCGCCCGCCCGCGCGTCCGCCACATCCCACGGTCTTCAGCAGACCTTTCCATCGTTCCATAGGAAGCAAAACCCAGCTGAGTGTTTTTGTTCCTAATGTATGAGAGACGCCGTTTTCCTCTCGACTTCTCCTTGCCTTCGATAATATTCTGGAGAAAGCTGTCATGTCGTAGGACGTGTCCAAGAAATTGAACTTTCCTCTGCTCTATTGAATAAATTAAGGTCCGTTTCTCATTAACGTTTCTCATTCTAGATTTGGAAGTTAGGCTTCTTTTCTGTCCAATTCGTCCCGGTCAGTCTTCTCCAGAACCACATTTCCGCAGATTCTAGTCTTGATTGTGCTTGTTTTCTCAAAGTCCAAGTCTCACAGCCGAATGTTAGCACATTCAGGCTGATGATTCTTATTTTCAGCTTGAACCATTCTCAGAAAAGTGCATGTGCTGCACGATACTTACCAGCCGTGATCAATGAGCGACATCAAGACATCAGAAAGAACATCTTATTGCTGTAAAATAAATGGTAAAAAGTGAACATTTAGCTGTAGAATATTAAGCTTATACAGTCCAATATGCGCTTCTTAGTTTAAGGAGTCATCTTCACTACCCTTAGTCATGTAACTCATGTTTGAGTGTAAGGACCCGACGCGTTGTGGAAATCTTGACGTAGCTCTTGCCGACCTTATGTATTTTTCAGTGTTCACTCAAACTGCACATTTTTGAGTGTCAAGACCCCACTTCTTGTGGAAATCTTGATGTAGCTCTTGTCGATTTTATGTCTTCTTCAATTTTCGCTCAAACTGCAAATCGCTGATATTTTTCACCCAGTCAATCGTCCTGTACGGGGGCCTTACTTGCGATCTCTTCACTTCCCTTTTCTCATTATAAGATGGTCGTTTCAAGATTTACACAATCTCTTCTGCCTACGTGATAAAAGAACCCGAAAATCCTTGGTTCACGCGGAATGAGAAAGGCTCAGTAACGTTCCGTTGTTCCATGATCGAGGCATTAGATCTCATTAGTTCTTCTCTCAATCCACGGAACTGCGTAGCGCTCTTCGCCAGGTTCGCATAACAGGTACATTGGTGAAATATTGCATAGGACAATTTGGAAGTCCACGCCTGACATTCGTAAAGAAACACTGAATACACGAGTGTTGATATAGATATAGATTCCTTTAGGAAACCTGAATTATTTGTCCCGAATGTGTAAATTTTTAGTACCAATATAATGGGTCCGTTTTTGTACATTATGCATTTTCAGGCTACCTAATTCCTGTTGCCATAGTTTCACCCCATTGTGCTAATTTGGGCTATTCATATGGTAAACAGTGCATTTACATTGCCGGTAGCTTCAAATAGCCTACGCAGTGGCCTCAAGGTTGACCACTCGAAGCCTTCCCTTCGGGCGGTCGACGTGGTGTGGTTGTGTTTCGTGATCCACGGTATGCACAAGCCATGCGTCTTAGTAGGAGTGCTATTTACTATCCTACGAGCCCAAATTAGCACAATATGACGATATGCAGGCAACAGGAATCAGTAAGCCTAAAAATATATAATGTCCAATAACGGGGCCATTATACACTGACTGACAGAGCAAATGCAACACCAAGAAGGAGTGGTCAGAACTTTATACCAATTGCAGGGTAGACTGACGTCACTGAGGTATGCTCATGATGTGAAATGCGCCGCTGTGCTGCGCACGTAGCGAACGATAAATGGGACACGGCGTTGGCGAATGGCCCACTTCGTACCGTGATTTCTCAGCCAACAGTCATTGTAGAACGTGTTGTCGTGTGCCACAGGACACGTGTATAGCTAAGAATGCCAGGCCGCCGTCAACGGAGGCATTTCCAGCAGACAGACGACTTTACGAGGGGTATGGTGATCGGGCTGAGAAGGGCAGGTTGGTCGCTTCGTCAAATCGCAGCCGATACCCATAGGGATGTGTCCACGGTGCAGCGCCTGTGGCGAAGATGGTTGGCGCAGGGACATGTGGCACGTGCGAGGGGTCCAGGCGCAGCCCGAGTGACGTCAGCACGCGAGGATCGACGCATCCGCCGCCAAGCGGTGGCAGCCCCGCACTCCACGTCAACCGCCATTCTTCAGCATGTGCAAGACACCCTGGCTGTTCCAATATCGACCAGAACAATTTCCCGTCGATTGGTTGAAGGAGGCCTGCACTCCCGGCGTCCGCTCAGAAGACTACCATTGACTCCACAGCATAGACGTGCACGCCTGGCATGGTGCCGGGCTAGAGCGACTTGGAGACTTGGATGAGGGAATGGCGGAACGTCGTGTTCTCCGATGAGTCACGCTTCTGTTCTGTCAGTGATAGTCACCGCAGACGAGTGTGGCGTCGGCGTGGAGAAAGGTCAAATCCGGCAGTAACTGTGGAGCGCCCTACCGCTAGACAACGCGGCATCATGGTTTGGGGCGCTATTGCGTATGATTCCACGTCACCTCTAGTGCGTATTCAAGGCACGTTAAATGCCCACCGCTACGTGCAGCATGTGCTGCGGCCGGTGGCACTCCCGTACCTTCAGGGGCTGCCCAATGCTCTGTTTCAGCAGAATAATGCCCGCCCACACACTGCTCGCATCTCCCAACAGGCTCTACGAGGTATACAGATGCTTCCGTGGCCAGCGTACTCTCCGGATCTCTCACCAATCGAACACGTGTGGGATCTCATTGGACGCCGTTTGCAAACTCTGCCCCAGCCTCGTACGGACGACCAACTGTGGCAAATGGTTCACAGAGAATGGAGAACCATCCCTCAGGACACCATCCGCACTCTTATTGACTCTGTACCTCGACGTGTTTCTGCGTGCATCGCCGCTCGCGGTGGTCCTACATCCTACTGAGTCGATGCCGTGCGCATTGTGTAACCTGCATATCGGTTTGAAATAAACATCAATTATTCGTCCGTGCCGTCTCTGTTTTTTCCCCAACTTTCATCCCTTTCGAACCACTCCTTCTTGGTGTTGCATTTGCTATGTCAGTCAGTGTATTTGTATTAACGCGAGAGTTTCCACTAGTCGGATATTTCTGTGTTTTTTAATTGTCTCGTCCTTCCAGATCTTCGACATATTCGGCTACTATTTCATGGATGATCCTTCTCATAATTTCCGCGCTGCTAATGAATGATCCGATATTTACAGAGTCAAAAATAATCTATAATAATTGTTGAAGACTGCATGAGAGCTGCAGTTGTTATGCTCGATCATCATTAGCTCCGACTTGTTGAGCTCGAAATTTAATCCACACTCCAAAATTATTTTCGCTTTCTAAAATATATATCAACTCTTGTTCATTCCTGGCAAGAAGAGTGGTATAATTTTAGAAACACAAGTTGTTCATTTTCCAGCCACCAATCGAGATAACTCCAGTATTGATGTTCAGGACGTTCCATATGATGTGTTCATCACAGAAGTTAAATAACTATGAGATGGGATTCGACTTGGTCTCAACTCTTTCTCCACTCTAAAGATTTTAGAAACGTTGCTTGCTATATATTATTACTTACGATACTTTGTTCTCATACGAGCCTTATATATATATATATAAAAAGATGAGACCTGATGTGATGGAACCCCAACATCTCTTAGAATTTGCTCCATAAAATGAATCTGAAAAGCAAAACAGGACAGGGGTGCAATATTATCGTGATTGTTCAGTTATTTGTCCGAGGTCGTGGATATGTTTCCGCATTCCTTTTCCTTCAACAAATCCACCCTATTTTTATGATAAATAAGGCTGTATTACAAAGCATTAGTAAAAGTAACTAACTATATTCAGATAACAACGGATAACGTACAAATAACTATTCTAATTCTTCTCGATCTTACATAGGTATTTGACTGTGTAGGCAAAGGCATTTTATTAGCCAAATTAGAAATGATGACATTTTCTAATAATATATTATTCTCGGTACGTTTCTATCTCAGTGGACGTAAACAATGTGTGCCAGTGAGAGATAATATGCCTAAAAGGCGAAATACTGGGATGAGGGTAGCAAAGGGTAGGTTTTGTCACCTATTCTGTTCTCCCTATACTTGAATGACCTATCAGAATAACTGACAAATGTAAATATTACTTACACGCAGACGACATCCAATTGTATATTCATACCAAGCCGAATGACATACAGGAAGCTAGCATGAAATTAATCGAAGACCTATTTAACATTAACGAATGGACTAGTATCCGCTGTCTGAAGGTAAACGCATCAAAATCGCAAGCAATCATAATAGAATACAACAAAGCGCATGCCAAATTGGAAAGCATAAATATACCGGTTATCGGGATCAATGAAACAAATTTATGACTCCGTTAAGAACCTCGGAATAATTTTTCTTAAGTATTTACAGTAAGTTGGTCGGAGCACGTAACATAAATTTGTATTCGGTTCTTCACACTTACCGTACAAAATGAGGGACATTCTACCTATAAAACCGAGGAAACTGCACGTTCAAGGACTGGTATTACCAATATTTGATTATGGTGACGTACTCTACAATAACTTAAGTTGTTCACCTGATTCTAAACTTCAACGGGCGCATAATGCCTGCATTCGATTCATTCTAAATATTCCATTCCATTTCCACATCAGCTCATTCCTCCATCAGCTGTCCTGGTTAAGATTATGTGATAGACCTAAGAACCATGCTGTTTCTCTTCTGCACAAAATACTGCAAACAGGTAAACCAGATTACCTCAGTATAGATGTCAACTACCTCTGCCCCTCAGGTGGAACACCCTAAAAGCCATCAGTACGATCCCCGCTCTTCCACACGTTACTGGAATTCTATCCCGGCTGAAATTAGAGTCATACGTAACTTAAAGCTATTCAGAAGAATGTGCTGGAAGTTTTACCTACATTGGGATTAATTACTCCAAGAAACACCCTCAAATGTTAGATTATTAAATAAAATGTAAATTTAAGTTTAGTAATATTACAGTCTAAACTTTTCGACATTAACTTTAATAATTCATTTAATAATTTATAGTAATTTTTATGATACTTTAAAATTCAGTTAAATTACATTTTACGTTCATTTTAAATTATATTATTTTACTTGTAATATAAATAGTTACCGTACAATGCTCAGTATATTGTGTTTATGCAGGTGAATAATTATATGGTTTGGCATAGTAGCATTTTCCATGGACTGAGCCCCGCCGTACAAGAAGTAATTAATAAATAACAATAAAATAAGAGTTTAGACGTTGGTTTATGATATGCAAAACTTGTTTCTAAGTGATACGAACGCACAATTGCGATAATCACACTTCTAAACTGAGCCTCTCTAGTGGATAGGAATGAAAATAAAGCTGGCGTAGCCTTGCAGACATACTCCAATGCTCCAAATTCTATTATAATACAAATGATATATATCTACGCCTTCACTAAGATAATGAAAATCTCGGACATTGTACGGAAAAGAAGGAGCGTCTTCTTGTGGACACATCCTGAGAATAGACAAGGGGAGGTTAACAATTCAAACAATACAGTTTCTTGTGAGAAGAAGAACCAAAGTACGCTGGATCCAAAAGGTAAAAAAGGATCTAGAAGGAATCGGAATACAGGAACCAGAGATATACAACAGAGTGATGTTTAAATAAAAGAAGTCAGGCTTGCACAGTTTTTCAGGAAAGGACTAGGCCCAGAGCAAAGTTATCATGGATAGAAGAGCGAAGAAGGTTGCAAAGTATGAAAATGAAAGAATATTGGACAAGGAGAAAGACGAGAAGAAACGAAGCTGATACGAATTGACGTGGTCCTCAGATAGCCAAAACGAAAAATAAAAATAAATAAATAAATAAATAAATAAATAAATAAATAAATAAATAAATAAATAAATAAATAAATAAATAATAATAATAATAATAATAATAATAATAATAATAATAATAATAATAATAATAATAATAATAATAATATATAAAATGCTAACGTGTATGTTTTACAAAACTCATGCTCTTAAACCAGAGGGAGTTAAAAGGTGCGGTTTGAACTAAAATATTCCAAATCGTCTCAATAGTACAGAAAAAATCTTGCGTTTCTTGAAAAGTTAACAGAAATATACTTATTTTATGTAATTCATTTAATTACATATCCACACCAAGATTTGGATCGACCTTGATGGACAGATTGTCGCTATGATAGTTCGGTGAGAAATGCTGTAGCATATACAGGAGGATGGGAACACGCAACCATGTTTTATAGAGTACCTTTCTTGCTAAGAGGTTCATGTAACAGCCAACTTATTGTCCATTATTCGGAAAGAGTAATCCAACATTTCGTGTTCGAGAAGCACTTTCATGTAACTAGGCAACTCATTGCCCAGGAATCTATTCATTTTCGGACCAGATGTAAAAACAAAGAATGTCATGCATCCACTCGCGTTGCAATGAAGATCATGCAAATAAATCGCTATTTATGTAAGCATATAGAAATAATTTGATCAAATTGATAGACTTAGAAATCTAAAAATAACATACTCACAGTATTTTTTTTGCAAACGAAATTATAAGTAAATTTAATAAGAAATATATAAATAACAACACAACCAAAAATAATGAAGAAAAATATTAATAAAAATGTCATAAAGTCGACGTTTAGAAACACCTTTTATTTTATGAGACATAGTAGCGCACGCTGGTTATCAACTAGTAATAATAACAATAATAACGATAAAATAATAATAACATATGAAATTCTGCGGTCATATAGCACTAATGGACGACTCTCGCATAACCAAGAAAATCTTTCACATCGTCAACGGAACCCGACAATCCAAAAGCCATATTGATCCAGTGGCAACTACACGGACTTCATACAGGCAGTAAATGAAAACACACAATTTCATACCGAAATTTGAAACTCAAAAACGCATGGAGGGAAAGAAGAATACAGGCCCCAAGTGAAAGGATGAGAAAGTTTTGGAAAGATAAGTAACGATTCTTCGAGCTCCTTAGAGGGCGAAACGCAATATAATATTAATAATAATACCAGGAGAAGGAAAAGAAGAAGAAATGTCGTACTATCAGCTCATCCAAGGAGATATTTTGAGAACCTTCTTTGAAATCTTCCGTGGTTTGCTATCCCTCTGACCTTCTGCGGAAGGAAGTGAAGGAATTGTTGTAGATTGGGGATTTATGGTTAGGAATAGTGAACAATGTCGTGTTCAGCGCTCTGGTGTTTTTATCATGGTGTTCAGGAAAGCTATGAAACCGTTCATATAGGTAGGATGGTGATTGTGAGCTGAGGATTCGGTGGAATGATGTCAAAGTGTGCAGCGTACGTCTGTCTTCGGGGCGGAGCCATCCAAGGTCAACGTAAGACTGATCCCGTGATGTGAGAGAAGTAGTTGATGCATGCGAATGCCATCCTCAGTCATCTCCGTACAGGCCATGAAGGCACCTGGAGGGGTAGAAGGTAACCTCGGCACTTGGTGGGGTAGAGTAGTTAGTTCTACGCCCGGCCGCCTTTGCCCCTAGAAATTAACCTGGTACTCATTTTTGGTGTAGGCTGAGAGAACCTCAGGGCCACATGCACCTCCGAAAGCGGAAATATCGTTTCTTAAATTTTTCGTCTTCCTGACGGGGAATCGAACCCACGTCCTTCCGGGTGAATCGAACACGCCTTTACCACCTCGGCCAGGCAGCCCATGAATATCATATTGATTTTCAAAATTAAGTCCCCCGAAGGTAACGCTGGTTATTCCACGATTGAAAAGGAGTAGTATAGCAAGGCCTGTTCTAAAACAATGGATCAGATGGGGAGAAGGGAAGAGCACATGTCCGTAAAACTAGGCCAGATAAAGAGGAGGGAAGGACATCTGACTGTAAAACTGGGCCAGATGGGGAGGGGAGGAGGAGGAGGGAAGGGCCATCTGACCGTAAAACAGGATCCAAGACGGCACCGTGTAGTTAGGTCCCTCTAAAATGGCGCCTGTCAGGTGAGAAGGGCATCTAGCCATAAAACTAGGCCCAAGATATAAAATTGGACCGAAGCAGGTGACTATGAGGATACACCCCTCCAAAATTGTGACGGAAAGGGCATCAGACTCTAAAATTGGGCCCTGTCTAGTTAGGCCCCTACAAAATGGTGACGGGAAGGGCATCTAGCCCTAAAACTACGCCATGTGATGTTAGGCCCTTCCAAGATGGCGACTGTGTGATTAGGCTTGCTCTCGTACGCAAAATCCGCGAATCCTCATTGCCCTACTTCTCGTCTAGGGGTCAATGACCTCGGGTCAGAACTCCGTCGGTACACTACTACTGGTCAATGACCTCGTGGGAAAATGCTGACTCAACACCCATTGTTTTAGAACCGGCCTTGCTATACTACTAAAGACCCAAAGAGCATTTTTATTGCATTAGACTGTGGGAGTAACGTCAAGCAGAATGCATTGTCCGTTTTATAAAAGCCAAAAATACTGATTTTTAAGTTACCACCAAGAAAACATTAGGGAATGGAAGTGTGACATTATTGGTTATCATGAATTCAAAACACCTCTCCCTTCTTACTACTGCTTTCTCGCCGAGTTCGATAGCTGCAGTCACTTAAGTGCGGCCAGTATCCAGTATTCGGGAGATAGTGATTTCGAACCCCACTGTCGGCAGCCATGAAGATTGTTTTCTGTGCTTTCCCATTTTTACACCAGGCAAAGGTCACGGCCGCTTCCTTCCCACTCCAAGCCTTTCCTATCTCATCGTCACCAAACGATATATCTGTGTCGGTGAGTCGCAAAGCAGCTTGTAGAAAAAGAACTGCTTTCTTACTCAAATATTTTAGTTCTGAAAGTTTTCTAATTGATAACAGTTATTCGAATCAAGTCCACTAATAAGAAAATGAAAGAGCACACAGGGGAATAAAGAACAAGTTCAGTTCATTCAACATTTAACAGAAGTGAAATGCGAGTGACGTTACCCCTCCTACGCTCACTGTAAATGTGATGAGACAAGCCCTGATCTATCTTTGGTGAGATATGGTTTTGACAATGCAATTGATCTTTTGTGTGGACTAGAGGAAATTTATTACTAGGGTTTGGACGTTTACGACTTAAAGAAGTACAAAAATATGCAAGCAATTATTCCCTAAAAATAGCCAAATTTGACTTAAAAACTATAAAATATGAAATGAATTTTGGGGATAAATAGCAAGTATTAATTACTAACATTAAACGTCTTAAGGGAAGTCGTAATGCTGGGTCTAGTCAATGTTAAAGTAGCTGAATAAATGAACCTTTTCCTCAGTAGCCACTGAATGTACAAAGATGATTCTTTTAAATATGATCTGATCTGATCTAGAACAGCCTTAAAATATATGTTACGAAAAAGTTATGAATTTTTAATTACTATTCCCGAGTTTTACTTTTTCTGCAGATATTTCGTTATAAAAATAAACAATTCATGTCAACCAAAGTAAATCCATACTACCATAAAATATCACAAACATTTGGTAAACGTTTCATGGAAATGCACCCAAAAAGTGATTTTGAGGAAATTACATTTAAAAGTAAAAGTTTCGGTAAAGCTCCCCTACTGCAGAACAGGAGATTTAAAATCCTCCCCCAAAACAACACTGCATCTTACAATTACAGCTCAAGCAAATGTCCAACTAATAAAATAGACGTTTCTCTTAAAAACACTCCAAACCACAGCCTTCTACTAGTTAAAAGTCCCTGAGATATGAGTAAATCAGGGATACATTGCACCAAATGTCTCTTGAAATATGAGTGCACCAATATAAATTATTTAAAATAGTAAGTATTCGAATATTTGAAACAAATGTCTCATGAAACGGAATGATTCACGTGTTAATAAAATGTAAAAAAATAGTGAAAATGTAAAATTTACTTATTTGGAATTTTACGGCTTCTCTAAAGTACCAAAACGGGATCAGGGATAACACACCGGGCACATTTAATCATACAAACTGACAGAGAGCTACAGTGCGTTAAAACTTTCAACATTCATTCAGTATCTTAGGGTTGAGGTGCAGTTGTCACTCAGTTTTGGTAAAAAAAAAGCGAAGCATTTGCATGCTTTATGGAATCCATTTTAGGAGATACTGCCTAACATGAAATTTACTGAACTCATTACCCTACCTTCTTACCACCACTTCGCACCCTTTTTGTTCCGTCAGTACTGAAGATTTCTTCGCTGAACTCTTTCACATGATTTCTTAACACACTTTCACTGCACTTCACTTTCGCCATGATGCAGTTCACTGCAGTACTGCAAGTATGTCCAATCTGTTGAAGTTCGTTGGTAGTGAAAGGGGAAGGGAGTTGTAACTGGACCCGTCAAGGATGAACTAGGCGAGAGATAACACGGACTTTCCTTGTTTGCTAATTAAAGACACACTCGCAAAAACGGCCTGACCCTCCAAATTAAAAATGTGATTTAGTTGCTGCTATGTGTTGAGCAACATGAATAACAACTATTCCTACATACGCAAATATCAGCAGGGATCATTTAGAGGAAATGCAGTGGGTGGAAAATTTAGTGTTTAACCTAAGAGACTTTGTCAGAATGCAAAAATGGGCTAACCCCTATAGAGCGGAAATTAAATAAGCGTACGAAACATTGCAGGCTTAACACCAACATCGTGGCGTAGTATGGTAGTGAACTGATGGTTGAAACAACACTCCCTGATTCGTAGCAAAAGGTATTATTAAAGAAGATTATATGTTGTAAAATCAGTAAGGAGGATCCATTTAAGTAAAAGTTACTTTTCAAGTATTCTTACTCTTTTATTGAAGAGATGATTCCGTAGATCTCAGAAAGAAAGTACCTGGTAGAGCATCATTTGGTACTGAACAAATACCATGTAAGTCCAACCAAAGTCAAGGATATTTTAGACTTATTAGATTATATACCCCCTGTGTATCATGTATACTACAGAAATGCATGTAGTCCCGTGCAAGGAGAAGAAGATGATGAAGAAGAAAACGACCCAATTTTTGATATTCCTGATTATGATTAGGTTATGGTGCAGGATTAAGTACCTGTAGGGCAACCTAATTATTGCATTTGTTGATAAAGTACGTCTTATTTGCTTGTAAAACACTTTATTTATGTAGGCCTAATTATATAATGTATTGGCAGAATGATGTGTATTTCTTTTTCATTTATCACAAATTCAGGTAGGCATGTTATAAAACTAACACATGTACATTGAGTATACAACTTCCCCGTAAGTTCCTTGAGCTACTGCATTGCTAGTCCGTAATAAACCAAT